>NC_084733.1:76308788-76351288 GCF_033978785.1 Entelurus aequoreus | reverse complement strand
CTGAAGGCATCAAAACTATGAATGAACACATGTGGAGTTATGTACTTAACCAAAAAAAGGTGAAATAACTGAAAACATGTTTTATATTCTAGTTTCTTCAAAATAGCCACCCTTTGCTCTGATTACTGCTTTGCACACTCTTGGCATTCTCTCGATGAGCTTCAAGAGGTAGTCAGCTGAAATGGTTTTCACCTCACAGGTGTGCTTCGAAGCTCATCCGGAGAATCGTCGCGGATTCTCGCTCATCCATGCGGACCGGACATTAGCTGAGAGCTAGTGGGCAGCCTAGGACGGAGTTTGCTCTCTCGGTTTGCCCCTCCGTGCACAATATGTATTATTTATTGCGCATTTTCCAGTTTTTGCTGCGTTTTACTTTTGTTGCTGTATGTGGAAATGGCGCCGCTGAAGTGGCAGCTTGTTGCATCAGCTCTGTGCTCCTTTTATGTCCTTTGTTCTTTTAATACTTCCCTTTTCTTCTTCACTTTACATGTATTTTTTGTGGACTTTTTGTATCTGCAATGCAACCGCATCCTTTCCCCGTTGTGGGATAAATAAAGTCTTTATTTTACAAAGCCAATTCTGCACGACAGCCAGTTTCTAGACTGTCTTAGCCTTTATAAATCACACTGCATGCTAAATAATTAAATTAGCATTTTATCCTCCCAGTATTGTGGGCGTTCTGATAAACAGCATGAAGAAAGACACGCTAAATGAATTGCAACCCTCTGCACACAAGTTTAGTCAATCAAGTTTTAACGATTTTAACTCTCGCAAGCCTTAAGTAGGTCAGGCCCCTATTCTATAATCTCGTTTGTTATTTGGAGGTGCAGCTGTACCTATTATTGTGGCTGGTCACAATCTTCTTTTATCGCTCGCTGGTGCAATTAAATGAGGAGTCTTCATTCCATCAAGGACGTGAACAGAGGAGACATAGCGCATCAATAAAAGCAGTATTATCTTTTAACAAGGAGGAGGTGAGGTTTATAATTAGTCCTAAAAGGGTCACATGCCCCCGACACACTCAACTGCGACACACCCCTCATTGCCATGAAAAGGAGAGGAAGAAAAATGGCTGTAAATTTGTTACGCACTCAACGGGGGACATCTGTTCCACTTTGCAGTGTGTGCATGTCGGGGGCACTAAAAAGTGAAGGAAACCAAAAGCAGTGCAGTTCCACAGCAGGAAAAAGGACGTGGTGATTTTTGGTTTCAGGGGGAAGCCGTGCGTCTTTGACCGTCTTATCACTCAGCACTGGCACGCCGTTACTCATGCACTTTCCAATTACAGCTAATTATGTGATAAGTTACGATAAAGAAGGCTTACAAATTAACTAAATATGAGCTAGACGTTACTGTGGCTACAAACAAAGCAAGTGGTAGGTAGTTATTTTTTAATTCCAACACCGTGTACTATAGGGATGCAACAATATGGACATTTTATATCACAGTTATTGTCACCAAAAGTATCATGGTTATTATAATCACGGTATTATTGAATGTGCTCAAAAATTACTCATACACACTTATAAAGTATAACTAAGTTGAAAAAGAAAAAGAAAAAACTAAAGTAAAAAAAAAATTAAAAAAAACTAAAATACAATAAATAAAAAGCCACACAATATACTGTAGTTTATTCGCAGAAAAAAATATGTTATATAACTAGAATTTGCAATTCCGGTAATTATGTGCGCAAGCCGCCGAACCGCCGATACGCGTGAGGTTTATATATTGCCCATTCATTTTCAATGGGGGAAAATTCCTGGTAATTCCGGGTAATCAGGGAATTTTCGGGAATGGGAAAAATTGCTGGCTTGAATGTCCAGGGTGGGCGTAGTTTGTGGATGTTGGAACGATTCAAATCGGAAGAGAAATGTGGGCTATGCAGTCGATTGCATATTTTCCAGTCATTGTCAATGGGGAGAGAATTACTGGAAATTCCGGGAAAACTGGGAATTTGTGGAAAGGGCAAACATGTTTTGCGTTAGATATATCGGATGGCGTAGTGTGGGTGGATGGTTGAAAGGTCGCAACCAGGTTAAAAAAATGCAAAAATAAATTGAGAATTCAGGGCATTGTAGATTATGAATATGTCCATTCATTTGAATGGGAATTTTCTGGAAATTTGGGAATTTCGGGAAAATCTGGAATATTTTTAAATATTGACTGTACCACAATTGTCCTAGATTATATGTACGGGTTGGTGTTGGAATTTTTGGAATCGGTTAAAAAATGTTGACATGGCAACAGTTTGAAATGAGACTGGGTATTTCGAAATTCCTAAAATTTCAGGAAAATTGGGAATTTGTACAAAAAAAAATGGTGATGTTGTTGTCCCTACTAAAAGGAAGGTTTTGAAGGTGGAACGGTCAAAAACGGTTGAAAAATGCGCCTGTGAAAACTTTCCAGCAAAAAGTGAAAATAGGGCCTTGTAAAAGCGGGAATTCTGGGAATTCCTGGAATTGTTTTTAACTTGTAGAATGGTCCTTTGACTGTCCAAGGTGAGATGAGTGGTGGAACGGTTCGAGTCGGTTGAGAAATGTGGGAATTGGGCAAGTTCGAAAAATGGCCTATTCAATTTTAATGGGGAAAATGACCTGGGAAACTGGGAATTCTGGGTAATCTGGGATATTTTCGGGAATGGGAAACATTGCTGGCTTGAATGTCCAGGGTGGGCGTAGTGTGTGGATGTTGGAACGGTTCAAATCACAAGAGAAATGTGGGCTATGCAGTCGATTGCATATTTTCCAGTCATTGTCAATGAGGAGAGAATTACTGGAAGTTCCGGGAAAAGCGGGAATTTTGGGAAAAGGGAAAACATGTTTTGCGTTGGATATATCGAATGGAGTAGTGTGGGTGGATGGTTGAAAGGTCAGAATCAGGTTTAAAAAATGCGACAACATTTTGAGTATTTAGGGCATTATGAATATATGCATTCATTAGAATGGAAATTTTCTGGAAATTTGGGAATTTCGGGAAAATCTGGAATTTTTCTAAAATGTTGATTGTCGATGATATGTATGGGTTGGTGTTGGAATTTTTGGAATCGGTTAAAAAATGTTGACATGGCAACAGTTTGAAATGAGAATGGGTATTTCAAATTTCTGGAATTTCGGGAAAACTGGGAATTTGTATGAAAATAAAGATGGTGATGTTGTTGTCCCTACTAAGAGGAAGATATTGAAGGTGGAACAGTCAAAAATGTTTAAAAAATGCGCCTGAGAAAACTTTCCAGCAAAAAGTGAAAATAGGGCTTTGGAAAAGCCGAAATTCTGGGAATTCCTGGAATTGTTTTTAACTTGGAGAATGGTCGTTTGACTGTCCAAGGTGAGATGAGTGGTGGAACGGTTCGAGTCGGTTGAGAAATGTGGGAATTGGGCAAGTTCGAAAAATGGCCTATTCATTTTTAACGCAGACAATGACCTGGAAAACTGGGAATTCTGGGTAATCTGGGATATTTTTTTCAAACCCTTTTAGTAAGATCACGATACCCGGTCGAGCCAAACTTGTTCTGGCTACTTAAGAGACCTTTTTTTTTTTAACTTAAGTGTTTAAATGTGTTTATAAACGTCAGAAGTTTATCGTTATACTGTATTTGGTTACATCCCGAGTGCAATAAAAAACTCTAAATAAAAGCCTGTTTTGTCCGATATTTTTGGTCTGCGTGTAGAGAGAAGTGCAAAAGACAAGATTCATGACAAAAAAAAAATCAAAAGAGACGATAAAGCAGAGTTGGGTGATTCTTTGGAACTTAGCATCCAAACATTTTTACGTGTGCGCAAAATTTGAACAGACACTTTCCGTAAAATAATGGCCAAGCTGGTACTGCCACCTACAGGACTGGAGTGTAACAGTATCAATTGCAATAACCCCAGGGTGTCACAACTGCATACCTGTTTGTTTTCCCCTTGATGTGCAGCACAATCCAAAAATAATAACTAATTCAGAATGATACATTCAGCACATCACAAAGTGGATTAGGGGGGAAAAAAATACTTAAACAATAGCTAATTAAGCGTTACAAACTATCCCCTTAATACGAATAATAACTGGATTTTTCGTGAATACCACAAAGTAGGGCTGGTTGATCATGGCAAAAATAATAATAATTAAGATTAATTACACGATTGTTCATTAATTTAAAAACACGAGTATTTATTGTACCACCAAAACCTCAACTTTAAATATAGTTTAAAAAAAAACCCTGGATATAAATTAGTAACAAATAAACCACAACAACTAAATAATAAAGTTCAAGTTAAAGTACCAATGATAGAAATTATTCTCTGCATTTGACCCATCACTCTTGATCACCCCCTGGGAGGTGAGGGGAGCAGTGAGCAGCAGCGGTGGCCACGCCCGGGAATAATTTTTTGGTGATTTAACCCCCAATTCCAACCCTTGATGCTGAATGCCAAGCAGGGAGGTAATGGGTGCCATTTTTTATAGTCTTTGGTATGACTCAGCCGGGATTTGAACTCAAAACCTACCCATCTCAGAGCGGACACTCTAACCAAAATAACAATAGTAATAACAATACATTTAAATAATAGCGAATGCAATTCAGTTTTTTCCGTTTTAATTGTTTTTAATTAAGTTTTTTACCTTTTACATTTATTTTACCACCATAGAGTGTGTGCTTTTTGTGTTAAATGAAATGTAATAAAATGCAAAAATTCCAACATTTATTAATGGAACACTTTTTTGTACGATTTTTACCAGTATTTTAGGTCAAAGCATAATAATTGTGTACATTTATTAATATCAATCAATCAATCAATCAATGTTTATTTATATAGCCCTAAATCACAAGTGTCTCAAAGGGCTGCAAAAGCCACAACAACATCCTCGGTTCAGATCCCACATCAGGGCAAGGAAAAACTCAACCCAGTGGGATGACAATGAGAAACCTCGGAGAGGACCTCTCGGGGAGACCGGTGCAATGGACGTCGAGTGGATCTAGCATAATATTGTGAAAGTCCAGTCCATAGTGGATCTAGCATAATATTGTGAAAGTCCAGTCCATAGTGGATCTAACATAATATTGTGAAAGTCCAGTCCATAGTGGATCTAGCATAATATTGTGAAAGTCCAGTCCATAGTGGATCTAACATAATATTGTGAAAGTCCAGTCCATAGTGGATCTAGCATAATATTGTGAAAGTCCAGTCCATAGTGGATCTAACATAAAATTGAGAGAGTCCAGTCCATAGTGGATCTAATATAATATTGTGAAAGTCCAGTCCATAGTGGATCTAGCATAGTATTGTGAGAGTCCAGTCCATAGTGGATCTAACATAATATTGTGAAAGTCTAGTCCATAGTGGATCTAACATAATATTGTGAAAGTCCAGTCCATAGTGGATCTAATATAATATTGTGAAAGTCCAGTCCATAGTGGATCTAAGATAATATTGTGAAAGTCTAGTCCATAGTGGATCTAACATAATATTGTGAAAGTCCAGTCCGTAATGGCTCTAACATAATATTGTGAAAGTCCAGTCCATAGTGGATCTAACATAATATTGTGAAAGTCCAGTCCATAGTGAATCTAACATAATATTGTGAAAGTCCAGTCCATAGTGGATCTAACATAATAGTGAGAGTCCAGTCCATAGTGGATCTAACATAATATTGTGAAAGTCCAGTCCATAGTGGATCTAACATAATATTGTGAAAGTCCAGTCCATAGTGGATCTAGCATAATATTGTGAAAGTCCAGTCCATAGTGGATCTAACATAATATTGTGAAAGTCTAGTCCATAGTGGATCGAACATATAATTGTGAAAGTCCAGTCCATAGTGGATCTAGCATAATATTGTGAAAGTCCAGTCCATAGTGGATCTAACATAGTATTGTGAGAGTCCAGTCCATAGTGGATCTAACATAATATTGTGAAAGTCTAGTCCATAGTGGATCTAACATAATATTGTGAAAGTCCAGTCCATAGTGGATCTAATATAATATTGTGAAAGTCCAGTCCATAGTGGATCTAGCATAATATTGTGAAAGTCCAGTCCATAGTGGATCTAACATAATATTGTGAAAGTCCAGTCCATAGTGGATCTAACATAATATTGTGAAAGTCCAGTCCATAGTGGATCTAACATAATATTGTGAAAGTCCAGTCCATAGTGGATCTAACATAATATTGTGAAAGTCCAGTCCATAGTGGATCTAACATAATAGTGAGAGTCCAGTCCATAGTGGATCTAACATAATATTGCGAAAGTCCAGTCCATAGTGGATCTAACATAATACTGTGAAAGTCCAGTCCATAGTGGATCTAGCATAATATTGTGAAAGTCCAGTCCATAGTGGATCTAACATAATATTGTGAAAGTCCAGTCCATAGTGGATCTAACATAATATTGTGGAAGTCCAGTCCATAGTGGATCTAACATAATATTGTGAAAGTCCAGTCCATAGTGGATCGAACATATAATTGTGAAAGTCCAGTCCATAGTGGATCTAACATAATATTGTGAAAGTCTAGTCCATAGTGGATCTAACATAATATTGTGAAAGTCCAGTCCATAGTGGATCTAACATAATATTGTGAAAGTCCAGTCCATAGTGGATCTAACATAATATTGTGAAAGTCCAGTCCATAGTGGATCTAACATAATATTGTGGAAGTCCAGTCCATAGTGGATCTAACATAATATTGTGAAAGTCCAGTCCATAGTGGATCTAGCATAATATTGTGAAAGTCCAGTCCATAGTGGATCTAGCATAATATTGTGAAAATCCAGTCCATAGTGGATCTAACATAATATTGTGAAAGTCCAGTCCATAGTGGATCTAGCAAAATATTGTGAAAGTCCAGTCCATAGTGGATCTAGCATAATATTGTGAGAGTCCAGTCCATAGTGGATCTAACATAAAATTGTGAGAGTCCAGTCCATAGTGGATCTAACATAATATTGTGAAAGTCCAGGCCATAGTGGATCTAACATAATATTGTGAAAGTCCAGTCCATAGTGTATCTAACATAATATTGTGAAAGTCCAGTCCATAGTGGATCTAACATAATATTGTGAAAGTCCAGTCCATAGTGGATCTAACATAATATTGTGAAAGTCCAGTCCATAGTGGATCTAGCAAAATATTGTGAGAGTCCAGTCCATAGTGGATCTAACATAATATTGTGAAAGTCCAGTCCATAGTGGATCTAGCAAAATATTGTGAAAGTCCAGTCCATAGTGGATCTAACATAATATTGTGAAAGTCCAGTCCATAGTGGATCTAACATAATATTGTGAAAGTCCAGTCCATAGTGTATCTAACATAATATTGTGAAAGTCCAGTCCATAGTGGATCTAACATAATATTGTGAAAGTCCAGTCCATAGTGGATCTAACATAATATTGTGAAAGTCCAGTCCATAGTGGATCTAGCAAAATATTGTGAAAGTCCAGTCCATAGTGGATCTAGCATAATATTGTGAGAGTCCAGTCCATAGTGGATCTAACATAAAATTGTGAGAGTCCAGTCCATAGTGGATCTAACATAATATTGTGAAAGTCCAGGCCATAGTGGATCTAACATAATATTGTGAAAGTCCAGTCCATAGTGTATCTAACATAATATTGTGAAAGTCCAGTCCATAGTGGATCTAACATAATATTGTGAAAGTCCAGTCCATAGTGGATCTAACATAATATTGTGAAAGTCCAGTCCATAGTGGATCTAACATAAAATTGTGAGAGTCCAGTCCATAGTGGATCTAACATAATATTGTGAAAGTGAAGGCCATAGTGGATCTAGCATAATATTGTGAAAGTCCAGTCCATAGTGGCTCTAACATAATATTGTGAAAGTCCAGTCCATAGTGGATCTAAAATAATATTGTGAAAGTCCAGTCCATAGTGGATCTAACATAATATTGTGAAAGTCCAGTCCATAGTGGATCTAACATAATATTGTGAAAGTCCAGTCCATAGTGGATCTAACATAATATTGTGAAAGTCCAGTCCATAGTGGATCTAACATAATATTGTGAAAGTCCAGTCCATAGTGGCTCTAACATAATATTGTGAAAGTCCAGTCCATAGTGGATCTAACATAATATTGTGAAAGTCCAGTCCATAGTGGATCTAACATAATATTGTGAAAGTCAAGGCCATAGTGGATCTAGCATAATATTGTGAAAGTCCAGTCCATAGTGGATCTAACATAATATTGTGAAAGTCAAGGCCATAGTAGATCTAGCATAATATTGTGAAAGTCCAGTCCATAGTGGATCTAACATAATATTGTGAAAGTCCAGTCCATAGTGGATCTAACATAATATTGTGAAAGTCCAGTCCATAGTGGATCTAACATAATATTGTGAAAGTCCAGTCCATAGTGGATCTAACATAATAGTGAGAGTCCAGTCCATAGTGGATCTAACATAATATTGGGAACGTCCAGTCCATAGTGGATCTAACATAATATTGTGAAAGTCCAGTCCATAGTGGATCTAGCATAATATTGTGAAAGTCCAGTCCATAGTGGATCTAACATAATATTGTGAAAGTCCAGTCCATAGTGGATCTAACATAATATTGTGAAAGTCCAGTCCATAGTGGATCTAACATAATATTGTGAAAGTCCAGTCCATAGTGGATCTAACATAATAGTGAGAGTCCAGTCCATAGTGGATCTAACATAATATTGCGAAACTCCAGTCCATAGTGGATCTAACATAATACTGTGAAAGTCCAGTCCATAGTGGATCTAGCATAATATTGTGAAAGTCCAGTCCATAGTGGATCTAACATAATATTGTGAAATTCCAGTCCATAGTGGATCTAACATAATATTGTGAAAGTCCAGTCCATAGTGGATCTAATATAATATTGTGAAAGTCTAGTCCATAGTGGATCGAACATATAATTGTGAAAGTCCAGTCCATAGTGGATCTAGGATAATATTGTGAAAGTCCAGTCCATAGTGGATCTAACATAGTATTGTGAGAGTCCAGTCCATAGTGGATCTAACATAATATTGTGAAAGTCTAGTCCATAGTGGATCTAACATAATATTGTGAAAGTCCAGTCCATAGTGGATCTAGCATAATATTGTGAAAGTCCAGTCCATAGTGGATCTAGCATAATATTGTGAAAGTAAAGGCCATAGTGGATCTAGCATAATATTGTGAAAGTCCAGTCCATAGTGGATCTAACATAATATTGTGAAAGTCTAGTCCATAGTGGATCTAACATAATATTGTGAAAGTCCAGTCCATAGTGGATCTAACATAATATTGTGAAAGTCCAGTCCATAGTGGATCTAACATAATATTGTGAAAGTCCAGTCCATAGTGGATCTAACATAATATTGTGAAAGTCCAGTCCATAGTGGATCTAACATAATATTGTGAAAGTCCAGTCCATAGTGGATCTAACATAATATTGTGAAAGTCCAGTCCATAGTGGATCTAACATAATATTGTGGAAGTCCAGTCCATAGTGGATCTAACATAATATTGTGAAAGTCCAGTCCATAGTGGATCTAGCATAATATTGTGAAAGTCCAGTCCATAGTGGATCTAGCATAATATTGTGAAAATCCAGTCCATAGTGGATCTAACATAATATTGTGAAAGTCCAGTCCATAGTGGATCTAGCATAATATTGTGAAAGTCCAGTCCATAGTGGATCTAACATAAAATTATGAGAGTCCAGTCCATAGTGGATCTAACATAATATTGTGAAAGTCCAGGCCATAGTGGATCTAGCATAATATTGTGAAAGTCCAGTCCATAGTGGATCTAACATAATATTGTGAAAGTCCAGTCCATAGTGGATCTAACATAATATTGTGAAAGTCCAGTCCATAGTGGATCTAACATAATATTGTGAAAATCCAGTCCATAGTGGATCTAACATAATATTGTGAAAGTCCAGTCCATAGTGGATCTAACATAATATTGTGAAAGTCCAGTCCATAGTGGATCTAACATAATATTGTGAAAGTCCAGTCCATAGTGGATCTAGCATAATATTGTGAAAGTCCAGTCCATAGTGGATCTAACATAATATTGTGAAAGTCCAGTCCATAGTGGATCTAGCACAATATTGTGAAAGTCCAGTCCATAGTGGATCTAACATAAAATTGAGAGAGTCCAGTCCATAGTGGATCTAACATATTGTGAAAGTCAAGGCCGTAGTGGATCTAGCATAATATTGTGAAAGTCCAGTCCATAGTGGATCTAACATAATATTGTGAAAGTCTAGTCTATAGTGGATCTAACATAATATTGTGAAAGTCCAGTCCATAGTGGATCTAACATAATATTGTGAAAGTCCAGTCCATAGTGGATCTAGCACAATATTGTGAAAGTCCAGTCCATAGTGGATCTAACATAAAATTGAGAGAGTCCAGTCCATAGTGGATCTAACATATTGTGAAAGTCAAGGCCGTAGTGGATCTAGCATAATATTGTGAAAGTCCAGTCCATAGTGGATCTAACATAATATTGTGAAAGTCTAGTCCATAGTGGATCTAACATAATATTGTGAAAGTCCAGTCTATAGTGGATCTAGCATAATATTGTGAAAGTCCAGTCCATAGTGGATCTAAAATAATATTGTGAAAGTCCAGTCTATAGTGGATCTAACATAATATTGTGAAAGTCCAGTCCATAGTGGATCTAACATAATATTGTGGAAGTCCAGTCCATAGTGGATCTAACATAATATTGTGAAAGTCCAGTCCATAGTGGATCTAGCATAATATTGTGAAAGTCCAGTCCATAGTGGATCTAGCATAATATTGTGAAAGTCCAGTCCATAGTGGATCTAGCATAAAATTGTGAAAATCCAGTCCATAGTGGATCTAACATATTGTGAAAGTCCAGTCCATAGTGGATCTAGCATAATATTGTAAAAGTCCAGTCCATAGTGGATCTAACATAATATTGTGAAAGTCCAGTCCATAGTGGATCTAAAATAATATTGTGAAAGTCCAGTCCATAGTGGATCTAGCATAATATTGTGAAAGTCCAGTCCATAGTGGATCTAACATAATATTGTGAAAGTCCAGTCCATAGTGGATCTAACATAATATTGTGAAAGTCCTGTCCATAGTGGATCTAACATAATATTGTGAAAGTCCAGTCCATAGTGGATCTAACATAATATTGTGAAAGTCCAGTCCATAGTGGCTCTAACATAATATTGTGAAAGTCCAGTCCATAGTGGATCTAACATAATATTGTGAAAGTCCAGTCCATAGTGGATCTAGCATAATATTGTGAAAGTCCAGTCCATAGTGGATCTAACATAAAATTGTGAGTGTCCAGTCCATAGTGGATCTAACATAATATTGTGAAAGTCAAGGCCATAGTGGATCTAGCATAATATTGTGAAAGTCCAGTCCATAGTGGATCTAACATAATATTGGGAAAGTCCAGTCCATAGTGGATCTAACATAATATTGTGAAAGTCCAGTCCATAGTGGATCTAACATAATATTGTGAAAGTCCAGTCCATAGTGGATCTAGCATAATATTGTGAAAGTCCAGTCCATAGTGGATCTAACATAATATTGTGAAATTCCAGTCCATATTGGATCTAACATAATATTGTGAAAATCTAGTCCATAGTGGATCAAACATATAATTGTGAAAGTCCAGTCCATAGTGGATCTAACATAATATTGTGAAAGTCCAGTCCATAGTGGCTCTAACATAATATTGTGAAAGTCCAGGCCATAGTTGATCTAACATAATATTGTGAAAGTCCAGTCCATAGTGGATCTAACATAATATTGTGAAAGTCCAGTCCATAGTGGATCTAGCATAATATTGTGAAAGTCCAGTCCATAGTGGATCTAACATAAAAGTGTGAGTGTCCAGTCCATAGTGGATCTAACATAATATTGTGAAAGTCAAGGCCATAGTGGATCTAGCATAATATTGTGAAAGTCCAGTCCATAGTGGATCTAACATAATATTGGGAAAGTCCAGTCCATAGTGGATCTAACATAATATTGTGAAAGTCCAGTCCATAGTGGCTCTAACATAATATTGTGAAAGTCCAGGCCATAGTTGATCTAACATAATATTGTGAAAGTCCAGTCCATAGTGGATCTAACATAATATTGTGAAAGTCCAGTCCATAGTGGATCTAGCATAATATTGTGAAAGTCCAGTCCATAGTGGATCTAACATAAAAGTGTGAGTGTCCAGTCCATAGTGGATCTAACATAATATTGTGAAAGTCAAGGCCATAGTGGATCTAGCATAATATTGTGAAAGTCCAGTCCATAGTGGATCTAACATAATATTGGGAAAGTCCAGTCCATAGTGGATCTAACATAATATTGTGAAAGTCCAGTCCATAGTGGATCTAACATAATATTGTGAAAGTCCAGTCCATAGTGGATCTAGCATAATATTGTGAAAGTCCAGTCCATAGTGGATCTAACATAATATTGTGAAATTCCAGTCCATATTGGATCTAACATAATATTGTGAAAATCTAGTCCATAGTGGATCGAACATATAATTGTGAAAGTCCAGTCCATAGTGGCTCTAACATAATATTGTGAAAGTCCAGTCCATAGTGGATCTAACATAATATTGTGAAAGTCCAGTCCATAGTGGATCTAACATAATATTGTGAAAGTCCAGTCCATAGTGGATCTAGCATAATATTGTGAAAGTCCAGTCCATAGTGGATCTAACATAAAATTGTGAGAGTCCAGTCCATAGTGGATCTAACATAATATTGTGAAAGTCAAGGCCATAGTGGATCTAGCATAATATTGTGAAAGTCCAGTCCATAGTGGCTCTAACATAATATTGTGAAAGTCCAGTCCATAGTGGATCTAAAATAATATTGTGAAAGTCCAGTCCATAGTGGATCTAGCATAATATTGTGAAAGTCCAGTCCATAGTGGATCTAACATAATATTGTGAAAGTCCAGTCCATAGTGGATCTAACATAATATTGTGAAAGTCCTGTCCATAGTGGATCTAACATAATATTGTGAAAGTCCAGTCCATAGTGGATCTAACATAATATTGTGAAAGTCCAGTCCATAGTGGCTCTAACATAATATTGTGAAAGTCCAGTCCATAGTGGATCTAACATAATATTGTGAAAGTCCAGTCCATAGTGGATCTAGCATAATATTGTGAAAGTCCAGTCCATAGTGGATCTAACATAAAATTGTGAGTGTCCAGTCCATAGTGGATCTAGCATAATATTGTGAAAGTCCAGTCCATAGTGGATCTAACATAATATTGGGAAAGTCCAGTCCATAGTGGATCTAACATAATATTGTGAAAGTCCAGTCCATAGTGGATCTAACATAATATTGTGAAAGTCCAGTCCATAGTGGATCTAGCATAATATTGTGAAAGTCCAGTCCATAGTGGATCTAACATAATATTGTGAAATTCCAGTCCATATTGGATCTAACATAATATTGTGAAAATGTAGTCCATAGTGGATCGAACATATAATTGTGAAAGTCCAGTCCATAGTGGATCTAACATAATATTGTGAAAGTCCTGTCCATAGTGGATCTAACATAATATTGTGAAAGTCCAGTCCATAGTGGCTCTAACATAATATTGTGAAAGTCCAGTCCATAGTGGATCTAACATAATATTGTGAAAGTCCAGTCCATAGTGGATCTAACATAATATTGTGAAAGTCCAGTCCATAGTGGATCTAGCATAATATTGTGAAAGTCCAGTCCATAGTGGATCTAACATAAAATTGTGAGTGTCCAGTCCATAGTGGATCTAACATAATATTGTGAAAGTCAAGGCCATAGTGGATCTAGCATAATATTGTGAAAGTCCAGTCCATAGTGGATCTAACATAATATTGGGAAAGTCCAGTCCATAGTGGATCTAACATAATATTGTGAAAGTCCAGTCCATAGTGGATCTAACATAATATTGTGAAAGTCCAGTCCATAGTGGATCTAGCATAATATTGTGAAAGTCCAGTCCATAGTGGATCTAACATAATATTGTGAAATTCCAGTCCATATTGGATCTAACATAATATTGTGAAAATCTAGTCCATAGTGGATCGAACATATAATTGTGAAAGTCCAGTCCATAGTGGATCTAACATAATATTGTGAAAGTCCAGTCCATAGTGGATCTAACATAGTATTGTGAGAGTCTAGTCCATAGTGGATCTAACATAATATTGTGAAAGTCTAGTCCATAGTGGATCTAACATAATATTGTGAAAGTCCAGTCCATAGTGGATCTAACATAATATTGTGAAAGTCCAGTCCATAGTGGATCTAGCATAATATTGTGAAAGTCCAGTCCATAGTGGATCTAACATAATATTGTGAAAGTCCAGTCCATAGTGGATCTAACATAATATTGTGACAGTCCAGTCCATAGTGGATCGAACATATAATTGTGAAAGTCCAGTCCATAGTGGATCTAGCATAATATTGTGAAAGTCCAGTCCATAGTGGATCTAACATAATATTGTGAAAGTCCAGTCCATATTGGATCTAACATAATCTTGTGAAAGTCCAGTCCATAGTGGATCTAACATAATAGTGAGAGTCCAGTCCATAGTGGATCTAACATAATATTGTGAAAGTCCAGTCCATAGTGGATCTAACATAATATTGTGAAAGTCCAGTCCATAGTGGATCTAACATAATATTGGGAAAGTCCAGTCCATAGTGGATCTAACATAATATTGTGAAAGTCCAGTCCATAGTGGATCTAACATAATATTGTGAAAGTCCAGTCCATAGTGGATCTAGCATAATATTGTGAAAGTCCAGTCCATAGTGGATCTAACATAATATTGTGAAATTCCAGTCCATATTGGATCTAACATAATATTGTGAAAATCTAGTCCATAGTGGATCGAACATATAATTGTGAAAGTCCAGTCCATAGTGGATCTAACATAATATTGTGAAAGTCCAGTCCATAGTGGATCTAACATAGTATTGTGAGAGTCTAGTCCATAGTGGATCTAACATAATATTGTGAAAGTCTAGTCCATAGTGGATCTAACATAATATTGTGAAAGTCCAGTCCATAGTGGATCTAACATAATATTGTGAAAGTCCAGTCCATAGTGGATCTAGCATAATATTGTGAAAGTCCAGTCCATAGTGGATCTAACATAATATTGTGAAAGTCCAGTCCATAGTGGATCTAACATAATATTGTGACAGTCCAGTCCATAGTGGATCGAACATATAATTGTGAAAGTCCAGTCCATAGTGGATCTAGCATAATATTGTGAAAGTCCAGTCCATAGTGGATCTAACATAATATTGTGAAAGTCCAGTCCATATTGGATCTAACATAATCTTGTGAAAGTCCAGTCCATAGTGGCTCTAACATAATATTGTGAAAGTCCAGTCCATAGTGGATCTAACATAATAGTGAGAGTCCAGTCCATAGTGGATCTAACATAATATTGTGAAAGTCCAGTCCATAGTGGATCTAACATAATATTGTGAAAGTCCAGTCCATAGTGGATCTAACATGATAGTGAGAGTCCAGTCCATAGTGGATCTAACATAATATTGTGAAAGTCCAGTCCATAGTGGATCTAACATGATAGTGAGAGTCCAGTCCATAGTGGATCTAACATAATACTGTGAAAGTCCAGTCCATAGTGGATCTAACATAATATTGTGAAAGTCCAGTCCATAGTGGATCTAGCATAATATTGTGAAAGTCCAGTCCATAGTGGATCTAACATAATATTGTGAAAGTCCAGTCCATAGTGGATCTAACATAATATTGTGACAGTCCAGTCCATAGTGGATCGAACATATAATTGTGAAAGTCCAGTCCATAGTGGATCTAGCATAATATTGTGAAAGTCCAGTCCATAGTGGATCTAACATAATATTGTGAAAGTCCAGTCCATATTGGATCTAACATAATCTTGTGAAAGTCCAGTCCATAGTGGCTCTAACATAATATTGTGAAAGTCCAGTCCATAGTGGATCTAACATAATAGTGAGAGTCCAGTCCATAGTGGATCTAACATAATATTGTGAAAGTCCAGTCCATAGTGGATCTAACATAATATTGTGAAAGTCCAGTCCATAGTGGATCTAACATAATATTGTGAAAGTCCAGTCCATAGTGGATCTAACATAATATTGTGAAAGTCCAGTCCATAGTGGATCTAGCATAATATTGTGAAAGTCCAGTCCATAGTGGATCTAACATAATATTGTGAAATTCCAGTCCATATTGGATCTAACATAATATTGTGAAAATCTAGTCCATAGTGGATCGAACATATAATTGTGAAAGTCCAGTCCATAGTGGATCTAACATAATATTGTGAAAGTCCAGTCCATAGTGGATCTAACATAGTATTGTGAGAGTCTAGTCCATAGTGGATCTAACATAATATTGTGAAAGTCTAGTCCATAGTGGATCTAACATAATATTGTGAAAGTCCAGTCCATAGTGGATCTAACATAATATTGTGAAAGTCCAGTCCATAGTGGATCTAGCATAATATTGTGAAAGTCCAGTCCATAGTGGATCTAACATAATATTGTGAAAGTCCAGTCCATAGTGGATCTAACATAATATTGTGACAGTCCAGTCCATAGTGGATCGAACATATAATTGTGAAAGTCCAGTCCATAGTGGATCTAGCATAATATTGTGAAAGTCCAGTCCATAGTGGATCTAACATAATATTGTGAAAGTCCAGTCCATATTGGATCTAACATAATCTTGTGAAAGTCCAGTCCATAGTGGCTCTAACATAATATTGTGAAAGTCCAGTCCATAGTGGATCTAACATAATAGTGAGAGTCCAGTCCATAGTGGATCTAACATAATATTGTGAAAGTCCAGTCCATAGTGGATCTAACATAATATTGTGAAAGTCCAGTCCATAGTGGATCTAACATAATAGTGAGAGTCCAGTCCATAGTGGATCTAACATAATATTGTGAAAGTCCAGTCCATAGTGGATCTAACATGATAGTGAGAGTCCAGTCCATAGTGGATCTAACATAATATTGTGAAAGTCCAGTCCATAGTGGATCTAACATGATAGTGAGAGTCCAGTCCATAGTGGATCTAACATAATATTGTGAAAGTCCAGTCCATAGTGGATCTAACATGATAGTGAGAGTCCAGTCCATAGTGGATCTAACATAATATTGTGAAAGTCCAGTCCATAGTGGATCTAACATGATAGTGAGAGTCCAGTCCATAGTGGATCTAACATAATACTGTGAAAGTCCAGTCCATAGTGGATCTAACATAATAGTGAGAGTCCAGTGCTTTAAAGTACATTATGCTTGTGTAAGGAAGGGACTTTTTTTGAAACCTTTATTTTGTCAGCGCAGTCAGACCGAATGTGTCGCCGCGCTTTTATTGTGAAGGGTGGAAGTGTGTCGTGCTGTTGTTCTCAGCTTTACGAACGGGTAAAGAGGCCTGCTAAAAACAAAGAAAAAGAAAAAAAGAAGAGCGCCTCTCAAGTTGCGACGGTTGTTTGTACATTGATGTTACATCCATGATGTCGTTCACAACAACACAAAAATATGAGATGTGTTGTCGGTGTATGGATTGTTCTAGTTAGCTTTAACGTCGCAGTTTAATCGCTGTTTCAAGTGACCGTATCGACATTGTTTAGTTCAGAACAGGGCGGTTGAGCGTGTCGGGGATAAATGAGCGCTACCAAGATTGCCACACAAGATGGCACGTTTTTTTGGCCTTTTGGTTGGGGACCCTTTGAGACTCTGTGACAAGGGGTGCCACTTTCGTGACTTCTGCTGTGCTTTTTTGTGGACTTCTGGATGTGCCTCCCGGGAGCCTTTTGGCCATGGAGACCAGCTGCAGGGTCTCTGCCACACCAGAGTCCGTTTGGAGGGACTGGAGGAGATGGGGATGAAGAGACAGGGCTGCGGAGCTAGCGCTGAGCGCCGGGACGGACAGGCTTCACGGTGTCTTGGCTGAATGAGCGGGTGTTGGACGCCTCTGTCTCCTTGGACGTGTCCATGCAGACTGGACACTGGCCGAGAGTTGGTGGGCGGCCGAGGGTGGAGTCGGCTCTCTTGGTTGCTTTGTTGGGTCTGCTCCTGTCTCCGGCCATTCTCCCTCCACCCCAGCAGACGACGGCGTGGAACACCACAGAGGCCACCACGGTGTATGTTATTTTTTATGTTTTAGTAGCTGTATGGTTGCATCAGCTCTGCTCTTTTAATGTCTTTAATGTCCTTTGTGTTCTTTGATGTTTCCCTCTTACACACATGCTTATGTGTGCTATGCATATGAGTTTTTTTCCCCCCCTTGGCTTTAGTCTGGACCCCCTCTCCCTTAGACTGAATGTTTATTTTTCCTCCCCACCCCCCCAGCGTTTACCTGTTTCTCACCTTTTTTGTAAGGGGCGCCGGAAGTTGGCAGACCCGTCAGCGATCCCGTTCTGTCTCCCTGTAATGTTTGTCTGATCTTGAATGGGATTGTGCTGGCAATCTTAATTTACCCTCGGGGATTAATAAAGTACTTCTGATTCTGATTCTGATTATGTTTCCAGACAAATGTTTCTTCTTTTCACATTTCTCTTACATTTATGTCAATTTCCCTGATATTTTGCACTTAACAGCGGTTTCCGTTTTACTGACCAATTATGGGACTCTGTAATGGAAAACACTCCGGCTTATTAGTGATTCCCAGAGCCCAAAAAAAGTCTGCGGGCTATAGACAGTTTTGTTATTCGGGCTCCAGTACTCTGGAATGCCCTCCGGTAACAGTTAGAGATGCTACCTCAGTAGAAGCATTTAAGTCCCATCTTAAAACTCATTTGTATACTCCATCCATCCATCCATCCATCTTCTTCCGCTTATCCAAGGTCGGGTCGCGGGGGCAGCAGCCTAAGCAGGGAAGCCCAGACTTCCCTCTCCACAGCCACTTCGTCCAGCTCTTCCCGGGGGATCCCGAGGCATTCCCAGGCCAGCCGGGAGACATAGTCTTCCCAACGTGTCCTGGGTCTTCCCCGTGGCCTCCTACCGGTCGGACGTGCCCTAAACACCTCCCTAGGGAGGCGTTCGGGTGGCATCCTGACCAGATGCCCGAACCACCTCATCTGGCTCCTCTCGATGTGGAGGAGCAGCGGCTTTACTTTGAGTTCCTCCCGGATGGCAGAGCTTCTCACCCTATCTCTAAGGGAGAGCCCCGCCACCCGGCGGAGGAAACTCATTTCGGCCGCCTGTACCCGTGATCTTGTCCTTTGGGTCATAACCCAAAGCTCATGACCATAGGTGAGGATGGGAATGTAGATCAACCGGTAAATTGAGAGCTTTGCCTTACGGCTAAGCTCCTCCTTCACCACAACATTTGTATACTCTAGCCTTTAAATAGACCCCCTTTTAGACCAGTTGATCTGCCGTTTCTTTTCTGCTCTGCCCCCCTCTCCTTCGTGGAGGGTGGGGGGGGGGGGCACAGGTTCGGTGGCCACGGATGAAGCGTTGGCTGTCCAAAGTCGGGACCCAGGGTGGACCGCTAGCATGTGCATCGGTTGGGGACGTCTCTGCGCTGCTGACCTGTCTCCGCTCGGGATGGTCTCCTGCTGGCCACACTATGGACTGGAATCTCACTATTATGTTAGATCCACTATGGACTAGACCAGGGGTGGGCAATTAATTTTTACCGGGGGCCGCATGAGCTACCCGAGCACTGCTGGAGGGCCACATCGACAATATTTCAATTAAATTTTGCTCAATATTATTTTTGATATATACCGTAAGATAAATAATAATAATAATAATAATAATAATAATAATAATTAATAATAATAGTAATACTTCAACATAGTGTGTGTAACAGCATTCCATGACTAATATAAATAAATTAACATTAATAATAAATGACAGTAAAATAAGGACACGTATGACTGAGGAGTCATAGCGTAACTTTGTGTGGTGTTTGAGTTGTCCGACTTTTTGTGTGGCCATAAACGCACCAGTGGTTTAGTGCTATGCGTGTTGGTGACAGATGACAAGTTGGTTTTGGCCTGGTTTGTACGGCAGAAAATGACTAGTTTTTCGAGATAGAATTGTTTTACTCATGTTTTTGGTGTGGTTATGTCCGAATATAAACAGTTTTGCTCAATAAAGTGATCGATATAATTCCTGTCCTCGAAGCATCTCGATAGACGTTACAATAATTGAACGGTGTTCAATTGAACGGTGTTGACGAACACCATTAGGGCCGCTTGTTGTCACTGTCACTCAAAGTTGCATTGCAAAATTCCATAGAATAAATATGTTTATTTTGTTTAGAATTCAGATGGGATTTGATTTGGTGCGCGGCATATATACTTGCTGCGCGCAGCGGACGCTTGAGCAGTGCGCAATTGCGCAGGCACGCACCTTAGAGGGGACGTTGCTTTGCAGTCCATGTCTTGTTGAAAACACGCCATTCCTCATCAACTTTTCTCTTTTTAGCGTCTCGGGTGTAAACCGTGCATCACTTGTCGCTGCATGTGCACCTTCACTCGCAGGTTACACACGGACACACGCCCTTAAATAATACTTTTCAAAATAAAAGCAGCACAGTTGTATTGCGCGCAGGACATAGATGTTTTTTCAACTTTATTTTGTAATTGCAGCTGTTCACATTCACTCACAATCACGCATACGTCCACACGGAAGTAATACAAATAACGATTTTCAAAACAAAAGCAGCACCGTTGTATTGCACACTCGACATAGATACTTTTTAAAATTTATTTTGTAATTTATAATTGGCCTCACGCGGGCCGGACAGGGACGCACAAAGGGCCGGATGCGGCCCGCGGGCCGCAGAATGCCCAGGTCTGGACTAGACTCTCACAATATTATGCTAGATCCACTCTACGTCCATTGCACCGGTCGCCCCCAAGGTTTCTCATTGTCCCATTGGGTTGACTTTTTCCTTGCCCTGATGTGGGATCTGAGCCGAGGATGTTGTCGTGACTTGTGCAGCCCTTTGAGACACTCGTGATTTAGGGCTATACAAGTAAACATTGATTGATTGATTGATTGAATACAATTCGAATAATTGTCCAGCCCTACCACGAAGGTCCAAATGATGGGTTCTGCAATACTAACAGCGACATCACAAAGTTTTCATCTGGAAAAATTGCCACAGCAACAAAACTGTTGCCGTGGTAACGAGCCCTGAAGCGGTAGAGACAGCTGCCACGCGGCGTCATTCGACACCTCCAGCACGGTCAACGCGTCAACGTCCATCTTCTAGACGCGTATGGGATGACTTCCTGTAGCCACGCAAGCAAGATGGCTGTCTTTGTTACGTCGGATCAACAGGATGAGGCGGACCCCGGAGTCCTTTGGCGGCGGCTTTGTTGTCAGGCCGCAATTACACGTGACAGGCACGGCACCAAGTCAAAGGTATTACATGACACGGTATGGATTAAATACATAACAAAAACACTATGCGTCTTGGTTTACGTGCTATATTGTGCTCCCCCCCCCCCCTTTGTGGCTTAGCCTTTTCTGTCGGTTATTGTATAAATAAAGGAGGTTTAGCTTACATAGGGTAGCAGATGGCGTGCACGGAGGTGGCGACACGCCTTTGAACTGGAAACCGCACACAGCAAAGTTTACGTGAAGGCACGGATTCTGTGTCGGAAAAATCTGTACGGCCTATTGACCAAACTGAGGATTTTTGGCGGAGGCAAAAGCAACATGGCAGACAGTGGTGTCCCCGGGTAAACGTCAAGAAAGTAAATGATTAAATCAATTTTTTAGCGTAAAGCTAGCTAATGCAGAGTGGATTTTATAAGACGACATGCCAGCTTTGGGATGGGTCATTTTGATAAATACCAACACAAGCGGCAGAGTCATAGAATGTAAAGATGGGGTCGATCCGATCCAGTATTGGTAGGGATGGGAATTGATCAGATTTTTCCGGTTCTGATTGCACTTTCAATCCTGCTTAACGATTCGGTTCGTTATCAATTGTTATTTGGAAAAAAGGAGGACAAAAAAGGTGGATTAGCATCAGTTTTGTTTAGTTTAAAATAGTGTTGTCCCGATACCAATATCTTGGTACCGGTACCAACATTTTTTCGGTACTTGTCGGTACTTTTCTAAATAAAGGGGACCACAAAAAAAGGCATTATTGGCTTTATTTTAACAACAAATCTTAGGGTAAATTAAACCTATGTTTATTATTGCAATTTAGTCCTTAAATAAAATAGTGAACATACTAGACAACTTGTTTTTTAGTAGTAAGTAAACAAACAAAGGCTCCTAATTTAGTCTGCTGACATATGCAGTAACATATTGTGTCATTTATCATTCTATTATTTTGTCAAAATCATTAAGGACAAGTGGTAGAAAATTAATTTTTAATCTACTTGTTCATTTACTGTTAATATCGGCTTACTTCCTCTTTTAACATGTTCTATCTACACTTCTGTTAAAATGTAATAATCACTTATTCTTCTGTTGTTTGATACTTTACATTAGTTTTGGATGATACCACAAATTTGGGTGTCAATCCGATACCAAGTAGTTACATGATCATACATTGGTCATATTCAAAGTCCTCATGTGTCCAGGGACATATTTATTGAGTTTATAAACATAATATGAATTAAAAAAAAACCTGAAAGTAGATGTTGTGACGCCAAAAAATATTGATGTAATCATAGTAGTATCGACTAGATACGCTATTGTATGGTATCATTACAGTGGATGTGAGGTGTAGATCCACCAATGACGTTTGTTTACATTTTGACACCGGTGAGCTACGGTGTGTAGTGAAGCATGTTTAGCTATTCCTCGTCCTGCAGGGATGATACTTGTAAGAAACTCACTTTATTTGTCGCCATGGAGGCGATGATTAGTGATTTGGAAGTAGCTAAAACACTGCCGACGATCGATGGACGTTAGCCGCTAGCTAGCTAGCCATGTCTTAAAGCACCTCTTCCTGTGGGCGTTTCAGTGTTATAACTTGACCTTTATCGTTAGTTTTTAAGCCAAAATGCGTCCGTTCTCCCTTTTCTGTCTACGCACTGTGTCTGCTTGTAAGTACTCTGTGATTGTGCGCTGCCGAACTTGCTCCTCTGCTCGTACAACCAGCAATGACACAATGTGATGACGACGGTGGCGCTGGGGGGGGGGGGGGACCGGTACTTTTCAGAGGCGGAAAAGTACCGAATATGATTCATTAGTATCGTGGTACTATACTAATACCGGTATACCGTACAACCCTAGTTTAGAAGTAACATGACCTTACAATGAGGTTTTAAGACCCACATAATACAGAAACAAAATGATAAATATTTGAAAAAAAAAATGTATAGGAAGCCCCAGACCAGAGGAACAAGACAGGCTTAAGACGAAACCGGATTGGCAACCAGGGACAGGTGTTTCCTGATTGCCAATCAGGGGACAGGTTTTACAAGGATTTAAAAAATGTTTTTTATTTGCTTTGAAAATTTTCAGAAACCTTCAAAATAACAATAGAGGTATGGACTAGAACAGGGATTCTTAACCTTTCTGACCTCAGGGCCCAACTTATCCCACTGCAGAGGGGCCCACTGGAATACTAACATAGAATTAATTGCAATCGTATTCAATAACTTACAGTTTGAAAACTTGTGAAATGATATGAAAGCTTGTATTATTCCTATTATTTACTTAACACAGAAACCTTAGGCTTAGGTCAGGCTGATTACAAACATAAGTGCTCACCAAACATACTGCATAAGAAGTGACTCAAATTACTGACGAAAAATACATTTATGTTGTGCTAAAATAAATAAACTAAATTAACAATGAATACGACTAAATTGTCAATAGAATTAAAGTGCAAATGAAAACACAGCTCCGAAATATATTTATTTCAGATTATTATTATTATTAATGTATTATCATTTATTTTTTGTTTATTTAATTGATGTATTTGTAGATATTACTTTGTTGTTGTTTTTTTGTTTTTTTTGCTGTTACTTTCTTTTGGGGGTGCGGGGGGGGGGGGGTATGGTTGGGATATAAACAAAAAACATTTGGACATTTAGGGCAGACAACAGATATAAGATGTATGTGAATATGATGTAATGGATAGGAATGTCTGATGCTGGATGTCAATAAAAAAAAAAAAAGAAAACAGCTCCACCACTTTAGTCATATTTTTTGCGCTATGACCTTAGCTCCAGACTTCTTGTTTGGTTGATATTAAAAACGTACCAATGATTGTCACACACACACACTTGGTGTGGTGAGATTATCCTCTGCATTTGACCCATCACCCTCACAAACTGGGGAAGTGAGGGGGAGCAGTGAGCATCAGCGGTGGCCGCGCCCGGGAATCACTTTTTGGTGATTTAACCCCCAATTCCAACCCTTGATGCTGAGTGCCAAGCAGGAAGGTAATGGGTCCCATTTTTATAGTCTTTGGTATGACTCGGCCATTAGCTCAGTACTGCCACAAGTGGTGGAAAAGTGTATTACTACTTTTTTTTAATTTTTTTATTTTATTTTATTTTATTTTTTTTAAACCTGATTATGTGCATGAGTGTATGTGTGCATATGTACTTGTATATGTACAGTATGTGTATGTGTGCTTGTACAGTGAATGTATATGTACAGTATGTGTATATGTGTGTACAGCGAATGTATATGTACAGTATGTGTATACAGTATGTGTGTTTGAACAGTGAATGTACATGTACAGTATGTGTAAATGTGTGTTTGTACAGTGAATGTATATGTACAGTATATGTATGTGTGTGTTTGTACAGTGAATGTATGTGTAGTATGTGTATGTGTGTGTTTGTACAGTGAATGTATATGTACAGTATGTGTATATGTATGTTTTTACAGTGAATGTATATGTACAGTATGTGTATACAGTATGTTTGTATAATGAATGTGCGTGTGGATGTACGAACTTTGAGTGTGTAAATATGTACTGTATTTATTTGTATATGTATGTGGGAGCGTAGGTACCTATGTATGTCTGTATGTATGTGTGTGAGTATATGTGAATTTGCATGTACAATACATTTGTACAGTAGTGTATTACTACTGAGTACCACTGGCGGCCCAGAAACAAAGGACTAGCTACGAACTATGGGAGATCGGGCTTTCTGCTCCGCTGCTCCCAGTCTGTGGAACGCTCTCCCTGACCACCTGAGGGCACCTCAGACTGTGGATGCTTTTAAAAAAGGCTTAAAAACCCATCTTTTAAAAAAAGCCTTTTTATAGATTTTTATAGATATGCATGCTGGTTCTAGCTATTGGGCTGTTTCTAGTTTTATATTTTATTTATTTTTATTATCTTTTATTATTATTATTACTATTTTCTTTTTCTTTTTTTTAACACTGTGGCACTTTGAGGTTGTTTGCTCAACGTAAAGTGCTTTTTACAAATAAAATCTATTATTATTATTATTAGAAGAAGAGACAATGGGGCTTTATTTGTAAAACGTGCATAGTCCTGTTTAAATTTGACAACGATACTACAAAATAAGAGTATTTTACACAGGCGTAGCTGAAGTGACGTTAGCCTGGCAGGTTTTGAAAGACATTTGACTTTATTTTTCTCAAGCCGCTGAATGATAACATACTGGAGTACTAGACCCGCACATCTGCACAGATAGCAAAAGCATGCAGTGCTTGTTTGTCTCCCACATCGCCCCCAACCCCCACTTGACTTCCTCCTGTTTGCACTTTTGTGCGGCGTGTTTGCGTGCGTGTTTGTGTGCACATTTTTCCCTCCACAACCCAAGGCCGCCATTGGCTGGCCACATGTGTTGGAGGGAAAATGCCAGCGAGTGGCGGGGAGGGCCGAACCAGCCCCCCCCCCTGTAAGTGCTGACTCAGGCCGTGGGCCCATTGTTCTGTGGCGGCGGGGTAACCCTACACCTCCCCGCCTGCAGCCAGACAGCCCATTGGCCCAGGCCGCGAGCGCTGGAGCCAGCGCGGCTGCAGCGTTAAACAGCGCCACAACTCTTATCTCTTCCTCCATTACGTCCCACAATGAGACAAGTCAGCAACCACAAAGGACATTGGGGGGGGAGGGATGGAGACGTGGGGCGTCGGGGTTGCCATACCTCCTTGGCCGTACAGAGGTATTTGTGCATCTCCTCTACCTGCTGCTTTATTGACGAGTTGGGTTTTCATTATAAGTTAGCCTGAGTCTCATCAGAATGTCTTCAATATGGCAGACAATAGAGCAGGGGTGTCCAAAGTGTGGCCCGGGGGGCCATTTGCGGCCCGCGGCTAAGTTTACCGGCCCGCCACACGTTCTGGAAATGCTATTGCGAAAATTTAAAACAACATTAAAAAAAGTGGAATGAGGTGAAATCTGACTAGAAAAAGTTCCAATGTTGACACAAAGCTGCCATGCAGGCTGTTTTTTTTTGTTTATTTTTCTGTTTTTGCCATTTCTCCAAAAAAAAATAAAAAAATAACTCAATGTTATAATGAATTATTGACCTATTCAAGGCTCCAATTATTTCAAATATTTAACTTTAAAATGTTTTATGTGGAAAATATTGTGTGGTTGCCATACAAAAACATCAATGTTTTCTTTAACAAAAGAGCATAAAACAAACAAAATAATAGTTCAAACGTAAAATCGACCGATATATCTGAATCTCGTAACTTAAGTGTTGAAAGTAAAAAAAAACCCAACTAATAAAAATGTATCACTTTATGAATGGGACACCTTTTGGGTCCCAAATATATTTAATGGGATTTTATTTGTCTTTTCACTGTGATTACTCAAAAATAATAGTGAATGGTGTCCTGCATTACTGATCTTTTTAATTACTTCTAATTACTTCACATCAAACATTGCTTTTTGAATGTTTTGGGCAGTGGGGAAATACTGCATATTTCAGTTTTATTACAAAAAACAAAGTTGTCTTTGACAGAAAAGGCATAAAACCTTTTTGGTTTTTTTAACTTTATTTTAACCTGAAGTTGATATACTGTAGAGATTTACTGTAAGAGTTAAAAAAAAAATATATATATATAATAATTCAACTTGTTTTTTTTTTACATTTTAATGACTTAGACCCTTTATTGGTCCCCGGGAGCCCTATAGGTAAAAAAACCCAAAATCCATATATTTTGTTATGGTTGGAAAATGAAAAATATCAAAATGGCCCCCGCATGCTTTAATTTTTCCGTGTGCGGCCCTCAGTGGAAAAAGTTTGGACACCCCTGCGATAGAGAAATCCAACATGAGACATGTTACACCCAAACACAAGTGCAAGACAGTGTTAGACATCTGTAATATATTTGTGAGAGAAACAGAGCTTAGAGCTGTTCAAATATTCACAGTTGCTGTTTAGATCAGTGTTTTTCAACCTTTTTTTAAGCCGAGGCACATTTTTTGCGTTGAAAAATACCGGAGTCACACCACCAGCAGAAATCATTAAAAAACAAAACTCAGTTGACAGTAAAAAGTCGTTAAACCATAACCAAGCATGCATCACTATAGCTCTTGTCTCAAAGTAGGTGTACTGTCACCACCTGTCACATCACACCGTGACTTATTTTGAGTTTTTTGCTGTTTTCCTGTGTGTAGTTTAGTTCTTGTCTTGCGCTCCTATTTTGGTGTTTTTTTTTCTCTTTTTTTGGTATTTTCCTGTAGCAGTTTCATGTCTTCCGTTGAGCGATATTTCCCGCATCTTCTTTGTTTTAGCCATCAAGAATATTTCAGTTGTTTTAATCCTTCTTTGTGGGGACATTGTTGATTGTCATGTCATGTTCGGATGTACTTTGTAGACGCCGTCTTTGCTCCACAGTAAGTCTTTGCTGTCGTCCAACATTCTGTTTTCTGGACTAACGATACTGCTATCTGTAGTTTTTGTTCCAGCTGACCGACGTAATTATGACACGTTGTCACATTCAGTTCAGCTGCCGCTGCTACACATTAAAATCAGCTTTGAATAATGACAAATAAGGGAGCAACACCACACAAAAGTTTGTAACAAACCATATTTCCTCCTTAAAAGTTCCTCACAGTCGTGCACACTTAATTTGTGTCATTATTAATGCTAATTGGAATGTGTTTTTCAAATCTTTATTTCCACAAATTACATGTAGTACCAATAAGAGTACCGATAAACACGGGTATCGATTAGGAATATCAATAAGGGTATCCTGCCGATAAAATCTTAACGATATACAGCCCTACCCAGAAGTGTCAGAAAAAAAGATAAAATTGGACAGCACTTTTCTTATTATCAGCTCACTGTTAAATGAAAAAAAAAAAAAAAAACGACTTTATTATAAACAATTAACAATCATTACGACACAAACACACAGGGACGTTTTGTAGAGTACGTTCTACGTACGTTGAGGTGAGATAGGTAACCAGTTAACATTTTAAATGGGGCTCCTTCTCTGGTAATGTGATCCTTTGTTAACCGGGCCATTTAGATGCCGAAGGCGATAAACAGCAGAAGAAGAAGAAGACGGAGAAGAAGTTTGACACATTTCACATGGCATTGCACTACTGTACAATGTCACATGTTGACCGTATTGTGCAATGCGCTGATGACGGGATCGTGTTAGGTAAGGGCGCCTCCGAGTAGTACAGGTGTTACTCAACATTTCTGGAGGTTATTTTCGGCAGGAACATGAAATGAGTAATTGTATTATTGCAATGAGTTGCGGTTGTCACCATACCAGAGTTTCAGTGGTCCATTTCCCATACTTACTCGACATGACGACAACACATTTTGAAAACAAGTTTCAATGTGACATTTATTTAAGATAACTGTGCTTCAACATCTTTCAGCACATCATTTAAATTGCAATAAACAGCAGTGTTTTATAACCTCCCTGCAGTATACTAAACCAAACAATACTTATAAATATGCACATAAATAACAACAATAGCCAAGTAGTTTACATTGTAAAAATAACAGCAGTGGCGTGGAGCCTTAAAGTATATAAAACAAACAATAGTGTTCTTAATATTGTCAATATGGTGTTGGGGCCATATAATTTGTAATGAAATAGACTAAAACTAATATTTATATACATATCTTTGTTTTTTATTTGTTGTCAGCATCAAAAATGTCAGCTTTTTCTCAATATGTTATGCTTTTTTGCTCCATTTTCCCATTCTTTCTGTTTTCATCTTTTATTTTTTACAGTACAAAAACAGTTATGTTGCACCCCTCGCTTGATTTCTTTCACCAGAAAGTGATTCCGAAAGAGTGTCTCTAAGGCCCCCTCTAAGGTTATCCAGAGTAAATCCCACCTAACCTTATCCTTGTCCACACAAGGATAAGGTTTAATTTCTACAACTCTTTATTTTTTTGTGATAGAGTGATTGGAGCACATACTCGTTGGTCACAAAAAACATTCATGAAGTTTGGTTCTTTGATGAATTTATTATGGGTCTATTGAAAATGAATATATATTGTATTATATATAATTTTAAAGTAATAGTTTCTTATTTCAAGCATGAAAAAAAAATCATGACTGACACAATTGTGTCTCATAATTAAAACAGATGACAGCCAAAAGGACTTTGCGGTTTTATTTTCAATGAAACAATAGAAAATACATACTCATGTAGTAGGAGAGTTGTTATTAGTGAGAATATACATATTTTAAGGCATTTTGGGGTTCATTGAGTTTAGCTAATTGTACTTGTTTTGGAAAGTCTTGACCAGCCACATTTTCTTGTTCTATTGGCAGATAATTTTGCTTAGTTCAAATAAAATACCCCTAATTTTTGTATTTTTTGTTCTTGTTTTTGAACACTGACTTTTTGCAGTGTAGTACATCTCTGAATTTGTATATAAATAAATACTTGGGAAACACTGGCTCATTTTCTAAGGCAGCAAGAAGGAAAAAGTTTTGTACAGTCTTGGCTACAAACGATGCCGAAAAAAGCAGGTATTCATGTATTTTTTTGCCTGTTAGGTGGACTTTTGACAACCATGTAATACATCTCAATAATTCATTAATTGTATATTTACCTCATTTTAGCGCTTTTTACCATTCGTCCATTCATTCATCCATTCACAGCCTTGTTTGAAAATAACATGACCGATATTGTTCATAATGTGGCGGTGTAAAATGGGTCGTGACAGACAAACAAACGTCACCGTTCACGCTTGACATCGTACGTTGCTCAGGTGGAAATGTTGCAAATGAAGAATGTCACAATGTCTTTCTTGGACAAAAACATGAGTCAAACACCAGCGACACAATTCTAGACAGAAGGAAGTAGATGATGGCTTCATGAGTCATAGAGAATAAATTACAAGCCACAATTCCTGTAATCGCCACGCTGGAATTACCCAAAGTGTTGGAATGATTGATTAAGCAAAACATTTACTTAAAGAGGTTGTACTCTATTCAGGGTTATTTAACATTATGTCAGAGTTCAGTGAGTGTAATTTACCAAAATACTTCATATCAAGTTTTAAAAGACGTCAAGGACTTTGCGTCACGATACTTTTTACGATTACTTTTCCAAAACTTGTGGCAGTAATGACTATTTCGAACAAACACAAGAAGTCTGCAGCTATAGTCATAGAGAAGTTTCTTCAGCGCAAGACTTATGACCAAAGTGGTTAAGACTTAACTTTTATTGACAGTTTATGTCAGGTATATATACAATTTTCGTCATGTATACATAAATGTTATTTATTATTAATTTAGTTGGAATTTATGTATTTTAGTACTGCGTAATTGTATGTAAATGCATTTATCATCAGCTTTTATGAGTTCCTTCTTTTGCAGTGTATTTGATTAGTTTAACATTTTCTATATTGCCTGACCTAATCCTTGTTAATAATATTTGTGATTAACACAAGCTTTCATATTTGACAAGATGTATTCTGTTAAACGGTAAGCAGGTTAGATATCATTATTTATGGCTGCAGCTATCGACTATTTTATGTATTGATTTTTTTTGTTGGATTAATCGATTAATCAGATAGAACACACAAACTTTTTTTTTTTTTTAACTCAGCGGTGTATTGCCAAATGGCACACTCACACACCAACACTTTTGTGTGCGCTTTATTGCAGCAACCGTGCATAAACTATGTCCGAATATTTAAAGTTTGTTCACATTTGTGTTCGTTACACTTATTTAAAGGGGAACTGCACTTTGGAATTTTGCCTATCGTTCACAATCATTATGAGAGACAAGAAGACACAATATTTGTATTTTTTTTTTGCATTTTTGCATTCTAACATGTAAAAATCATCCTGTACTTGGTGGCTAGCAATGCAGCTAATAGGAGCAATCCGTTCTACCGCTAAATCATTTTAAAAATGCATTCAAATACCGTCAACAATATTTTATTTACGTTCCGTAACCTGTATAATAACCAAACTGTAGCAACATTGTTATTGTAAGAGCGAACCCTTTTTCTAGCGTAGTAACACATTGGTGTGCTATGGTATTAGCCGTAAAAGCTAACTATGGCAAGAGATAAGCAAGTTTCCACGACAACACAAAACCTGTTTGAGTTTGTAATGCACGACAATGCGATAGAACACAAATCTGTACTGAGTGGAAAACATCAACAATCATATTACAGTATCTGTAAAATATTAGCCCACATTTCATGTTTTGTTTGTACACAGCTAGCCAGACAGCGTATGTGCTGTAGTTGTAATAACACGCATGACGTGCTGTGTGTATCATGATCGATATAAAGTGCCTCACTCGATGGACAGTTGCGCGTTTGGTCCGGCTGGCCAGGGAATTTTTTTCCGGTTTCTTTGGGTAAGCACTCCATTTATGTCGAAATAGCTTGACTCCAAGTTCCACATATACAGCGTCAAAGTAGCGCCAACCTCCCTCTCTTGGCTTCCGTCTACTGCAACGACTTACTCTTCCTTCGTGCTCGCTTCTATAAGCAGCAGTTCTTCCTCAGTATGCTCAGCTTCAAAAATATAAGGTTGTGAATCCTCATTTGTCCAAAAATAGTCATCTTTGTTGTCTTTTACCGATTCTGCCATGATTACAACACGTTTGATTCCGGAAGTAGGAACACACATTTGTTGCCAGAAGTAGGACGTGCGTTGCTATGGAAACATAATCAATGTGTGGAAATATGGTAAATAATAAACATATTACATATTGTCATGAACATGTCTTACTACATTATATATAGACTTGCAGTCTGTATATAAAACTTTTATGGAGGGTTTTGAAGTTGTTTTAGAGGACTTTGACGTCTACAACGGTGACTTCTAAGCCTTTTTTTATCATCTTTAAAATCCTAAAAAAAAAAAAAAAGGACGTGTTCTTGTCTCTCATTATGATTGTGAACAATAGGCAAAATTTTAAAAAAGAGGGCAGTTCCCCTTTAAGGACAAAATTCCAACTGAAGTCTGCATGGTTAATACAAAGCCAAACCGGGCCCTTGTAGCCCACACGGAGGTTCACACGGTGATATCCACCCGTGTTAGCGCACGACGTTACGTCGTCAACTCATTTGCCGTCGCCAACGCCCTGCTCGCATAAAGACGCGTCATTGTTTGTGAGAGACGCCGGACAACAAACCATTCCCCTGAGTGGACCTTTATTAGATTCCACCCAGCTCGTATGAATATGGAGGCGAGCCGGCACAATGCAGCGCTCCTGTCCGGGGTCTGAAATCCAAAAGGACAACGAGCCCCTTTCAGGCTCCCGGCCCAAAGCCGAGCTACTTTGCCAGCAGAGTTTGGTGAGAATGAATTTATGGGAACGTTCCATAATGAGATGCATCTGCAAAACTAAATCATGTGTTATTTTGAACTTGAAAATATGTATTTGCTCTTGTATGACAGTTGCTGAACACTCTACAGTTAATAAAGGTTTTATGATGGCCACTGTTTGACACAGGAACAGACCATTATTACTATGTTATTGTACTTAATTGAACATACACTGTTATGTCAGATTTTATACGCCCCACTTTTTGTATAATTTGTTTTTCGAATTTTGCCATGGTTTTTACACACCATCGTATGACAAAACATCGCATGTAACAAACTAGTCCATAACATTCCGTGAAGTCGTGGATCTTGTCTATCTTTTTTTTTTAATCAAGTACGACTGCAAAATAATGTTTAGTGTAGGACTAATAGACTAAAAACTCCTTTGTCCCACACGCCATCAGACTGTACAACTCCTCTCTGGGGGGAGGGGGGGTACTAGGATGACAGGGGATGCAAAACAATAACAGTGCAATACTTTTTCATAACATGGTCACTACTGCCTATTTTATCTTGTTATATTCTTATTTTACTGTTATATTTATATTCTCATTGTTGCTTTTTATTTTACTATTTATTATGTATTATTATTATTTATTAATTATTTTTTTTATTTAACGTACTATCTATCTATAATGGGGCCATAGAAAGTTGTGATCAAGAGGGTGAGAAACACTTCGACATTCAATAAATAATTATTAATATGTATTTCACAGTGTTTGATGCATGTAAAACTATAATTATTCCCTGTAAAATGTGTTTTGTGATCATATTTTTTGGGGTGTCGAACAGGTTAATTGGATCTACATTATTTCTTATGGGGGAAAATGGTTCTGTATTCGTAAAATTTGGGCTTCGTTGGAGCTTTTAGAGCAGATTACTAATTGTTTGCCAGATTTGAAGTCTTACAGTTGGAAGAATTGAAGTATGATGGGGCCATTTTGACACATACATTTATCAAACCACAATCCAATGTACTGTAGGTCAAAAACTATTGGTAAACAGTTATCTACTGGCAATACGGGGACTTTGGGGGGGTTTTGTTTTCCCGGAAGGCAAAGGAAAGTTGGAGCGGGCAAGGCGTGAAGGTGAGTACATGATTTATTTTTAACTCTAAAGTACAAAAAAAGGTGCAAACAAAAGGCGCGCACAAGGCGGAAGTACAAAAACTTGGCTAATGAAACAAAAACTTGCACAAAGGCAGAGACTAAGAACATGAAGCAAAACGTCACTAACTGTGGCGTTAATAACAAAAACTTACTTGGCATGGAACTATGGAAACATGGGCAGCAGAAGTCATCAGAGGTAAACAGGGGTCACAGAGTTAATGTCGCCAGGCCGACCAACAGAAAATGAAAAGCTTAAATAACACAGACATGATAAACAACAGGTGCGTGAGTGCAAATGAATCAGGTGTGTGACATGAGGACAGGTGGAAACTAATGGGTTGTCATGGAAACAAAACAGGGAGTGAAAAAACTGGAACTGACAAAATCCAAAAAAGCATATGGCCAAACAAAACATGATCACACAGACATGACATCTACATTCTATAACTTTGTGTCATAGGTAGCGATAAATCCCTCTAATAATATATTTTACTTATCATTTTTTTTGAAATTATTTTAGAAAATGCCAAAGGCCAATAAAAAAATATGGTGTTTATTTAACTGTGGTGGGCGAATAAGACATAAATTGAGGGCCACACCCTTTGTTCTGCTACCCAAGAATATACAACAATTCTTCTCAAAAAAAGAGGAGAAATATAATCTTAGAGAGAAATGTAATTTTAAACATTTGTATGCACGTACAACACTTAAGACCTTCAGTATATCAGTATGTGGAATTAAATTATGGAATGGATTAAGCAAAGCAATCAAACAATGTACTAATATGATCCACTTCAAGAAACTCTTCAAACTTAAAGTGTTTACAAAGTACAAAGAAGAAGAATGCTGAATTCATTTAATTCATTCATTCTTTCACTCTCAAAATAATCATACTTAAAGAGAAACTGGAAATTGTGATGTATCATGTTGTATGCTTGCATGTTCGAAATAAACTCAAACTCAAAACTCAAAACATGTTTAGTGAAAAAAACGAGCTCTGTCCTACTTAGGCATGCAACGATTATTGGTGTTAATGATTAAAAAACAAAACAAAAAACGCTGTACAATTCTTGAGGGTAAGCATTAACATGTCCGAAAACGACAAAATGATGTTTGATAGTAAATCCACTGTGGTATCGACTTGATACTATATTACTTGGTACCGTTACTGTTGTAATTTGTCTCAATTTGCCTAGTTTGTTTCCATTAAGAGCTCTAGCTTGCAGTTAGCGATTACAATATGATACATCACATATTTTCATTTCATTTCTCCTTAAAACTTGTCCAAAAACAACAACATTATGTTTGATAGTAAAACCACTGTGGTATCGACCTGATACTATATTACTTGGTATCGTTACTTCTGTAACTTGTGTCATTTTGCCCACTTTGTTAACATCACATATTTTCATTTCGTTTATCCTTATAACTTGTCCAAAAACAACACAAGTATGTTTGATAGTAAAACCACTGTGATATCGGCCTGATACTATATTACTTGGTATCATTACTGTTGTAATTTGTCTCAATTTACCTAGTTTGTTTATCGTATCGTATGCCAAATGTATATAATTTATGTTGTATATCGTCTAATTAGCTTAGTGTTTCTCAATTATTTTCTGTTGCGCCCCCAACCCCACTCTCACACGGCTTACACAGTATTGTTTGTTGATACAATTGTTATAAGTACACCTCTGCATAACATTGTATCCTTAATAACATTAAAAAAACAACAACAAAAAAGAAATATAGATCACCCTGAGAAAAAATATATAACTTTATTAAGATTGTTTTTTCGTCAGTAACAGAAAATATTTAAAGTTCATCAATCTGCTTAAAATAAAAACATTAAAAAATCCTTATTTACATTTTTATAAAAAAGATTTGACCTACTTTAACCACTTGATACTTAAAAATGAAATAAATAATTACAAAAATCAAATTCCCAGTAGCACAATATATAAAACACCTTAACCTGCAAAACAAAGAACAAACAAAAAAAACAAAAAAAGTTTGTATACATACACTACCGTTCAAAAGTTTGCGGTCACCCAAACAATTTTGTGGAGTAGCCTTAATTTCTAAGAACAAGAATAGACTGTCGAGTTTCAGATGAAAGTTCTCTTTTTCTGGCCATTTTGAGCGTTTAATTGACCCCACAAATGTGATGCTCCAGAAACTCAATCTGCTGAAAGGAAGGTCAGTTTTGTAGCTTCTGTAACGAGCTAAACTGTTTTCAGATGTGTGAACATGATTGCACAAAGGTTTTCTAATCATCAATTAGCCTTCTGAGCCAATGAGCAAACCCATTGTACCATTAGAACACTGGAGTGATAGTTGCTGGAAATGGGCCTCTATACACCTATGTAGATATTGCACCAAAAACCAGACATTTGCAGCTAGAATAGTCATTTACCACATTAGCAATGTATACAGTGTATTTCTTTAAAGTTAAGACTAGTTTAAAGTTATCTTCATTGAAAAGTACAGTGCTTTTCCTTCAAAAATAAGGACATTTCAATGTGACCCCAAACTTTTGAACGGTAGTGTATAAAAAAAACGTTTTTTTAAGCTAAGTGTATACTCCATGATACTGATAAAGCATGTTCCCCGGGGTCGAACGCCCACCCCCCTCCGGCTTGAACTCGGCACCCTCAGGGGGGCCCGTCTTACTGTTTGAGAAGAACTGATACAGCGCAACCCTAAACTCCAATGATTCTGCTCATTTCCTATTGACGCAGCTCGCGCACTAATCGCTAGCTAGCTTAAACGCTAACGTGAAAACAAGACAAATTGATGCCTTTCCACATCACAAACAATACCGTTGAGCATTTATCATTAAGAAACCCTTAAGTATAAAAACTCAAATAACAATATGGTATAACAATAAGCATATTGTGTATCTGTTTGTTTATTTATTTTTATTAAAGCACGGTTTAAATATTTCCGTGTGTGTACTTTTTAAGCACTGTGGAAGTCGTTCCCTACCCGTTCCACGGATACCACGTCACAGGAGCCAGGCGTGCCGTTTTGACAGAGTTTTAATGTACATGTAATGCCAAGAACCATCTTTTCAGATGTTTTTCCCTCCAGAACTCTCCCACGTCTCTCCTCCGCTGGCCGCTCACTGTTAAAGACAACAGATGATTAGGTCACCACGAACCACCTGTGAAATCTAATCACCTGCCAGCTGTGTCTCGCCGTCCCACCCTCAACACCATTGACAGAGGCGGTGACCTTTGCTCCTGCAAGCGCGCTGATCACACACTCCCTCCACAAGCACATTACACAATAAGCTGCGAAAGAAGTCAGTAGATTTTATGATTAAAAAAATGTTAGCTCAGTTGCCAGAATTGTTCTTTTTACAGTATTTTGGTGTAAAAACTTAATACATTTTACAGTAACGTTCCGGCCACTGAGCTTCCATTTTTTTGCTGTAAAATTTTCCGTTTTTAATTTTTTTAATTCCGTAATTTCCGGACTATAAGCCGCTACTTTTTTCCCTTGTTCTGGTCCCTGCGGCTTATACAAGGGTGCGGCTTATTTACGGCCTGTTCTTCTCCGACACCGACGAAGAGGATTTCGGTGGTTTTAGTATGCAGGAGGAAGACGATGACACAATGATTAAAGACTGACTTTTTACATACCGGTAGGCTGGTTATTTTGATAACGTACAGGCGAGCACTTTGTATTACTTTGCACCGTTGTATTATTTGTACTCTGCACGAATGCTGTTCGCCATGTCAAAGATGTGAAAGTTTGATTGAATGATTGAAAGATTTATTGTTAATAAATGGGACGCTTTGCGTTCCCAAACAGTCCTCTCTGTCCCGACAATCCCCTCCGTGGTAGCAGGAACCCCTATATACTACGCTAATTACACATCAAAACCCTGCGGCTTATAGTCGGGTGCGGCTTATATATGGAGCAATCTGTATTTTCCCCTAAATTTAGCTGGTGCGGCTTATAGTCAGGTGCGGCTTATAGTCCGGAAATTACGGTATTTTTTTTACAGTGTACCTAGATACATTATTTTGGTCACAATTATTGTTACATTTAAAAAAAATTTTTTTTTAAATAAATACAAAATTGCGTCCGGATGATGAAAGGAATGAAAAGCTGCCATGTTTGAAATGTGCAATAAGGAGACCCCGTGACCTGCATTAGCATCTTCAAGCTAACATGGGTCCCTACAAATTGCTCCTTTAATTAAAAAGATTGTTTTGTGCAGGCTCCGCCCCCCCCTCATTAATGTCATACAATCGGCTACGGGGCCCCCGTCCTTCAAGCCCATGTCTCTTCAAAGAGTCAAAGCGGGGCCCCTCTGTGGTATTAAATATCTTTATTAAACTCCTTCCTTTCTCCTCTCTACGTCCCAACTATCCCCGTAAACTTGGACCCCGCCGGGCCCTCTTCAAAGACTCCCGCCATGCGGCTTCTGCCGGCGACCCGCTGCGCTGCGAGGTCCCGCACAATGGCCTCCGCCGGTCCCCGCTGCGTTAAAAACCAGGCAGACCGCGCCACACTTGGCTGGGCCACATCTGACGGCGGGTCGCAGCCCGGGCCGCGTCCCCGGGATCAGAGGAGGAGAGGGTTAAAGGGGGGCCAGCAGGGAGAAGAGGGGGCTTGGGGAGGCCAGCTGTGTCATGGTTTGGCGAGTGCTTGCAAAAGGACTTGATCTCACAACAACATCTGTTTGGATGTGCAGGTAGGCTCACTGTGCGGGGGGGCTCTTACGCTCTGTGAACAAACAGATGGCCGCCATCATTTGTCTCCTCCCACAGCCCTCGCTCTAAGGTAGTGACTCCCCGGCACAGTGGTGTCTAAAACACGGGTGTCAAACTCAAAGCCCGAGGGGCAAATTTAATGTGGCCCGAGGGCGAGGCCAAATTAAGCTGGCCCGCCACGTAATTCTAATGTGACATGCCACGTGGTTTAAGTGGTCCGCCTCGTCATTTTAATGTGCTTCGCCATATCATCCTAATGTGGCCCACCACATAATTTTATGTGGTCCCCCATATCATTTTATTGTGGCCCTCCACATCATTTTAATGTGGCCCGCCTCGTAATTCTAATGTGACATGCCACGTGGTTTAAGTGGTCCGCCTCGTCATTTTAATGTGCTTCGCCACATCATCCTAATGTGGCCCACCACATAATTGTATGTGGTCCCCCATGTCATTTCATTGTGGCCCTCCACATAATTTTAATTTGGCCTGCTACATCATTTAATGTGGCATGCCTTGTCATTTTAATGTGCTTTGCCACAACATCCTAATATCAGTTTATGTGGTCCGACATTTCATTTTATATTGGCTAGTCATATCGTTCTGATGTTGCCCACCAAAACATTATAATGTGGCCCGACACGTCGTCCTAATGTGGCCCGACACTTCATTTTAATGTGGCCCGACACTTCATTTTAATGTGGACCGCCACGTCGTTCTAATGTGGCCCGCCACAACATTATAATGTGGCTCGCCACGTCGTCCTAATGTGGCCCGACACTTCATTTTAAAGTGGACCGACACTTCATTTTAATGTGGACCGCCACGTCGTTCTAATGTGGCCCGCCACAACATTATAATGTGGCTCGCCACGTGGTCCTAATGTGGCCCGACACTTCATTTTAATGTGGCCCGACACTTCATTTTAATGTGGCCCGCCACGTCGTTCTAATGTGGCCCGCCACAACATTATAATGTGGCTCGCCACGTGGTCCTAATGTGGGCCGACACTTCATTTTAAAGTGGCCCGACACTTCATTTTAATGTGGCCCGCCACGTCGTTCTAATGTGGCCCGCCACAACATTATAATGTGGCTCGCCACGTGGTCCTAATGTGGCCCGACACTTCATTTTAATGTGGCTCGCCACGTCTTTCTAAAGTGGCCCGCCACATCATTTTAAGTCTATGCTGTTCTAAAGTGGCCCGGCACTTCGTTTTTATGTGGCCCGCCACGTTGTTCTAATGTGACCCTGCTACATTGTTCTAATGTGACCCTGCCACATCGTTCTAATGTGACCCAACCACATCGTTCTAATGTGACCCTGCCACATTGTTCTAATGCGACCCTTGTGACCCAGTCACTTCTTTTTAATGTGGCCCGCCACATTGTTTTAACGTCTAAGCCGTTCTAATGTGGCCCGGCACTTTGTTTTTACGTGGGCCACCACGTTGTTCTAATGTGGCCTGCCACATCGTTCTAATGTGGCCCAACCACATTGTTCTAATGTGACCCAGCCACATTGTTCTAATGTAACCCTGCCACATCGTTCTAATGTGACCCTGCCACATCGTTCTAATGTGGCCTGCCACATCGTTCTAATGTGGCCTGCCACATCGTTCTAATGTGAACCTGCCACATCGTTCTAATGTGGCCTGCCACATCGTTCTAATGTGACCCAGCCACATTGTTCTAATGTGACCCTGCCACATCGTTCTAATGTGACCCTGCCACATCGTTCTAATGTGAACCTGCCACATCGTTCTAATGTGAGCCCGCCACATTGTTCTAATGTGACCCAGCCACATCGTTCTAATGTGACCCACCCACATCGTTCCAATGTGACCCTTGTGACCCAGTCACTTCTTTTTAATGTGGCCCGCCACATTGTTTTAACGTCTAAGCCGTTCTAATGTGGCCCGGCACTTTGTTTTTACGTGGGCCACCACGTTGTTCTAATGTGGCCTGCCACATCGTTCTAACGTGGCCCAACCACATTGTTCTAATGTGACCCAGCCACATTGTTCTAATGTAACCCTGCCACATCGTTCTAATGTGACCCTGCCACATCGTTCTAATGTGGCCTGCCACATCGTTCTAATGTGGCCTGCCACATCGTTCTAATGTGAACCTGCCACATTGTTCTAATGTGACCCAGCCACATTGTTCTAATGTGACCCTGCCACATCGTTCTAATGTGGCCTGCCACATTGTTCTAATGTGGCCTGCCACATTGTTCTAATGTGACCCAGCCACATTGTTCTAATGTGACCCTGCCACATCGTTCTAATGTGAACCTGCCACATCGTTCTAATGTGAGCCCGCCACATCGTTCTAATGTGACCCAGCCACATCGTTCTAATGTGACCCTGCCACATCGTTCTAATGTGACCCTGCCACATTGTTCTAATGTGACCCAACCACATCGTTCTAATGTGACCCTGCCACATCGTTCTAATGTGACCCACCCACATTGTTCTAATGTGACCCAACCACATCGTTCTAATGTGACCCTGCCACATCGTTCTAATGTGACCCACCCACATTGTTCTAATGTGACCCTGCCACATTGTTCTAATGTGACCCAGCCACATCGTTCTAATGTGACCCTGCCACAACGTTCTAATGTGACCCACCCACATTGTTCTAATGTGACCCTGCCACATTGTTCTAATGTGACCCAGCCACATCGTTCTAATGTGACCCTGCCACAACGTTCTAATGTGACTCTGCCACATCGTTCTAATATGACTCTGCCACAACGTTCTAATGTGACTCTGCCACATTGTTCTAATGTGACCCTGCCACATTGTTCTAATGTGACCCTTGTGACCCTGTCACTTCTTTTTAATGTGGCCCGCCACATTGTTTTAACGTCTAAGCCGTTCTAATGTGGCCCGGCACTTTGTTTTTATGTGGGCCGCCACTTTGTTCTAATGTGGCTTGCCACATCGTTCTAACGTGGCCCAACCACATCGTTCTAATGTGACGCAGCCACGTTGTTCTAATGTGGCCCAACCACATTGTTTTAACGTGACCCGGCCACATTGTTCTAATGTGACCCTGCCACGTCGTTCTAATGTGGCCCAACCACATTGTTCTAATGTGACCCAGCCACATTGTTCTAATGTGACCCAGCCACATTGTTCTAATGTGACCCAGCCACATTGTTCTAATGTGACCCAGCCACATTGTTCTAATGTGAACCTGCCACATCGTTCTAATGTGAACCTGCCACATCGTTCTAATGTGAGCCCGCCACATCGTTCTAATGTGAGCCCGCCACATCGTTCTAATGTGACCCAGCCACATCGTTCTAATATGACCCTGCCACATTGTTCTAATGTGACCCTGCCAGATTGTTCTAATGTGACCCTTGTGACCCTGTCACTTCTTTTTAATGTGGCCCGCCACATTGTTTTAACGTCTAAGCCGTTCTAATGTGGCCCGGCACTTTGTTTTTACGTGGGCCGCCAATTTGTTCTAATGTGGCTTGCCACATCGTTCTAACGTGGCCCAACCACATTGTTCTAATGTGACCCAGCCACATTGTTCTAATGTGGCCCAACCACATTGTTCTAATGTGACCCGGCCACATTGTTCTAATGTGACCCTGCCACATCGTTCTAACGTGGCCCAACCACATCGTTCTAATGTGACCCTGCCACATTGTTCTAATGTGACCCAGCCACATTGTTCTAATGTGACCCTTGTGACCCTGTCAGTTCTTTTTAATGTGGCCCGCCACATTGTTTTAACGTCTAAGCCGTTCTAATGTGGCCCGGCACTTTGTTTTTACGTGGGCCACCACGTTGTTCTAATGTGGCCTGCCACATCGTTCTAATGTGGCCCAACCACATTGTTCTAATGTGACCCAGCCACATTGTTCTAATGTGACCCTGCCACATCGTTCTAATGTGACCCTGCCACATCGTTCTAATGTGGCCTGCCACATCGTTCTAATGTGAACCTGCCACAT
>NC_084733.1:76291288-76303788 GCF_033978785.1 Entelurus aequoreus | reverse complement strand
GTTTCACTACTTTTGGTTTGTTCTGTGTCGTGTTTGTGTCTCCTCTCAATTGCTCTGTTTATTGCAGTTCTGAGTGTTGCTGGGTCGGGTTTGGTTTTGGAATTGGATTGCATTGTTATGGTGTTGCTGTGTATTGTTTTGTTGGATTGATTAATTAAAAAAAAAAAAATTACAAAAAAAAAATAAATTACAAAAAAAAAAATAATTACAAAAAAAATAATAATCGATTTTTTAAAAATGAGAATCCATTCTGAATCGCACAATGTGAGAATCGCGATTCGAACTCGAATCGATTTTTTCCCACACCCCTAATCTGTACTGTAAAGTTAAAATTTGAATGACAATAAAAGGAAGTCTAAGTCTAAGTCTAAAGAGTAATGTGCCCTAAAAGTAAAGTTTTTTGTTTCGAAAATCGCATAAATAAAACAAAACCATAAAGTTTATGTTTCTTATTCTAAAACACGTCAGTCGTCCGTCAAAAATGATCTATGGTTCGTCTCTGGCGTTGGCGTCTCTGTTTCTCTTGTGCTCTGTAACAGGAGCAGCAGGTCAAGACAGTCCGATAGTGTCGGGTTTGTTTCGAAGGCCGAAGGCAGTCTGGGCTGCGTAAGGCATGACAATCTCGCCCTCCGACCTCGATGACATCACAAGACCTTTTTCGCTGAACCCAGAAAAAGGGGTTTAGAGAGCTTGCACATCAACTGAGAGTATATGAGCGTTTGCTTTAGGAGTGTACACGATCACGTGTGGTCCAGAGGGTTGTTCAGAAACTTCATGTATGGACAATCGGGAGTCACGAAGCAAGCTGGGTACATATTGTCGATGAACAGATATCGTAAATGTCACAAGTTTCATCTGGAGACTTGTCTCAGAGTTATAAATATGCACTTAAGAAGAGCATGCGGCATATTGTACAATGTCTTGACTATTCTATTCTATTGCATTGGAAAATACAGTATGTCCTCAGTGACACAGGATTCCTCAGGAGTCTCGTCTTAGACCAGGGGTTCATAACCTTTTAGACCTCGGGGCCCAACTTTTCCACTCAAATATTAACACTGAATTAGTCATCTTACTCTTGATTTTAATCATATTCAATAACTAAAGTGCCGTATGTGCACGAACCGCCGATACGCGTTAGCGGAACTGAAATGCTTGTATGTCCAGGGTGAGTGGAGTGGGTGGATGTTGGAACGGTTTGAATGGAGAGGTTTGTATATTGCACATTCATTTTCAATGTGGGATATGTAGTAGATTTTATATTTGCCATTCATTGTCAAAGGGGAGGAAATTACTGCAAATTCCAGGAAAGGGACAACATGTTTTGGGTTCGATATATGTGAAGAGTAGTGTAGGTTGATGGGGGAAAGGTCTGAATGGGGTAAAAAAATGGCACAAAATTTCGGGCATTGTACAAACCCCAAAGCCAGTGAGGTTGGCACGTTGCGTAATTCGCAAATAAAAACAGAATACAATGATTTTCAAATCCTTTTCAACTTATATTCGATTGAATAGACTGCAAAGACAAGATATTTAATGTTCGAATTGCAAATAATCATTAAAGGCCTACTGAAATGAATTTTTTTATTTAAACAGGGATAGCAGATCCATTCTATGTGTCATACTTGATCATTTTGCGATATTGCCATATTTTTGCTGAAAGGATTTAGTAGAGAACATCGACGATAAAGTTCGCAACTTTTGGTCGCTGATAAAAAAAAAGCCTTGCCTGTACCGGAAGTAGCGTGACGTCACAGGTTGAAAGGCTCCTCACATTTCCCCATTGTTTACACCAGCAGCGAGAGCAATTCGGACCGAGAAAGCGACGATTACCCCATTAATTTGAGCCAGGATGAAAGATTTGTGGATGAGGAACGTTAGAGTGAAGGACTAGAGTGCAGTACAGGACATGTAATCAAATATTAACATTGCTGTATGTATACTTTTGTCCCAGCAGATTTGGTCACATTTTCAGTAGACCCATAAAAAAATTGATAAAAGAACCAAACTTCATGAATGTTTTTTGTGACCAACAAGTATGTGCTCCAATCACTCTATCACAAAAAAATAATAGTTGTAGAAATTATTGGAAACTCAAGACAGCCATGACATTATGTTCTTTACAGTATGTCAACTTTTGACCACGACTGTATGTTCCACTATGGGATGTATTCAATAGCCCTTGGACAGTTTTACACAGCGTGCAGTGAGAAAAGTAAATGTAAGTGTGTAAATCCCCCCCCAGGGATGTGAGAAATCTCAGCACAGCCCTTTATGCGTGGCAGTGTTGACGTAAATGAACAGTGTACACTCCGGGTATGAGACTCTACGTTACCGCACCAGAGGGCTCAAACTCCCACTTCCTATTTTGTGCTTCTGACCTCATTCTACCCTCGGTCTACCAACGTCTCGCTTTTGAAGTTGGGGCTCTTAAAGGCGACCATGAAACAAAAACCTCCTTCCTCATGGACACTCGGACCCATCTAGGGAAGTCAGCTTTTTTTGGGGGGTGGGGGGCCCGGGGACAGAACACGGCTTTGCTACACATCTGATATCGAATATCTGTCCGATATCAGCAAAAAACCCAAGTATTGTATTATATCAGTTTGCATCTAAGTGCTCTGATACAAGCGGTCCTGCAGAGCGTTGATTTGTGCGTTGACAATGTCCTCCCATAAGCACACAACAATGGTCTTGTCTTCTGTTTTAGTCAAGTCATTTAAAGGCCTACTGAAATGAATTTTTTTTATTTAAACGGGGATAGCAGATCTATTCTATGTGTCATACTTGATCATTTCGCGATATTGCCATATTTTTGCTGAAAGGATTTAGTATAGAACAACGACGATAAAGATTGCAACTTTTGGTATCTGATAAAAAAAAGGCTTGCCCCTACCGGAAGTAGCGTGACGTAGTCAGTTGAACATATACGCAAAGTTCCCTATTGTTTACAATGATGGCCGTATGAAGTGAGAGAGATTCGGACCGAGAAAGCGACAATTTCCCCATTAGTTTGAGCGAGGATGAAAGATTTGTGGATGAGTAAAGTGCAAGTGAAGGACTAGTGGGGAGTTGAAGCTATTCAGATAGGGAAGATGCTGTGAGAGCCGGGGGTGACCTGATATTCAGCTGGGAATGACTACAACAGTAAATAAACACAAGACATATATATACTCTATTAGCCACAACACAACCAGGCTTATATTTAACATGCCACAAATTAATCCTGCATAAAAACACCTGCGTGTTTGTTATGCTAGCTCCTAGCTCCTCTGCTAGCTCCTAGCTCCATAGAACACGTCAATACAATTCAAACACCTGATCAACACACACAATCACTCAGCCCAAAAGACCGTTCACCTAACCCAAGGTTCATAAAGCTTATATATTTTTAAAAAGTTACGTACGTGACGCGCACGTACGGTACGGTACGTGTTATGCTAGCTCCTAGCTCCTATGCTAGCTCCTAGCTCCATAGAACACGCCAATACAATTCAAACACCTGATCAACACACACAATCACTCAGCCCAAAAGACCGTTCACCTAACCCAAGGTTCATAAAGCTTATATATTTTAAAAAAGTTACGTACATACGCAAAAAAAAGTTGCGCACATACGGTCAAGCGATCAAATGTTTAGAAGCCAAAGCTGCATACTCACAGTAGCACGTCTGCGTCTTTGTCATCCAAATCAAATTAATCCTGGTAAGAGTCTGTGTTGTCCCAGTTCTCTACAGGCGTCTGTGTATCGAAGTCAAAAGTCCTCCTGGTTAGAGTCTCTGTTATCCGAGTTCTTCCATCTTGACTGCATCTTTCGGGAATGTAAACAAAGAAGCGCCGGCTGTGTACTGTTGTGGCTGACTACGTTCGAAAAATACGTCCATTTCGCACCGACAACTTTCTTCTTTGCTTGCTCAGCTTCCTTCTCCATAATGCAATGAACATGATTGAAACAGATTCACGAACACAGATGTCCAGAATACTGTGGAATTATGAAATGAAAACAGAGCTTTTTCGTATTGGCTTCAATGTGGAAGGCATACCCGTGTTCGCCGGGCTACGTCACGCGCATACGTCATCCTCAGAGGCGTTTCGAACCGGAAGTTTAGCGGCAAATTTAAAATGTCACTTTATAAGTTAACCCGGCCGTATTGGCATGTGTTATAATGTTAAGATTTCATCATTGATATATAAACTATCAGACTGCGTGGTCGGTAGTAGTGGGTTTCAGTAGGCCTTTAAACATGGTATGCTATAGGCTCCCAGGAGCGAACAGCTACGCAAGAGCTAAGCATACAATAGCACACAAGCTAGACCTACGTAATAAGTGTGTCACGGCCCGGGCGCACCCCAGTGCGCATTTATCTCTGCGCTGCGTTGGGCGCGTGCCACTCCAGCTGCAGCAGGCGGCTGCATTCAATGGCTCAATCAGCACTCAACACACTTGCCTTCTTAAGCCAGTGCAAACCTGTGTTCCGGGCCAGAACGTAGTGATCTGTTCCAGTACAGTAAGCCGACTCATCAAGCTCTACGCACGCACTCTCTCTGTGTTTTCTCCCCCTCCGTGGTCATTTAACCAGCAGCCTTTCTCCGTTTCCGCGTCACGAGCTGTGTGTCTCGTCTCCCCGTATTCCCAAATTACATGTTATTATGAACATTGCATACAGTATATGATTATAGCATGTACAAAACCCAAAACCAGTGAAATTGGCACGTTGTGTAAATCGTAAATAAAAACAGAATAAATTGATTTGCAAATCCTTTTCGACTTATATTAAATTGAATAGACTGCAAACACAAGATACTCAACGTTCGAACTGGTAAACTTTGTTATTTTTTGCAAATATTAGCTCATTTGGAATTTGATGCCTGCAACATGTTTCAAAAAAGCTGGCACAAGTGGCAACAAAGACTGAGAAAGTTGAGGAATGCTCATCAAACACTTATTTGGAACATCCCACGGGTGAACAGGCAAATTGGGAACAGGTGGGTGCCATGATTGGGTATAAAAGCAGCTTCCATGAAATGCTCAGTCATTCACAAACAAGGATGGGGCGAGGGTCGACACTGTGAACAAATGCGTGAGGAAATTGTGGGACAGTTTAAGAACAACATTTCTCAATGAGCTGTTGCAAGGAATTTAGGGATTTCACCATCTATGGTCCGTAATATCATCAAAAGGTTCAGAGAATCTGGAGAAATCACTGCGCGTAAGCAGCAATGCCCGTGACCTTCGATCCCTTAGGCGGTACTGCATCAAAAAGTTACATCAGTGTGTAAAGGATATCACCACGTGGGCTCAGGAACACTTCAGAAAACCACTGTCAGTAACTACAGTTCCCCGCTACATTTGTATGTGCAAGTTAAAACTCTACTATGCAAAGCTAAAGCCATTTATCAACAACACCCAGAAACGCCGTCGGCTTCGCTGGGCCTGAGCTCATCTAAGATGGACTGATGCAAAGTGGAAAAGTGTTCTGTGGTCTGACGAGTCCACATTTCAAATTGTTTTTGGAAACTGTAGACGTTGTGTCCTCCGGACCAAATAAGGAAAAGAACCATACGGACTGTTATAGGCGCAACGTTCAAAAGCCAGCATCTGTGATGGTATGGGGGTGTATTAGTGCCCAAGGCATGGGTAACTTACACATCTGCTGATGCTGAAAGGTACATACAGGTTTTGGAGCAACATATGTTCGCCATCCAAGCAACGTCTTTTTCATGGATGCCCCTGCTTATTTCAGCAAGAAAATGCCAAGTCACATTCTGCACGTGTTACAACAGCGTGGCTTCGTAGTAAAAGAGTGCGGGTACTAGACTGGCCTCTCTGTAGTCCAAACCTGTCTTCCATTGAAAATGTGTGTTGCATTATGAAGCCTAAAATACCACAACGGAGACCCCCGGACTGTTGAACAACTTAAGCCGTACATCAAGCAAGAATGTGAAAGAATTCCACCTGAAAAGCTTCAAAAATTCGTCTCCTCAGTTCCCAAACATTTACTGAGTGTTGTTAAAAGGAAAGGCCATGCAACACAATGGTAAAAATGCCCCCGTGCCAACTGTTTTGCAATGTGTTGCTGCCATTAAATTCTAAGTTGATGATTATTTGCCAAAAAAAATGAAGTTTTTCAGTTTGAACATTAAGTATCATGTCTTTGCAGTCTTTTAAATTGAATATAAGTTGAAAAGGATTAGCAAATCATTGTATTCTGTTTTTATTTACGATTTACACAACGTGCCAACTTCCCTGGTTTGGGGTTTTGTATATAAAAACATTGATGGAGTTTTGTGGATGTTTTTTAGAGTGCTTTGTAAGCGGAAAAGACCGACCCCTATTACTGCCATTGTTAGCTGACTATTGCTAGCATTTATTTATGAGTTAGAATGCATACAAAAAAGAAAAACCTATGTGTGCTTGTCTCACATAAAGATTGTGAATGATAGGCAAAAAAACCCCCCAAAAAAACAACGCAGTTCCCCTTTAAGACATAGTGAGGAAAAACTACACACCTACAACTAATAGTACAACAAGTAAACAAAGTACTTCACCATAACACACACACACGCACAAACATGCATGCCCGCATGCAGTGGTTTTGACCAAAAAGGCTTGAGGAGCTCTCTAAATAGCCTCTTGAATCAACAAGGCCAAGGGGTTAAAGGTCAGAGTTGATCGAAAGAAGCCCAAGGAGAAAAGGGAGGGTGTGGGGAGGGGGGGGGGGGGGGGACAAGGAACAAACAGTGGATGGGAGGGGGGATGACACAGAGAGATTTTGGCGGGAAACCAGAGGCCGACCTGCAAAGCCACCTCTTGCAGGCAGACAGTGAGTCAGAGTCTGCACGCACACCCCCGAACACACACACACACACACACACACACACACACACACACACACACACACACACACACACGCACACACACACAGAATTGAGCTTAAACAAAAGCCTTTCACGTACGTACTGTGCAATGATGTCATCCTCTTTTCCTATGGAACAACGCTATAGAGGCATGACTCAACATTTTGTGCATGTGTGTGTGTGTGTGTGTGTGTGTGTGTGCGTCTGTGTGGGTGTGTGTGTTGACTCATGAGGTCAAGGTCCACATTTCAAGCCTGATGTCACTTATCACTGACTAATCCTCTAAAACATTTAGAAGGCGGGAAGCAGTCGGGAACTGGAGGGAAACTTTGTGCGACACCTTGCTCAGTGTGTGTGTGTGTGTGTGTGTGTGTGTGTGTGTGTGTGTGTGACGTGTCTTTTGTACGCAACCCTGTAGTTAATGACATTTGTGGTTTGTGTTAAAAATGCTTGGGAAGACATGATAGCATTAGGGTTGTCCCGATACCAATATTTTGGTACCGGTCCCAGTATTTCAATACTTTGATACTTTTCAAAATAAGGGGTGCCAGAATATTTTTTTTTATTACAATTACGTTTCTTAGTACAATGAAAGAACAATTTGGGCATTAAATAAGATAGTGAACATACAAGACAACTTGTCTTTTAGTAGTAAGTAAACAAACAAAGGCTCTTAATTAGTCTGCTGACATATGCAGTAACATATTGTGTCATTTATCATTCCATTATTTTGTCAACATTATGAGGGACAAACGGTAGAAAATGTATTATTAATCTACTTGTTCATTTACTGTTAATATCTGTTTATTTTCTGTTCTATATACGCTTCTGTTAAAATTTAATAATCATTTATTCTTCTGTTGTTTGATACTTTACATGTGCAGGATACATTAGTTTTGGGTGATACTACAAATGTGTGTAAGGATTCAATACCTGGATCATACATTGGTCATAATGAAAGTTCTCTTGTGTCCAGGGACGTATTTCCTTAATAAACAATAAAAAAAATATGACAAAAGGTTTTGCGATAATAAAAAATATTGTAATCATTGTAGTATCATTGATACGGCTCTTGTACCTGGTATCATTACAGTCGATATTTGTATAGCCTGCTGTTAGCGGTTAGCTATCGTATCCTACAGCGGTGTGTAGTGAAGCATGTTTAACTATTCCTCGTCCTGCAGGGATGATACCTGTAAGAAACATACTTTATTTGTCGCCACGCAGGCGAGGATTAGTGATTTACAAGTAGCTAAAAACACTGTGCTAAGTGTTAATAGGTTAAGCCAGGGGTCGGCAACCAAAAAACGTTGAAAGAGCCATATTGGACCAAAAATACAAACAACTAATCTGTCTGGAGCCGCAAAAAATGAAAAGCCGTATATAAGTGTTATAATGAAGGCAACACATGATGTAAGTGTCTATATTAGCTATAATGGCCTACTATCAAAATGACTATGTGTCGCAGGCTGAAGCAAATCTTCGTGGACGGAAATGTTAAAATGTAATATTTATTCTACACATTTTTACAACATTAGAAATCATTAGTTAATCAGAGGCTACTCAGAAGGTGAGATAACTCCTGGACATTACTGGCTTTTAATGGCCAAACGTATAGATGTGTGTGTCCAAGTTAAAGGAAACGGCAGGCTGTCTTCTTTTAATAGATTTATTACAATCTTTGGCAAACTAGGTAATGTTTGCAGTGGTCTGGAACAACATGGCACAACTATCTGAAATGCAGCCGATATTACATACAGATAATGTGTCATGAGACATGCAAAACTAAATGATATACAAATAGGATAAAAGTAAAGGAAATTATATGAGCTCAAATATACCTACAAATGAGGCATAATGATGCAATATGTACGTACATACAGCTAGCCTAAATAGCATGTTAGCATGGATTAGCTTGCAGTCATGCACTGACCAAATATGCCTGATTAGCACTTCACACAAGTCAATAACATCAACAAGGTGCACCTTTGTGCATTCACACACAGCATAAAACATTTGGTGGACAAAATGAGACAAAGAAGGAGTGGAAGGTTTTACATGTAAACAAACTGTCACAGCCCCACACTATGGGGAGTTAAAGAACCGCCGAAATTAGTAGGACAAAACGATGTTCACCAAATACTCTCATCAGTGAAGCATACACACAAACATATTAAACAGTGGGCTCTCTAACAATTGGGAAGGTTTGTGTTATGTTTGTCCTCAAACTAAACACATACTAAAACAAAACAAAAAAATTCCCCCCCATCTTTTTCCATTTTTAATGATTAAAAAAAAAAGCTCCATAAAGCCACTAGGGTGGCACTAAAGAGCCGCATGCTGACCCCCGGGTTAAGCTATAAACACTTCTGTCTTCACCCTGTTTCTGCTTGTAAGTGCTCTGTGTGTGTTGACACACGACAAGCGCCTCGGCTCATTTTACCAGCAATGTCACCACGGCACGCCATCACGTCCATGAAAAATAAAAAGTACCGGTATTTTTTCAAAGTACCTTTTTTTAATCCATTAGTACCGTGGTACTTTATCCGTAGCGGTATACCGAACAACCCTTTATGGCGGCCGTGTTTTTTAATCAATATTGCTGAAATTTCACACACGCGTGCTTACTTGTCCCCTAAAAGTGTGTAACAAATTCCATGGTGATTCGGCAAAACCCCCTGAAGTAGGGACACTGAAAAAACTGAAATCTAAGTAAGATTAAATATCTCAAATAAGGGTGATATTTGCTTATTTTCTGTCTTATAAGATAATTCTTCTCTCTAAGCAGATTTTATGTTAGAGTGTTTTACTTGTTTTAAGTGTTTTGGTCCTAAATGATCTCAGTAAGATATTACAGCTTGTTGTTGAGATTGTATGACCTACATTGAGTAAAACATGCTTGAAACTAGAATATCAACTGTTGCAAAGCTGTGTCATCAACACTCACAAGTATAAAACTTTTTTTTTTTAAGTAAGAATTTCTTATTTCAAGCATGAAAAAATAAAACATGACTTTGACACAATTGTGTCTCATAATCAAAACAGATGACAGCCAAATAAACTTTGCTGTTTTATTTTCAATAAAACAAAAGAAAATAAGTACTCATATAGTAGTACAGTTGGCACAGTACAGTAAACGGACAGTTAATATTTAAACATTCAACATGTGACATTTCAAACAATTTTGAACAGAAATAGTTCATGCACATTCAGGTAAATTCTTCAAAATTACAATTAAAAAATTTTTGGCACGCACTTGGCGCTATGATGTCATGTTGTCGATGGAAAAATGCATTTTTAGACCATATGATTTCCCTGAGCGGCTAGTAGACCCCGAGAGTAACAAGTGGTTGCCTCGTTGCCTTTCCATTAAGAACAATAAATTAGTTTTTAGTATAAGTTTGCTGGTTTCAAGAAATGTAATGCTGAGCGCATATCATTATGTCAAGATAATGGCACTAGCATTTACTTACCGTATTTTTCGGACTATAAGTCGCAGTTTTTTTCATAGTTTGGCCAGGGGTGCGACTTATACTCAGGAGCGACTTATGTGTGAAATTATTAACACGTTACCGTAAAATATCAAATAATATTATTTAGCTCATTCACGTAAGAGACTAGACGTATAAGATTTCATGGAATTTAGTATAGCATGTTCTACATGTTATAGTTATTTGAATGACTTTTACCATAATATGTTACGTTAACATACCAGGCACGTTCTCAGTTGGTTATTTATGCCTCATATAACGTACACTTATTCAGCCTGTTGTTCACTATTCTTTATTTATTTTAAATTGCCTTTCAAATGTCTATTCTTGGTGTTGGGTTTTATCAAATACATTTCCCAGAAAAATGCGACTTATACTCCGGTGCGACTAATATGTGAAATTATTAACACATTACCGTAAAATATCAAATAATATTATTTAGCTCATTCACGTAAGAGACTAGATGTATAAGATTTCATGGAATTTAGTATAGCATGTTCTACATGTTATAGTTATTTGAATGACTTTTACCATAATATGTTACGTTAACATACCAGGCACGTTCTCAGTTGGTTATTTATGCCTCATATAATGTATACTTATTCAGCCTGTTGTTCACTATTCTTTATTTATTTTAAATTGCCTTTCAAATGTCTATTCTTGGTGTTGGGTTTTATCAAATACATTTCCCAGAAAAATGCGACTTATACTCCAGTGCGACTAATATGTTTTTTTCCTTCTTTATTATGCATTTTCGGCCGGTGCGACTTATACTCTGAAAAATACGGTAATTTAAGAATATTTTTCAACATATTGAGCAAAAAGGTCTCATTCGTTTTTTTCAACCAAGAAAAGTGCACTTGTTATTAGTGAGAATATACTTATTTTAAGATATTTTTGGGTTCATTGAAGTTAGCTAATTCTACTTGTTTTGGAAAGTCTTGACAAGCCAAATTTTCTTGTTCTATTGGCAGATAATTTTGCTTAGTTCAAATAAAATACCCCTCATTTTTTGTATTTTTATTTCTTGTTTTTCAACACTGACTTTTTGCAGTGGAGTGTGAGAAATTTCAAACTGACCTATGGGGGTCAAACTTTGGCCATGTGGTGTAGTCGTCACAAAAATAATAGCGCAGACATCACAGTAGGGGTGCATGTTTTGACGAATGTTCATCCTTTGGTGTGCGGCGGTTCAGGAGTAGAAGTCAGCTTACACAATCATACAGACATGTGGGGGGGGGGAAGAGGTGTCGCCCAGCTCTGCAAAACTGGCATAAAGTCATGACGACGTGTGACGCGCAAATTAGCGCCCTCGTTGACGGTTCGGTCAACACTCCCTCCAAATGAGCAAGCAGCGTGTAAACACATCGCCATCACCTCCGCTTTGGTGAAACGATTGCAGCCGGGGGCCAAATCAAACATCCCTTGGACCCTGGGCGGGAAATGAGCTAAACCCATGACATGGCCCAGTGGACATGAAAAGGCCTCACAGAGCAGGCCCCGTTAGTAGAGAGGGCAACGTCACAGGTGTGTCAAGGAAACGGGGACGACAGATCAAGGACTCAAACATAAAATAGTTGCTGAGTGAAGGTCAACTAACTGCCTTCAGCGTTTATACAAGGCATCAAAAAGGTAATTATATCATAGACGTAAACCAATTATACGATGCTACAGAGGCAGTACATGGTGTCTATATGGCAGTCTCAGCTACACCATCACCGACTGTGCCCGTAAGCTTAACATCGTTATCGTTTCCATCCATCCATCCATTTTCTACCATTTTCCAGGATGGGGCGAGGGTCACCACTTTGTGAACAAATGTGTGAGCAAATTGTCCAACAGTTTAAGAACAACATTTCTCAACCAGCTATTGCAAGGAATTTCGGGATTTCACCATCTACGGTCCGTAATATCATCGAAAGGTTCAGAGAATCTGGAGGAATGACTGCACGTAAGCGGCAATGCCCGTGACCTTCGATCCCTCAGGCGGTACTGCATCAAAAAAACAACATCAGTGTGTAAAGGATATCACCGCATGGGCTGAGGAACACTTCAGAAAACCACTGTGAGTAACTACAGTTGGTCGCTACATCTGTAAATGCAAGTTAAAACTCTACTATGCAAAGCAAAAGCCATTTATCAACAACACCC
>NC_084733.1:76283788-76286288 GCF_033978785.1 Entelurus aequoreus | reverse complement strand
TGAAGATCCCAAGTACAGATCAGCAGGTACCAGAAGGTAAGAAAAGTTGCTTTTGCATAATATTGTGAAACAAAACGCCAGATAATATGTCTTACCTTATACACACACCATAATAATACTCGTATGTTTAATGCGCCGACAATCCACCAAGCGAAGCGGCTTCTTAGCTTACCGAAGTCGTACAAAAACATTTTGATAGATTTTTGAGCGCCGTGTGTAATGTTCTATATTTTCAATGCAACATATAACATGTTGGTGTTGTTTACTTGAGTCCTATTGCCATCATACCTCTTACCACGTACAGTATCTCTTATGTTTGACTGCCATCTACTGGTCACACTTATCATTACACCATGTACAAAATACAATTGTTTCGAGGTCGGTGAGCAAAACCAGGATTATTCCGTACATTAGGCGCACTGTCGAGTTTTGAGGGGAAGAAAAGGATTTTAATGGCCTACTGAAATTAATTTTTTTTATTTAAACGGGGATAGCAGATCCATTCTATGTGTCATACTTGATCATTTTGCGATATTGCCATATTTTTGCTGAAAGGATTTAGTAGAAAACATCGATGATAAAGTTCGCAACTTTTGGTCGCTGATTAAAAAAAGCCTCGCCTGTACCGGAAGTAGCGTGACGTCGCAGGTTGAAGGGCTCGTCACATTTCCCCATTGTTTACACCAGCAGCGAGAGCGATTCGGACCGAAAAAGCGACGATTACCCCATTAATTTGAGCGAGGATCAAAAATTTGTGGATGAGCAATGTGAGAGTGAAGGACTAGAGTGCAGTGCAGGACGTATCTTTTTTCGCTCTGACCGTAACTTAGGTACAAGGGTTCATTGGATTCCACACTTTCTCCTTTTTCTATTGTGGATCACGGATTTGTATTTTAAACCACCTCGGATACTATATCCTCTTGAAAATGAGAGTCGAGAACGCGAAATGGACATTCACAGTGACTTTTATCTCCACAACAATACATCGGCGAAGCTCTTTAGCTACGGAGCTAGCGTGATAGCATCAGGCTTAAATGCAGATAGAAACAAAAGAAATAAACCCCTGACTGGAAGGATAGACAGAAAATCAACAATACTATTAAACCATGGACATGTAACTACACGGTTAATGCTTTCCAGGCTGGCGAAGCTTAACAATGCTGTTGCTAATGACGCCATTGAAGCTAATTTAGCAACGGGACCTCACAGAGCTATGCTAAAAACATTAGCTATTCACCTACGCCAGCCCTCATCTGCTCATCAATACCCGTGCTCACCTGCGTTCAAGCGATCGACGGAGCGACAAAAGACTTCACCCGATCATAGATGCTGTCGGCGGCCCGGAGACGGAGGAAGTCAAGGTGAGGTCGGCGGCTAGCGCGTCTGCTATCCATCTCAAAGTCCTCCTGGTTGTGTTGCTGTAGTCCGCCGCTCTAATACACCGATCCCACCTACAACTTTCTTCTTTGCAGTCTTCATTGATCATTAAACAAATTGCAAAAGATTCACCAACACAGATGTCCAGAATACTGTGGAATTTTGAGATGAAAACAGAGCTTTTTGTATTGGATTCAATGGGGTCTGAATACTTCCGTTTCAACGATTGACGTCACGCGCATACGTCATCATACATAGACGTTTTCAACCGGAAGTTTAGCGGGAAATTTAAAATTGCACTTTATAAGTTAACCCGGCCGTATTGGCATGTGTTGCAATGTTAAGATTTCATCATTGATATATAAACTATCAGACTGCGTGGTCGGTAGTAGTGGGTTTCAGTAGGCCTTTAAGTGCACCTTATAGTCCGGAAAATACGGTATGTGTTGTCTACCTTGTACTATTTTTTTATGTCATTGCCTGAAATAAATGAATAAATGAAATTGAAAAAAAAATGAAAATATAGTCTTTATATTTGACTGTGTCAGCATGAAATGCTTCTTACTGGACGGACTTATGTCGTCACTGTGGACTGTTGAGCGAGCGCCACGTCCAGCCAACACACAAAAAGCTGGCTCATTACCCTCACTTATCCTCAAAATTAGTGCCAATAAAACGTTTTCATGAAGAGGGCGTGCAAGAGAAACAGGCACTGTTCAGGAAAGTTTGAATGTCGACTTTAGAAAGCGCAAGCAGACATAAACACCACATGTCGGAGCTAATCCCCCCACTTAGACGCAACCCAAAACCCAGAGGATGAAGCGAGGCAGGCTGTCAAACACTCCTTTGTACCGACTAGGACGCCACACGCGCCCCAAGCATCCTCCATCCATGTCAAGGTCCTTTTTTTATGAATATATTGCACATACTGTACATAAATATCATTTCATACAGAGTAACTACACAATAAGTGTTGTACATGCAAAGCTCTCGGAACAATTAACATACATACACGCTTTGGGAAACGAAGCCAATTACCTTCAGGTTAAATCTATAAATAGGTTACACAGAGCAGCCATTCACCGCACACACACACACACACACACACACACACACACACACA
>NC_084733.1:76273788-76276288 GCF_033978785.1 Entelurus aequoreus | reverse complement strand
ATCAATAAAGTCTGCAGGGATACAGTCCGTAAGCACACATGATTGTATTTCTTTATGAAAAAAAAAAAAAAAAAAAAAAAAAAATATCCCCCACCCCCAACCCCCCCTGGTCCGTGGGACAAATTTGCACATATATATAAAAAGGTTGGGGACCACTGCCGTAGGAGAAACAGTAACACACCTTTTCAATATATCTGATGTTTAATGTTTAATGAAAACTGTCTGCAAAATCCATGAATTAGCCGCTCCATTTAATAAGCGGGTTCAAAGCATAGGAAAAAAGTAGCGGTTTATAGTCCGGAATGTACGGTACTTCACTTTGTTCTGTACACTTCTGGTCTATGTCGGGTCAAGAGTCTGAGAGCTTTGAATGCAAGTCCGCTTACTTTGTATAAATTTAGAATATAATTAACATCAAAGTAGTTGTGAGGGAGATTCAAAAAGGAAGACGCCCATTAATCACACACAGGAAATCCTGATAAGGCCCCAGCTCAGCTTCAGGTTAGAAAGTGATTAAGGCTAATTTCATCAGAGCATCTACAGTGGGGGGCCCCCAAAAACACACACACAATCCCTCAGTCAAACACAGATTGTAGGAGTTTGTCACAGGCTGATAGCAGGGAGGCCTGTATTTGATAACAAACACCAAAGTGACGGCGATGTCGCCCAACGCCAAGATTAAGCAGCAGGACCGCAGGAGAGAGACACACACCTGGCACACACACACAAGCCGTGTGTTTGAACAACACTGTGTCCTCTCAGTGACACCTGAGGTGCTACAATTGGGAATTACACTCCAAGTACAAAGAAAGTATACGCGACAAGTCGCATATAACTTCAGAATCTGGCGTTTTTTGCAACTCTTATTCCAGAAAAAATGTTCAAGATCATTGAATGATTAAAATTTTGATCACAACCAGGATTACGATGTATCAATATCAATTAAATATTTAAATGATTTCCTACCAATTATTAGTTTGTTGCCCTTAAAGCCCTCCTGTGTCCAGGGACTTATTTCCTCAGTTTGTAAACAATAACAAAAACTACAAAATATTTTTACGATCGCAAAAATATCAACCAAACCCATGAAGTATCAACCATACCGACCAACCATACCCAGACTATAGCCCGTAGATCAGATCCACATGTTAGTATTTGATGATATTGGGCTTTGTCTGTTGACAACATGCTGCCATCTGATGAAGAATATCAGTATTATTAGTCATTGATCATTAGCAAGACATTGTGCATAGGAGCAACATATAAATACCGTTCAAACAGCGTTTACCACCCATATTCTGATTAATTACTAAAAACTACACAGCAAGTTAATAAATGTGGTACAAAAAACACACCTTGCCCACTGAACTATGTGGACATGATTAAAAATGTCTAAGCACCACACACAAGTCAAGATTATACCTACAGTATTTAAACCCATTACCAAGCCTTATGGGTAAAATGCACAACACTCTCCACACTTCGACATGTTTGACCCATTTCCGCTGCCTTATATGTCTGATGGATTACAAAACTTTAAGGTCATCAGGGAAATAAACAAGGTAGGGGTGGTTCATATACTCTTAAAGGCCTACTGAAAGCCACTACTACCGACCACGCAGTCTGATAGTTTATATATCAATGATGAAATCTTAACATTGAAACACATGCCAATACGGCCGGGTTAACTTATAAAGTGCAATTTTAAAATTCCCGCCACACTTCCGGTTGAAAATCTTTGGATATGATTTATGCGCGTGACGTTATAAAATGCACGGAAGTGTTTGGGCCCTATTGGACACAATACACAAAGCTCTGTTTTCTTCGACAAAATTCCACAGTATTCTGGACATCTGTGTTGGTGAATCTTTTGCAATTTGTTTAATGAACAATGGAGGCTGCAAAGAAGAACGTTGTAGGTGGGATCGATCGGTGTCTTAGCGGCTAAGTACAATACTTACAGCAACACAACAAGGACTACTTACCCTGATAGAAGACGCCTAGCTGATGCTTGCCGCATAACCCACGGATGAAGTCCTTCGTCGCGCCGTCGATCGCTGGAACGCAGGTGAGCACGGCTGTTGATGGGAAGATGAGGGCTGGCTGGCGTAGGTGGAGCGCTAATGTTTTATCATAGTTCTGTGAGTTCCGGTTGCTAAGTTGCTAAATTAGCCTTAGTGTCGTTAGCAACAGCATTGTTAAGCCTTACCAGGCTGAGAATTTTTAACCGTGTAGTTACATGTACATGGTTTAATAGTATTTTTGCTCTTCTGTCTATCCTTCCAGTCAGGGGTTTATTTATTTTGTTTCTACCTTCATTTGAGAACGATGCTAGCACGTTAGCTCAGTAGCTAGGTGTGTCACCGGTGTATTGTCTTGGAGATAAAAGTCACTTTAAATGTCCATTTCGCGTGCTCGACTCTCATTTTCACGAGGATATAGTATCCGAGGTGGTTTAAAATACAAATCCGTGAAACACAATAGAAAAAGGAGAGAGTAC
>NC_084733.1:76218788-76268788 GCF_033978785.1 Entelurus aequoreus | reverse complement strand
ATTGCTTAATTAACATTAATGATGTGCACTTTAACAACTAAGCTTACAACTATACCTAATATATAAAGGGGTGGAAAAGTGACTATTACCTGCAGGGCAAACATTAGCTAACCATAAGGCAATAACAATGTAAACAAAAAACACCTGCTTAAAAGATCTAATACAAATGTCCCTGAGGAATGTAAGGTGGGAGTACTGTAATTACCTAACGTTACATTATTATTTTCCATAACAATTTAGCCCCCTCCACAATATTAACCCAACGTTAAAACAGAACTAGCTATTTATTGATTAGCAATTGCCGAATCATGTAACATTAGCTTAATGCTAAAAAGCCAGGTTACTATCACATTCTGTAACAGACAAATAATTTCATGTAGGCTAACGTTACCGCCCTGCTACCTCTGTCTTTTTCTCGTTTCTCCTCCTCTTCTTTTCTCTTTTTTCTTCCCTGGGCACCTGACAGTTTTGGCCGTTTTGACATCTTGTGTTGATTTTTTGATGTGGTGACGTCCAAAAAGAGTCATGATACGGGAAGGGAGGGGGCGCACCGTGCGGGGGGAGGGGGGGGGGGGGCGTAATGTTGTAACAAATAATATTTCTATTAAATAGGCTTTACTTTGCATTTTAATTAACGTGGGATTATTTTTTGTATTTAGAAATAATAGTACCAACTGTTTTTTTTTTTCTCCAACATTTGTGGCACTGGCATGGCGCCCCCTGATGGACGGCGCCCTTAGCATTTGCCTATACGGCCTATGCCACGGGCCAGCCCTGTAGTAAAACCAATAGAACAAAACATGATCCGGGCAACGGATCCTCACAGTATATGTAAAAAGTGGATAAAGCACACATTAGCACTTTTTGGAGGCACACTCCGTGGACAAATTAAAGCTACAGACACACAAAACAGTTTACTATAAGCACTTTTTAAACATACTAGTTTCCAGCATCAAAGCCATATTTTGGACAACACACTATTTTTTTAAAATGATGTAATACTGCACTTGTAAAATGGTGCATTTCAAATATATGACAATGATAACTTTAGTTTCTGAATGCCGTAATAGGTTATAATTACAACATAAACCTTGCATCCCCTTTGTCTTTGTAGTGACACACCGGCTTGACCTCCTAAAAATAACAAATGACTGTACAATATGTTCTGCAATAAATGTGAGCAATATGGCGCGTCCATTTTTGGAGTTTATTAACACAATATGTTCATTAAATAAATGTACAATACAAGCCTCGGTGGCGCTTTGCAAAGCCACTCTGTCAGTCATCTGTCATCCATTGTTGGCCCGCTAATCCCACCATTGACGCTGTGACGTGGATTTGCGGGGGAATTAATCAGGGCTGGACTTAAATTAGCCCAGCGCGATTAAAACGCGGCGGCTGACGGTTAATGAAGTGACCTGGCTGGCCATTAAGCAAGTGGCGGAATCAATGATCACCGGCGACCTTTCAGCGGCGAGGAGCAGATGGAGGCTGGTCACTTAGACCAAACTGACAGCAAAGATGAGCTTTATTACGGGGACAGATGGATCCTCCTCCTCCTCTGTGACTCTCGCCTCAAGCAAAAGTTGTATTTTGCCACCGCGAGGTTAATTCTAATTCTAAACCCCAGATTACTTTTCTCTGCAAAGAACAAACAAAATGGAAGGTGTTTGCATATGCAAGACAGAGATGTAGTTCAGTGAAAATAAACACAGTCGAGCTTATAAGCGTTATAATGGCTGCCTGTTCCCCTTAAATTAGCCCACCTTTGCCCCTGACCCCAGTTTGACCAGACTTTTTAGGGACAAAAGGACTCGGCTTTCTTGGCCATCACCCTCCCTCCCTCCTCCCCCTCTCAAATTCGACTTCCCCAGACCAAGACAGTCCCTGAACCCGCACGACAACAACACCCGCCCCCTGTTTAATGTCCGCTGATTAAAGCAACCTGGACTACCATGTGGTGGGATGGATGCCATCGCTTCACAGGCAAAACTGGGATACTTTGCACAAAAATAACTAGTATAATAAGTACGTGAGAACTTGAGATGGCCTAAAACAGGAATGTCAAAACTACGGCCCGCGGGCCGAGGCGTCATGAGTTTAAAAAGGAATCTGGCCCGTGGGGTGATTCCTATTTAATTTGAACATCCGACAATGTGAATGTTGCTCATGTGTCGCCGTCATGTGGACAACGTGAGTCAATCAGGTCAATGATCATGAACTGTGCGTCGAATTCACTGCAGTACAGCATTTACTTGTATGACCCAATCCAAACAACTTAAAGTTCAAGTTAAAGTACCAATGATTGTCACACACACACTAGGTGTGGCGAAATTTGTCCTCTGCATTTGACCCATCCCCTTGTTCACCCCCTGGGAGGTGAGGGGAGCAGTGGGCAGCAGCAGTGCCGCGCCTGGGAATCATTTTTGGTGAACTTTTGGCATAGTCATGCCGCAAAGAATTGCAACCAACACAAAACGTTAACACACATGTTTGATTTGAATTTATATAAATATAATTAACTTCACTTCAAATTTAAAACCATTACAATGCATGATGGGGAAAAATGCAAAACACTATCTCATCACTTATCCCACGTTTGGCGCATTTTAACCGCTGACTGATAAGAAAACTTTAAGGAGGTCGTCAGGGAAGTAAACAAGGTAGGAGGTGAACATTCACATACTCCTAATATACAATTGTATTAATTATTAATTATATATCCATTACATTAATATAAAATGTACACATATTAATACAATATGTACACACACTTATTGTGACTTTACTAGCAGTTGGCTTTGGCCCCTGGCCCAATTTTTTTAGCCCAACGTGTCCCCCAAGTCAAAAGGTTTGGACTAAAATCTATATCACAATACATTATTGCAGCCTACTGCTAGAACGATATATATCACAATATATTATTTGGTATATAAAAGATAATAGAAGCATTACAAAAGGGGTTACAAAGGCTCCTGATATGCAGTCATATAGTGTGTCACGTCTGTCTGTAATATTTTGTCAAAACTACCATATTTTCTGGACTATAGAGCGCACTGGTGTATAAGACACACCCACCTACATTTTTTAAAGAAGAAAATATGTTTCGATATATTAGCCACGCCAAACTATAGGCCGCAGACGTTGTGAAATGAGTTATTTACACAAAAATAATTTGCAAATGTTTATTTACATACTTGAATTGTTTTCAAACGGTGCCTGTAGCACGACAGTAAAACGGCTGATCAAACAAAACAGAAGTCATCATCATGGACCCACTGGCTGCGGGAGCTCGCTCTCCAATCAGCTAAGCAGGCTCAATAATTCCACAGTGACGTTTTGGTGAATTTACTGAGGAATTTGTGAAACTGAAACAGTACAAAAAGAAGTTAAAAATACTTACACAAACACTTGTAAACATGTTTGCATATTAGCTAATGCTAACGGCGCTAGCTTAATTAAATTTGCATGAAAACACTCCTACAGACATCACACATGGGACGGTTTAGTAAGTAAGAATTGTTTTGGTTATATTGTACAACTAACAAATGTTGCTTAGAGTGATGAATGAAGAATCCATACGAGTAGCCGCGCTATGGACGGCTAGAACACCGAATGGCATTTGTACTTCTCGTTGAAAGCACTAGTCTAAACAGAAGGGCAATGCAGCACTGCTGCACCTGCAGTGAGCAAACATGTCCAGAGATGGCGCCATAGCACAAACAATAACACACTTATATAGTATAATTGCTTATTTGTTTGTCTTTTTGCATTACGACCGCCAGCAAAGAAAAAATTATAAATTAGCCGCGCTGTATATAAGCCACAGAGTACAGAGCGCAGGAAAAAAGTTGTGGCCTTTAATCCGTAATTTAGCGTAAATGCTTTGGTTTTTGCCCTTAAAGGCCTACTGAAATTATTTTTTTTTATTTAAACGGGGATAGCAGATCCATTCTATGTGTCATACTTGATCATTTCGCGATATTGCCATATTTTTGCTGAAAGGATTTAGTAGAGAACAACGACGATAAAGTTCGCAACTTTTGGTCGCTGATAAAAAAAAGCCTTGCCTATACCGGGAGTAACGTGACGTCACAGGGGATAGGGCTGCTCACATTTCCCTATTGTTTACAATGCAGCGAGAGAGATTCGGACCGAGAAAGCGACGATTACCCCATTAATTTGAGCGAGGATGAAAGATTTGTGGATGAGGAACGTGAGATTGAAGGACTAGAGTGCAGTGCAGGACGTATCTTTTTTCGCTCTGACCGTAACTTAGGTACAAGGGTTCATTGGATTCCACACTTTCTCCTTTTTCTATTGTGGATCACGGATTTGTATTTTAAACCACTTCGGATACTATATCCTCTTGAAAATGAGAGTCGAGAACGCGAAATGGACATTCACAGTGACTTTTATCTCCACGACAATTCATCGGTGAAGCTCTTTAGCTACGGAGCTAACGTGATAGCATTGGGCTCAAATGCAGATAGAAACAAAATAAATAAACCCCTGACTGGAAGGATAGACAGAAGATCAACAATACTATTAAACCGTGGACATGTAAATACACGGTTAATAATTTCCAGCTTGGCGAAGCTTAACAATGCTGTTGCTAACGACGCCATTGAAGCTAACTTAGCTACGGAGCGGCGGCGGGCGTTGTAGCTTTCGACGACACCCCGGCCGCCATAAGAGTCGGCAAGAAACATATATTTCCCCAAAGTTACGTACGTGACATGCACATAGCGACACGCACGTACGGGCAAGCGATCAAATGTTTGGAAGCCAAAGCTGTACTCATGGTAGCGCGTCTGCTATCCATCTCAAAGTCCTCCTGGTTGTGTTGCTGTAATCCGCCGCTAATACACCGATCGCACCTACAGCTTTCTTCTTTGCAGTCTCCATTGTTCATTAAACAAATTGCAAAAGATTCACCAACACAGATGTCCAGAATACTGTGGAATTTTTTGATGAAAACAGAGCTTTTTGTATGGTGTCACATTGGGTACCAATACTTCCGTTGCCGCCACACGCATACGTCATCATACGTAGACGTTTTCAACCGGAAGTGTGGCGGGAAATTTAAAATTGCACTTTATAAGTTAACCCGGCCGTATTGGCATGTGTTGCAATGTTAAGATTTCATCATTGATATATAAACTATCAGACTGCGTGGTCGGTAGTAGTGGGTTTCAGTAGGCCTTTAAGGTCTTCTTGTGTCCAAGGACTCATTTCCTGAGTTTGTAAAAACGACAGAAGATCTTGTGCAGATAAAAAATATTCATTGAACCACTGAAGTATGGAACAAATACAGATTCTATACATGGTATCTTTGCTATCAGTATTTATATTTATCCGCCCACATTAACGTTTATTTCATTTAATGGACAATGTACAGTTACATTATAAATATGACAGCCCCAGATTTAGCATCATTCTAATTTCCATCTGTAGTCCTTTAATATTAATTAATATAATTAATATTACTATATTAATATTACGATTAATATTACACACCTTTGTTTACATTTAAGAGCGCTAGCTTGGAGTTTGCATATCTTGACAAATATGAATAGCATGTTTAGCTATGAGAAACATAGTTTATTTGCCGCCATGGAGGCGAGGATTGTTGACTTAAAAGTGGGTTTTTACTGTAGAGGGGCGTTAGCCGCTAGCAAGAATGTTTGTTCGCTTGTTGCTGTCAAAACTGTGGGACACAAGCTCATAACGAATTATGTTGAATGACGCGGACACGTTTGTTGCTGGATTCTTTATAATACGCGTCTACCTGGAAGAGTTTGTACGTGCACGTAATATGCAATTGTAATTATGTATTTCATACATGTTTATATTGACAAATGCGCTGTTTTAGACTGCAATATTGTTCAATTAACATGATTTGTTGCAAACGTGTAGATTTGTGTGCTATTGTGTGCTTAGCTGTTGTGTAGCTGCTAGCTCCTAGTAGCTTACCCTGTTTACTATTTGGAAATGACTTGACTAAAATACAAAAAAGGACCAACTTGTGTGCACTAATAAACGAGCTGCAGGACTGCTTGCATCGGAAATTTTACATGCAAGCCAATATAGTTATTTTCTCAATATTAATATTGGTTATCCGTCCAATAATAGAAACAGCTTCAATGTAAAGCTCCACTTTTCAAAATGTGTTTGCTTGATGCTAATTCATATACATACTACTGACTATAGCATTAGTGATCTTACGTGACGATTTCAACACCTCAACACAGATAGGCCATTTAGGCAGGTCAATTACCATTTTTCTGGCCATGTGACTTTGTGAACAGTACAATTCAGAATTTTAAAAATCTGACCCAGGCCTCTTTTGTATGTGGATATAAACCGGATACGTATCGAATGCGACCGCAGTCTGAATGATCGGGTCGCGGTCATCCGACCAATACGTCATTAAATAGCCATTAGTGTCTTGATTCTTCGCCAAAATAGACGTTTGCAAACGTTTTGCAGACGTTGTAGCCAATGTCCCAAAAACTGCGATAGCCAAAATATTTACTTTCTTACTTTTGATCTTCTACGCACAATAATTTGACTTTTAATTGCAAAAAAATCCTTAAAATTGAAAGTGCGCGAAGACTGAGACATACTAGAATTGGAGCAGTGTTTGCAGAACGTGTGACGTCATGTTGTCATGTCTGCATGCGGGTTATTATGCGTTGACATTAGACATCGCATTCCTTTTGTAATGTGAACCATCACATAGAAAGATCTGATTTTACAAAAAAATCTGAATTGGACAAATTCTGTAAATTACGGACTACTTTTTTCCTAGATTTTGAACCCTGTGTCTTATAAGACAGATCGGCTAATTTATGTTTTTTTTTTTCCCCGCTAATGCCCACAATTTTTGTGTTCAACAGTTTGCATGAAACACAAGCAGACACTCTGAAATGCTGTGTTATTGTTTGTGCCATGGCGCCATCTTTTGGACGAGTTCGCTCACTGCAGGTATTGCGGGTTGGAAATGTACTTCCTGTTTTAATGCCGTAACCGGAAATAAGGGTCCATAGCGTTTTTGCTCGAAAGGATTCTTCATGTACCACTACAAGCAACGTTTGTAAGTTTTACAATATAACTAAAACAATTTGTACTTACTACACTGTCCCATGTGTGATGTCTGTAGAAGTGTTTTCATGCATATTTGTCCGCGCTATCGTCATGGAGTGAAGCTAGCGTCGTTAGCATTAGCTCATTTGCTAACATGTTTACAAGTGTGTCTCTTAGTATTATTAACTTACAATGGCATTATCTTTGTATTGTTTCAATTTCACAAATTCCTCAGTAAAGTCACCAAAACGTCACCGTGGAGTTATTGAGTCTGTTTAGCTGATTGCAGAGTGAGCTTCCGCAGCTCGTGGGTCCAAGACACATACTTGCCAACCCTCCCGGTTTTACCGGGAGACTCCCGGTATTCAGCGCCTCTCCCAATAACCTCCCGGCAGAAATTTTCTCCCGACAAACTCCCGGTATTCAGCCGTAGCTGGAGGCCACGCCCTCTCCAGCTCAATGCGGACCTGAGTGGGGACAGCCTGTTCTCACGTCCGCTTTCCCACAATATAAACAGCTTGCCTGCCCAATGACGTCATAACATCTAGGGCTTTTAGAGAGTAGAGTGCACAACTGCGCACACAACAAGGAGACGAAGCAGAAGAACGAGGAAGTTACAGACATGGCGACGCCGTCGACGAGCAAGATGAAGAAATACGCTTGCAAGTTCCAAAACGAATGGAAACAAGAATTTCAGTTCATCCAGGACAGTTCGAAGGGGAAGGGGTATGTATGTTGCCTGTACATTTTGTAGAACAGACTTCTCCATTGAACACGGTGTCCGAAATGATATACTCATTCATGAACGGAGAAGTTAAACAGGACAATACTGCCATCTACTGGATAGCCTCCGGAACACTGAAATTCAAGTATTTATTTTATTTATATGTGTAATAAAAAAAATAAAAATAAAAATATATATATATATATATATATATATGAAGTACTTGAGTTGGTGAATTCTAGCTGTAAATATACTGCCCTATTAACCACGCCTCCAACCACGTCCCCCGCCCCACCCCCCTCCACCCTCCACCTCCCGGTATCGGAGGTCTCAAGGTTGGCAAGTATGCCAAGACGATGACTTCTGTTTTGTTTGATCATCCGTTTTACTGCCGTGTTACAGACACAGTTTGGAAGCAACTAAAGTATGTAAATAAACATTTACAAAATCTTTCTGTGTGAATAACTCATTTTGCAACGTATATATCAAGAATAAAATGACCCCTGTGGAGCCCATCGACATCCAGGGCCAGGATGTGGCAATAGTGGGGCAGTACAAGTACCTTGGAGTCCACTTGAACAGCAGACTGGACTGGAAGGACAATAGCAAAGCTGTATACAAGAAGGGCATGAGCAGACTCTTTTTCCTGAGGAAGCTTAGGTCCTTTAATGTGTGCAGAAAGCAGTTGGAGATCTTTGTTCAGTCTGTTGTGGCCAGTGCCCTGTACTTTGCAGTGGTTTGATGGGGGGAGCAGCAACAGCAAAAGGGACTTAAACCGGATTGACAAACTGATCCGGAAAGCCGGCCAAACTATTGGCACGCAGTTAGAGGCGTTTGTGTCAGTGAGGGACAGGAGGTCACTGGACAAACTGCTCGCCATCATGGACAATGCTGACCACCCACTCCACCAGACAATTGAAGGACAGCTCATACTCCAACAGGCTCCTTCAGCTTCGTTCCCACAGTGTTCGATTCAAGAACTCCTTCATTCCGCACTCCATCTAGCTGTATAATCACTCGCCATACAGCAATAGACGATATCTGTCTATTACCTGACCGCTTCCATGTTAGCTACCTCTTTTTGTTTATAATGTATATTTTCTGCTGGATCTACTCTCTATTTAATGTTCCCCTTTTTTTTTGCTGCAGCTGTTACATATACTGTAATATTGTACATGCTAACTGGGATTTGTTATATATTGTATATGTTATATACAAATATAATATAATATAATAATATAATATATCAGTATATATTATATACTGTATATTAGGGCTGCAACAACTAATCAATGAAATTGATTACAATCGATAATAAAAATAGTTGGCGATTAATTTAGTCATCGATTCGTTGGATCTATGCTACGCGCATACGCAGAGGCATTTTTTTTTGTATTGTTTTTTTGTTATTTTTTAATAAACCTTTATTTATAAACTGCGACATGTACAAACAGCTGAGAAACAATAATCAAAATATGTATGGTGCCAGTATGCTGTTTTTTTTACAATAAAATACTGGAAAGGATAGAAATGTAGTTTGTCTCTTTTATCCGATTATTAATCGAAGTAATAATCGACAGGTTAATCGATTATCAAATTAATCGTTAGTTGCAGCCCTACAGTGTATATATAATATGTCAATATTACATATATGTTATATATTATATTTCTACTATGGTACATTTTTAGTCTACTTAATACCTGCATTATTCTTTCCATCCTTACCCTTTCCATCCTTTGTAACTGAGCTAATGTGTGGAACAATTTCCCTTGTGGATCAATAAAGTTTGTCTAAGTCTAAGTCTAATATTTGAGACTTATAGTCCAGTGCGGCTAATATATTGAACCTTTTTCTTCTAAAATTTAGCGGGTGCGGCTTATATCCCAGTGCGCCTTATGGTCCGGAAAATATGGAAGTTCAAAATGTGTATTGTTCGATTTAGGTTAGAAAAAAAAGTTCATTTGAGAGTTACAACCAGCAAATAGCACCCCTTCCATGGAATGGCTCTTCATATAACTTTGGTAGGCATGTTGGAAATAAACTTCATAGGTTTTTGAACAGTCCCTTTGTTGCAGTTTCAGGGTGTGGCCTTTTTGTGAACGATTATTTTTCTTGGCAAACCCTCCCGTAAGTGGTCATGCATATTATATATATTGTATGTTTGAATAAGAGGAGGCTTTATCCGTATATTCCCTACTGGAAGGACATTTTCCAGTTCGTTGGAGCCAGGAGGAAAGCTACCCCCGCATCATTTATTAATAGTCTAGGCCATTTAAAAAAAAAAAAAAAAAAACAGTGCCTGTATGGGGGAGCATGTGTTTAAATGGATCACTTTTGGCTGTGATGTCACCGCCTTATCCCCCACCCCTTAAAAACACACTCCCTCGCATAAACACACCCTCTGTTTCCCTAGTAGTACCCACCAGCTGTCTCTCCTGCTGCCCTCAGCTGATGGAGCGCTGGGATGCAAAGGGGGTTTAGAGGAAGGGAGGGTCTGACAGCTGAGCAGATGCAGAAAGCCTTCCAGGGTTTGCCGGGGAGGAGCTATTTCCAAGCCACCCCGCAGCCGTGCAGCTGCCCCGCCCGGCACCAGCTGTCCCGATGACCGGCACAATCGTCCAGGAGGACAAAAAAAAAAAACCCACATACACTCCGGTCCAAAACTATCTCTGAGCGAACATGCCTTAAAAGGCTCTCCACTGCCCCCCATAACCCTTTGACCTAAGACCCCGAGGTCACAAAGAAGTGATGTGTTTTCAAAAGAGATATTGATTGGTACATTGACGTGCAACACGCTATGATATGATCAAAGGACGAGTGACACACCTGCTGTTTAGTCACTGCAGACCTCTGCCGAGGCTTAGATTGACAGAATGGTCTTTATATGTTTCATTGAAATTGCTAAGGATGAAATACTAATGTCATTTAGTAAACCACCGTAATGTATGTTAAAAAGGAAATGTACATTCAATGCTCCTTAATGAGGGTTAAAACGGCTATTTACAGTCGTGGTCAAAAGTTTACAAACACTTGTAAAGAACATAATGTCATGGCTGTCTTGAGTTTCCAATAATTTCTACAACTCTTATTTGTTTGTGATAGAGTGATTGGAGCACATACTTGTTGGTCACCAAAAACATTCATGAAGTTTGGCTTTTATGAATTTATTATGGGTCTACTGGAAAATGTGACCAAATCTGCTGGGTCAAAAGTATACATACAGCAAAGTTAATATTTGGTTACATGTCCCTTGGCAAGTTTCACTGCAATAAGGAGCTTTTGGTAGCCATCCACAAGCTTCTGGTTGAATTGTTGACCACTCCTCTTGACAAAACAACAATTTAGCTGTTTGGCCACAATACCCAGCAATATGTTCGGAGGAGAAAAAGTGAAGCCTTTAATCCCAGGAACACCAATTCCTACCGTCAAGCATGGTGGTGGTAGTATTATGCTCTGGGCCTGTTTTGCCGCCAATGGAACTGGTACCTTGAAAAATGAAAAAGGAGGATTACCTCCAATTTTTTCAGGACAACCTAAAATCATCAGGGTCTTGGGCGCAGTTGTGTGTTCCAACAGGACAACGACCCCAAACACATGTCAAAAGTGGTAAAGGAATGGCTAAACCAGGCTAGAATGAAGGTTTTAGAATGGCCTTCCCAAAGTCCTGACTTAAACGTGTGGACAATGCTGAGGAAACAAGTCCATGTCAGAAAACCAACACATTTAGCTGAACTGCACCAATTTTGTCAAGAGGAGTGGTCAAAAAGTCAACCAGAAGCTTGTGGATGGCTACCAAAAGCATCTTATTGCAGTGAAACTTGCCAAGGGACATGTAACCAAATATTAACATTGCTGTATGTATACTTTTGACCCAGCAGATTTGGTCACATTTTCAATAGACCCATAATAAATTCATAAAATAACCAAACTTCATGAATGTTTTTTGTGACCAACAAGTATGTTCTCCAATCACTCTATCACAAAAAAATAAGTGTTGTAAAAATGATTGGAAACTCAAGACAGCCATGACATTATGTTCTGTACAAGTGTATGTAAACTTTTGACCACAACTGGGTAGTTAAAGTAGCAGTAGAGTGGAAAAACTACTTGCCTCTATATTGAAGCTATTATCATATATATCTGATTTATGACACCAAAAGACTTCCAAAGTTTGTGAAGAAATAGATATGATTAAAATAGTATCAATCTGACGGAGATTCCTGAGCCATTTTGAGAGTTAATGAGCAAGCCAGTCACGTGATCCGTGATGTAGAGTTAGGAACCACAGATACCCCTCCTCATCAACAACAATGCTAATCAAGCAGACTTTGTGAGAGCCAACAACAATTAATTTGGGAAAAATTATGATCCGGGACCTTATATTTTTGAGCCAAACACAAAGAGGATGAGCAAAGTTTTAGAAGCCGAGTGCCAAACGGATGCAGCTTTATTGAAACACTATAGCATCAACAGCATTGCTAGGTGCTAAATATACAAACTAACCATAATAAACCATCATAACACAAACACTTACTGTACAATTTCCACCCTCACCTGGATGCCGACTGACGGGACGCTCACATAATCCTGTTTGGATGAAGACTCAATCAGAATCCTCACGAAGAGTTAAGAAAAAGTTTCAGCACCTTGCGTCTTTTTCACCATCTCGGGGGATGTCATGAATTAAAATCTAGAATGTACTTTTAGCAAATTTGAGACGAAGAAGACGCAGCCATCAGCTCAGGGTCTCAACAATAGCAGCGTAAGCTAGCATTAACTCAATGCTATCAATGCGCCGCTAAAAAGGGCCACGTGTGTTAGCGCTCATAATAATAACAATATCGCTCATATTTGGTTAATTTTCAGGCCACGACATGTAAATGGAGTGTTGTTGGCGCTTTCTGGATATTTTTAGAAAGAGTGTAATGAGCGCAATAGAGGACACTCCATCTGTTAGCGATTTATTTACGATTTCGAATGCATAAGAAAAGCCAAGCATATGTTCTTGTCTTACATAAGGATTGTGAATGATAAACAGAACATCTATTTCCAATGTTTGCGTATTTCCAGTATGACTTATCTGATAACATGGTGCAAATGCAGAAACGTTCTTACACTGACATAGAATCTACGGAAATCGCCGAAGATATTCAGAGGAATTTGTGTCACTTTGTGATGTTTATATTTTCACATACTTTGCGGATTGTACATACAATTGAATATGGCTTAATGGAAACAATGAAACACAATTACTGTAAATATATAAAGTCGACCTGTTTTTACACTCTACTGGTGCGTTAATATTCTTTTGGCAGCCCTATGAGCAGGCAGTACAGGTATGTTGTTGCAAGACATCAAATAAAAATGAACAGGATAAATTACAGTTAAAGAGGCTGTTTGCAACATTTAAACAGATGCCGAGAGAGCGCTAACTTTCCGATGTAGAGTTAGGACCTAATAACCTAACTATGTATGTACGAAACCCATGTACCCAGATTCCGATCTAACAAAGGTCTTAACTCATTCTCTTTCTATATGCCACATCAATATGGAATGCACTCCCAACAGGTGTAAAAGAAAGGGCATCTCTATCCTCCTTCAAAACCGCACTAAAGGAACACCTCCAGGCAACTTCAACCCTAAACTAATACCCTACCTCCCCGGATTGTAAATAATCAAATGTAGATACTTATTTTTATGCTTTCTGATCTCTCTCTCTCTATGTCCACTACTTGCTGTACATATCTTACCAAGTCAGTCCTACACTGTTCCAATGTCCATTTCTCTGATGATGCAATTGTTGATGACTGAAGTGTTGATATCAACCAAACCTAACCCCCCACACCCCCCCTCCACATCCCACACCCTGGGTTGTAAATAATGTAAATAATTCAATGTATATACTCTGATGATTATCTTGTGTGATGACTGTATTATGATGACAGTATATATCTGTATCATGAATCAATTTAAGTGGACCCTGACTTAAACAAGTTGAAAAACTTATTCGAATGTTACCATTTAGTGGTCAAGTGTACGGAATATGTACTGCACTGTGCAATCTACTAATAAAAGTTTCAATCAATCAATCAATCAAAAGCTTTGGGTGTTATTAGCTAACAATAGCGATTTGGATAGTTAGCATTAGCTATCATTGTTATTATATTCTATCACAACGACAACATGACTGCAAATTGCTTCTCTTGGCCTGCTTTTCTATGTGTGTATGCGCTCCCTGCGTATACGTGTGCAAGAGACTGAGTGACCAATGAAAACAACAATTATTTTGATGGGGATGGTAAACATGTTCATTACAAAAATGTTGTAATTGTGACAATTTTGAAACATACGCGTGCTGTTCAACCAGTAATGGTTACATAAGCTAGCTAATGGTGTTTTTGTAATATTTTTTGCTTTGAAAAATGTAACTGTGAACAAGTTGCAAATTGTAATTTTAACGCCTTTTTTAAATCATGACCAGAGGACTACCGATGAACACTAGCCTTCTGGTGTTCTTATGTTGGTGTTGTTATGAAATTGCATTGTCCTCTTGGAAATAAACTAATCTTAATATCAATCTTAAAACAGCCCCGCTTGGTACAAAGTCCCCTCATAATAGCTCATTGTCGTTTTTTTTACATTTTAGAATGAAAAACGTATCGGCACATCATTACGCTAGCATTCATGTCTGCTAATCATCAAAACAATACCTAGCCAACTTACCGAAATATTTTCCGCCACTTTGAATGAAGAATTTTAGAACCCGAAATTTCCTTTTTAAAAATATTAAAATCAAGCTAGGAAAGAGTGTACGCAGAGCAAATAACTTAGCTAACTAACATCTGCTGCTTATGTTAGCCAATAGCTTAAACAAAGCCTTGAGAAAATGATGTAACAGTTTCATTGGATTTTTCTTAATTAATCTTTATCTATTAGGTTTTACTACTGACGTATAAAATACTACACGGTCTAGCTCCATCCTATCTTGCTGATTGTATTGTACCATATGTCCCGGCAAGAAATCTGCGTTCAAAGATCTCCGGCTTATTAGTGATTCCCAGAGCCCAAAAAAAGTCTGCGGGCTATAGAGCGTTTTCTATTCGGGCTCCAGTACTATGGAATGCCCTCCCAGTAACAGTTAGAGATGCTACCTCACTAGAAGCATTTAAGTCCCATCTTAAAACTCATTTGTATACTCTAGCCTTTAAATAGACCCCCTTTTAGACCAGTTGATCTGCCGTCTCTTTTCTTTTCTGCTCTGCCCCCCTCTCCCTCGTGGAGGGGGTGGGCACAGGTTCGGTGGCCACGGATGAAGTGCTGGCTGTCCAAAGTCGGGACCCTGGGTGGACCGCTCGCCTGTGCATCGGTTGGGGACGTCTCTGCGCTGCTGACCTGTCTCCACTCGGGATGGTCTCCTGCTGGCCCCACTATGGACTGGACTCTCACTATTATGTTAGATCCACTATGAACTGGACTCTCACAATATTATGCTAGATCCACTCGACGCCCATTGCACCGGTCGCCTTAGGGGGCTGGGGGGGGGCTCCCCACATCTGCGGTCCCCTCCAAGGTTTCTCATTGTCCCATTGGGTTGAGTTTCTCCTTGCCCTGATGTGGGATCTGAACCGAGGATGCCGTTGTGGCTTGTGCAGCCCTTTGAGACACTTGTGATTTAGGGCTATTTAAATAAACATTGATTGATTGATTTATTTGAACAATAAATGTGTGGGTAAAAATAGCCTGAATCACATTGACCAGTGTTAGCTAGCTAGCCTATGTGTTTGTTAGCTAACTGTTTTAGGTCACAAGCAGTGCATTTTATGACCAAATTATAGATGGAGGGGGAAAAAAACTCACAATCCAATTTAAATTGTTGCCAAATGTGCTGGCAAACAACACGTTTAAAAAAATATATTTGCAATAGCTGCCATATAGTAAAGCCACTAAAATACCAGCAACAAACAAACACACAGATAATCAATATTGACTATTTTACTAAATTATCAACTATGCATCTCTTAACATTCACATGCAGTTTCTCCCATTTGTATCTATTTTTTAATGTAAAGGTGCTACTAAAAAAAACATCTCAATAACACAATACATGATAACGAAATACATGATATGTACAAATACACCACAGTGTTATCGTAATTAGTGTGGGTGAGGGGAGGCGTTTGAGTGCGTGTGTGTGCTTGGGGCCCGGGAGGGGTGAAAGGCAGGCGGGGGTCCCAGATGGATAATGGATGGGAAGTGTATTTGCAGGCTGGGACCCAGTAACGAGCCAGTGGGAGACTGTGGGTTGCTGACACGGATGTCCACCTGACACCCAATTACGCTAGCGACTCTTTCTCATTTCTCATTGTCAAAAATGTCTGCTTTCACCCGTTTAAGGTTTATTCGTTCATCTGAGACTACGTCTTATCATCCACTCGGCCAGGCGGCGTGAGAAAAAGTGCATATGCGTCACGGAATTGGCCATTCAAATCAGAATGAACTGTTAAGCGTGGAATATCAGGGAAATTGACATACATGCGACTGAATGCTGACATTGTGAGGAGAATTGATTGATTGATTGAGACTTTTATTAGTAGATTGCACAGTACAGTACATATTCCGTACAACTGATCACTAAATGGTAACACCCGAATATGTTTTTCCACGTGTTTAAGTCGGGGTCCATGTTAATCAATTCATGGTAAAGAAGGAAGGTTTGCCAGGGGAAATCATGTGTCCGGGGTCGCTCACCCACCCTCTCATGAAATAATTTCGAAAAGACCACTCGAAACAGCGGCTAAGTCTGCGAACAAACTACGGAGCTAATGCTAGCCAGGATAATCCAACACATCTCATCTGCTTATGTTGTTGTAGAAAAGAACTCCTAATGTACAGACTAGGGCTGTGTCACGATAGAAGTGGTTTAAATATCGATAAGTATTGTTAGTTTATATGACCTCTTGAAAATAAGGACCCGGATTAGGGTTGTCAACTCTTATATGTGACTGCCATCTACTGTTCACACTTATCATTACACCTTGTACCAAAAAAAAAAAAAAAAAAGTGTTTCGAGGTCGGTAAGCACAACCAGAATTAATACGTAGATTAGGTGCACCGGGTTATAAGGTGCACTGTTGATTTTTGAGAACATGAAATAATTTTAAGTGCGCCTCATACCCCGGAAAATACGGTAAATGTAAATAATGTTATTTCAAATGTAACCTTCTTCTAATTATAATCCCCTCAGCTATAAAAGCATGAATGAAAGGAAATGTCAACATAAGCATGGAAAACACATAATGTAAACACAATTCTAAAATCACACCGGACACGTAATGTGTGAATTATATTTATATAGCGCTTTTCTCCAGTGACTCAAAGCGCTTTTACGTAGTTAAACCTAATATCTAAGTTACATTTAAACCAGTGTGGGTGGCACTGGGAGCAGGTGGGTAAAGTGTCTTGCCCAAAGACACAACGGCAGTGACTACAATGGAGGAAGCAGAGATCGAACCCGGAACCCTCAAGTTGCTGGCACGGTCGCTCTACCAACGGAGCTATACCGCCCCTTTAACAATAAACTCTTAAAATGATTAGGTGCGCCTTGGTCTGACTACAGTCCATTTAAAACAATCTGAAAAACCGCCATACTGTCAAGGTGACTTTTCCTGTTTTATCCACAATTTATTCATTTTTACTTTCTCTTCTCATTCCATGCAAAGATTTAACCGCCAGACAGCAAGATGGCGCAACCAAACATAATAGTTGATACTGTTACCTGATTGGCTGTTAGCGTGTCACTCCCACTGATCAGTTATCACTTCCCGCGTTGCTTTAGCAAGTGCCTTTGTTCATGCAACCAACCTTGCTTCGCAACTTCCTGTTTCTTCCGACAAAGGAAAAAAAAAATATACAGGTAGATCGAACATTGTATTGAATGCATATTTAATTCTTATTGATTATGTGTCTATTGCGATATATGTTGACATATTTTTTTTGCCCAGCCCTAGTACAGGCAAGAACATCTGGTCAGTATAAAGGTTTCAAAAAACAATTTGTACTTATAGCACTCATTGGTACATTTATGTTAGAACATTATTATGCTTTGCTTTAAAGGCCTACTGAAATTATTTTTTTAAAATTTAAACGGGGATAGCAGATCCATTCTATGTGTCATACTTGATCATTTCGCGATATTGCCATATTTTTGCTGAAAAGATTTAGTAGAGAACAACGACGATAAAGTTTGCAACTTTTGGTCGCTGATAAAAAAAAGCCTTGCCTATATCGGAAGTAGCGTGACGTCACAGGAGGAAGGGCTGCTCAAATTTTCCTATTGTTTACAATGCAGCGAGAGAGATTCGGACCGAGAAAGCGACGATTACCCCATTAATTTGAGCGAGGATGAAAGATTCATGGCTGAGGAAACGTGAGAGTGAAGGACTAGCGTGCAGTGCAGGACGTATCTTTTTTCGCTCTGACCGTAACTTAGGTACAAGGGCTCATTGGATTCCACACTTTCTCCTTTTTCTATTGTGGATCACGGATTTGTATTTTAAACCACCTCGGATACTATATCCTCTTGAAAATGAGAGTCGAGAACGCGAAATGGACATTCACAGTGACTTTTATCTCCACGACAATACATCGGCGAAACACTTTAGCTACGGAGCTAACGTGATAGCATCGGGCTCAAATGCAGATAGAAACAAAATAAATAAACCCCTGACTGGAAGGATAGACAGAAAATCAACAATACTATTAAACCATGGACCTGTAAATACACGGTTAATGCTTTCCAGCTTGGCGAAGCTTAACAATGCTGTTGCTAACAATGCCATTGAAGCTAACTTAGCAACGGGACCTCACAGAGCTATGACAAAAACATTAGCGCTCCACCTACGCCAGCCAGCCCTCATCTGCTCATCAACACCCGTGCTCACCTGCGTTCCAGCGATCGACGACGCGACGAAGGACTTCACCCGATCATCCATGCGGTCGGCGGCTAGCGGCGGCTAGCGCGTCTGCTATCCAAGTCAAAGTCCTCCTGGTTGTGTTGCTACAGCCAGCTGCTAATACACACATCCCACCTACAACTTTCTTCTTTGCAGTCTTCATTGTTCATTAAACAAATTGCAAAAGATTCACCAACACAGATGTCCAGAATACTGTGGAATTTTGAGAAGAAAACAGAGCTTTTTTGTATTGGATTCAATGGTGTACCAATACTTCCGTTTAACTAGTGACGTCACATGCATACGTCATCATACACAGACGTTTTCAACTGGAAGTTTAGCGGGAAATTTAAAATTGCACTTTGGCATGTGTTGCAATGTTAAGATTTCATCATTGATATATAAACTATCAGACTGCGTGGTCGGTAGTAGTGGGTTTCAGTAGGCCTTTAAAATACTGTTCCAAATTGTCCATCGTATTGCATCAATACATGTAAGGATTGTTGGATTTAATTAACAGACATGTAATTACATTTTACTGACACAAAAAGCACTGTTGCACTCTAAGGTAAAAAAAACCAGAAATATAAAAATAAAAAAATTCGAGAAAAAGTAAAACAGAATTTGGAAAAAAAAATTAACAGACTCCATAAGGCCCTGCATGTAGTCTATGACCTTGCTCAGTGTTTACACAAAAACGATAGCGGTGACGTTTATAAATGTTGCGTTTTTCAGGCTTGAAAACACTGCTGTCACGTAAACAAACAGCTTAAACCACACTACTCACACGTTTTCAGTTTAAATGTTGTCGTGTCAACAGCTCGTCAAAGAGAACGCCGCTATTGTTCCCGCATAAACACTGAAAACGTGTCTCGGTAAAAACATGCAGGGTTTTTTTCCAAGTCTGGGCTAACAGGGATTGTTTTGAACACATTGTCCGTCTGTATGGGCAACTTTCATAAAAGATTTGAAAAAAAACTCCTGCTTTCACAGGATCTGTGTGTAAATGCTAGCTAGGGATGTGACTCTTTGGGCACCAAACGATTTGATTCTTCGGGAATACGATTCGATTCAAAATCCATTCTATATGCAAACCGATTCTCGATTCAAAATGTAATACTTTTTTTTAATAACAATGGGTGCCAGTTCTATGATTAACTACATTCCTCCATAAAATAGATAAACAGCTCTCATAATTGTTTGTATTTTTTTAAAAGAAAACTGGTTTTGTTCAACAAAATGCTACCCAAACATTTAATAAAGTCAAATACAAATAAGGCAACAAGAGAAGTATCCATAACATCTCTTTTCTAAAGTAAATCTGTACAGCAGATATGATCATCTACAGCAACAATATGATGTGTCTGAATGGTTGGACAGGATGTGTTAAAAAAATATATACTAAAAATAACAATTATTATTAATTTTTTGAATCGATTAGGAATCGTTATAAATAAGAGTCGTGATTCATTCGAAAACATTTTTTTTTTTTTTTGAAACTTCTAGTACATACCCCCACTAGATATGCATTTTAAAGGGGAACTGCAATTTTTTGGGGGCGTTTTGCCCATCATTATGAAATAAATGATGACGGATGTATTTTTATTTATTTTTTTGCCTTCTAAATATTAAAAAAATAATTAGATCAAAAGTCTGCTTACAATGGGAGACAATCCAATCTAATCCACTTTATTTATATAGCACATTTAAACAACAAAAATTGTTCCAAGGTGCTGCACAAAAATATTCAAAACAAGATTCAAATACTATCCTTAGCTCCACAAATGACTGAATAAAAACAAAATAAATAAATATAAAACCAATATAAAAAAAAGTAAAAATAAATATGATTAAAAACGATTTTAAAGGGTAAAACCAATTAAAACAATAAATAGAAATAACAATTTTAAAACACAGAGGACCACACAACTCACGTAGTGTTAAAAGCCAGAGAATAAAAGTGGGTCTTAAGACAAGACTTAAAACACTCCACTGTGGGAGCAGTTCGAACATGGAGGGACAGAGTGTTCCAGAGCTTAGGGCCGACCACAGAGAAGGCCCTGTCTCCCCTGGTTTCAAGTCTCGTCTGAGGTCCGAGATATAATGAGGTGCCAGTCCATGCAAAGCTTTAAAACCAAACAGCAACATTTTAAAATCAATTCTAAAATGAACAGGGAGCCGTTCAATTCCGCATAAAGAAACCCCTAAAAAACATGAGAGATAACAAACATGTCAGACTTAGCCTTGTCTTGGTTTAACTCTTATCTTACTGACAGGATGCAGTGTGTCTCCCATAACAATGTGACCTCGGACTATGTTAAGGTAACGTGCGGAGTTCCCCAGGGTTCAGTTCTTGGCCCTGCACTCTTTAGTATTTACATGCTGCCGCTAGGTGACATTATACGCAAATACGGTGTTAGCTTTCACTGTTATGCTGATGACACCCAACTCTACATGCCCCTAAAGCTGACCAACACGCCGGATTGTAGTCAGCTGGAGGCGTGTCTTAATGAAATTAAACAATGGATGTCCGCTAACTTTTTGCAACTCAACGCTAAGAAAACGGAAATGCTGATTATCGGTCCTGCTCAACACCAACATCTATTTAATAATACCACCTTAACATTTGACAACCAAACAATTAAACAAGGCGACTCGGTAAAGAATCTGGGTATTATCTTCGACCCAACTCTCTCGTTTGAGTCACACATTAAGAGTGTTACTAAAACGGCCTTCTTTCATCTCCGTAATATCGCTAAAATTCGTTCCATTTTGTCCACAAGCGATGCTGAGATCATTATCCATGCGTTCGTTACATCTCGTCTCGATTACTGTAACGTATTATTTTCGGGCCTCCCTATGTCTAGCATTAAAAGATTACAGATGGTACAAAATGCGGCTGCTAGACTTTTGACAAAAACAAGAAAGTTTGATCATATTACGCCTATACTGGCTCACTTGCACTGGCTTCCTGTGCACCTAAGATGCGACTTTAAGGTTTTACTACTTACGTATAAAATACTACACGGTCAAGCTCCTGCCTATCTTGACGATTGTATTGTACCATATGTCCCGGCAAGAAATCTGCGTTCAAAGAACTCCGGCTTATTAGTGATTCCCAGAGCCAAAAAAAAGTCTGCGGGCTATAGAGCGTTTTCTATTCGGGCTCCAATACTATGGAATGCCCTCCCGGTAAAAGTTAGAGATGCTACCTCAGTAGAAGCATTTAAGTCTCATCTTAAAACTCATTTGTATACTCTAGCCTTTAAATAGACTCCCTTTTTAGACCAGTTGATCTGCCGTTTCTTTTCTTTTCTTTTCTACTCTGCTCCGGGGTGGACCGCTAGCCTGTCCATCAGATGGGGACATCTCTACGCTGCTGACCCGTCTCCACTCGGGATGGTTCCCGCTGGCCCCACCATGGACTGGACTTTCGCTGATGTGTTGGACTTTCACAATATTATGTCAGACCCTCGACACCGAGGATGTCGTTGTGGCTTGTACAGCCCTTTGAGACACTTGTGATTTAGGGCTATATAAATAAACATTGATTGATTGATTGATATATTCCCACTCAGATGAAAAATGTCTCATAATCCTCGCAAAGAAACAGGGTGGTGGGCGAGGGGAACAAGCTTTTCGTGTGGTTCTCGCCAGTCCCAGGTCCTAAATGGCTATGAAAGTGTCCCAAGTTGTCAGAATACTTACTCAAACATTTAGGTGAGATGCATGATTTATGATCTAGAGCAGGGGTGGGCAAACTTTTTGTTTCAGGGGTCACATTGGCTTTTGAAATTTCACAGACGGGACATGATGCATTTCAAAGCATATCATATCTGTTGAAACTAAGAGTAGGCTTCTCAAACATGGGCTATTTTAATTATAATACACCTACTTTCAAAAAGATCATATCAGAACATCAAAGAAACGTAAAAATGGTATTAAAGGGTTTACACTTACGTTCTCTTTTAGTGGGAGCAGTGTTGTTGATCACCCTTTTATGCCAGTGCGTCAAGCTCTAGTATCAGTTTCGATGTGGCAATTTTCAAAACAGATCTTTGCTCAATTCTGTTATAATATTTGGCGGGTCAGTTTAAAGGGAGCATCGGGCCGGATGTGGCCCGCGGGCCGTAGTTTGCCCACCTCTGATCTGGAGTAAACTTAAAGGCAGCAAGGAAGCGAGGAAACAGCAGACCACTCGATGATGTAAACATAGGGACACAAGCTTGTGATCACAGCACAGCTATAAATAGTTTGTCTGCGTTAGCACTTATAATAACAATATCACTAATGCTTGGTTAATATTCAAGTCACGAAAGTAAATGAAGTATTGTTGCCGTTTTTTGAATGTTTATTTATCAGATTTTATGGGCGAAATAGTGGAGCTCCCATTAGCTCCGCTGTATGCAGACTTTTATTAACGTTTATTTAATACTTAAAATGCATTAAATCAGTGGTTCTCAAACTTTTTTTGTCATCCCCCACTTTGGACAAGGGGGAGTTTTCAAGCCCCACCTGCCCCCATCACCCTAACAGAACGCTAATGCCAAGCTTAACATTTTCAAATGTATTGAACATCAAGTAACATCAAGTTGTATACATTCAAACTCAATAACATAAAATTACATCAAGTTCAATAATAACTAAAATAACTGCAGCTGTGGTATAACTTGCATCAAGTTCAATAATAAATACAATAACTTGCATCAAGTTCAATAATAAATAAAACAAAAGTGTTATAACTTGCATCAAGTTAAAAAATAAATCAAATAAAAGTCTTATAACTTTCATCAAGTTCAATAATACATCAAATAAAAGTGTTATAACTTGCATCAAGTTCAATAATAAATCCAAAAAAAGTGTTATAACTTGCATCAAGTTCAATAATAAATCAAATAAAAGTGTTATAACTTGCATCAAGTTCAATAATAAATCAAATAAAAGTGTTATAACTTGCATCAAGTTCAATAATAAATCAAATAAAAGTGTTATAACTTGCATCAAGTTCAATAATAAATCAAATAACTTGCATCAAGTTCAATAATAAATCAAATTAAAGTGCCACTTTGCAAAAAAAAAAAAAAGGAGGAGTTACGCATTTGGCAAGACAGGGGAAGTGAACATGAGTTTTACAATACTCCAGCATTAGTGGCTGCAATGAGCCTGTTTTGCACTGCACAGCTTTTCAAATCGGGGTTGCAGGCTTGACACTGTCACTCTTAAGTCATGCTCAATGTTCAGCTGAGACCTGTACTTCGTTTTGAGTGAAGCAACAGCTGAAAAGGGCAAAGGGCAAAGGGAGAAGAATGGACACAGCTCTCTGCCCGATGAGTGGATGATTAGCGCGGATGGGTAGCAACCCATCCGCGCGAAAGTTTGTTCCGCTTAGCCCCGCCCCCAGTAGTTACTGTTGCTATGTCTGTCAAACGTTCGCTCCTACCTAGAAATTTAAAGCCTACAGGAAAAATAAGTAATTTACATTTTTTTATATAGCGGATTTCACAGACAGAATCACAGTGATTTACAGTGTGTATAGAAAATGAAAGCATAGTAAAAAAATAAATCTAAGAATATAATAAAAAATAAAAAAATTCCTCCCGTTCCTCGCGCCCCACCTGTCATGTCTCTATTCCCCACACTTTGAGAAACGCTGCATTAAATTAATGCGCCACGTATGCTTAAAATGATCAAAATATGTAAATGTTAAATGTTATTATAAATAGGCCCGGTACTACATTACATATACTTACATCATGTATATAAAACCTCAATGGAGGTGTTGGGTGTTTTTTTAGGGGTTCTATAGGCGGAATTAAACGGCTCCCATTGTAAGCGGACTTTTGATCTAATTTATTCAATATTTCGAATGCAAAAAAATAAAAAAATCTATCCGTCGTCATGTCTTTCATAACAATTGTAAACAATAGGCAAAATCCCCCCAAAAAGTGCAGTTCCCCTTCAAGCAAATGGTCAGATGGATCTATTACAAATACTGTATGCTTTAATCCTCCTTAATAGTGTGCAAGTGGTTGTTTTGGCTCAGAATAGCCACAGGGTCCCTCACCGGCCATCATCAGATCTTTGTCACAGACTTGGACCTTTCAGCTGTACTAGTTCATCAAAGAGGACCCGTACCAGAGACCTTTGAGGACCCCCTCATCTCAAAGTAAGGTGAGCTGCTGCGTCCCCGTCCCTCCACCTGCTGTGGCCGTCACACATCAGCAGTCTGGTGAAAAAAAAAAGAGGGCGTCAGCTGGCCAATAAGGTCCCTAAAACGGAACGCCACAGCCCATGTTAGTGTTTCTTGTTGGTGCCACTATCTACTTTGGAAGGTGCCGTCTTTTGCTCTGGAGGAAAGAAACGTAGCACATCCCACTGGTGCGTGCAGCACTTTTATCTTGTGGGATAATCAAAGCCGAATGGAGAACGTTTTTTGTGAGGCCCACACTCAGTGATCAAAAGGCTGCAGATGCTTTCAAGTTTTCCCATTGATCCACTTCCACACGCTACCTCAGAGCGAGCTGCTTTTTCTGCTCCGGTCAATACTTAACTGACTGTTGTTGCTTCATGCATCGTGCAAGCTTTTTAGTCAACTATAGCATCTGTCAAAAAACGTGATTGACTACGACTCCTATAATGTCATTAAAGGGGCCATATAAGGATTTTTTTTCTACATGTAAAACACTTTCTTGTGGTTTACGTAACATGTAATGGTGGTTCTTTGGTCAAAATGTTGCATAGATTATGTTTCACAGACCACCTTCAAGCCGCTTTCTGACCGTCTATTCAGGATACGTCATTTTGTGGGCGGTCTTACTTACGTGCCTCCACTTCGACAGCATATTCTCCCCGTCAGCCAGGTTCTAGTTTTTAGCACTACTGACAGATCCATCCATTTTCTATCGCTTGTCCCTTTCGGGGTTGTTTGTATTAAAAAAATGGCAACACCTGCTTTGACCTGCTCAGTGGCCTTGTGGTTAGAGTGTCCGCCATCGGATCGGAAGGTCGTGAGTTCAAACCCCGGCCGATTCATACCAGAGACTATAAAAAAACTATAAAAAAAACCTCCCTGCTTGGCACTCAGCATCAAGGGTTGGAATTGGGGGTTAGCACCGCTGCTCCTCACTGCTCCCCTCACCTCCCAGAGGGTAGAACAAGGGGATGGGTCAAATGCACTGGGTAATTTCACCACACCTAGTGTGTGTGTGTGACTATCAGTGGTACTTTAACTTTAACAAGAGGATAAAGCAAAATAAGGAACTGAACAAACTCACGCAAAGCTCTTCGGGTAAATTTCTACCATATATGGACATATCCGCTAACGTCACCGATGGTAAAAATGAAACAACAAATTCGGCTTGTCTGGAGGACATATGAAGGAAGGCAAAATTGTTTTATAAATATCTCTGCCATGACTTGTCGGGACTTATTTAGATCCCAAATACACACAAAAACTGGTACCAATAGGTAAGAAAATATGATTTTGCATAACAGGGCCCTTATAATGTGCATCAAAATGTGGCAAAAAATTTACAACATCAGAAAAAAATAATTTAGATATATTAGCATATTAACTATTATAGACACGCAACATGCAAACTACTAATAAAACCAACTAACTCGAAAAGCACTCAGAGAGGGCAGACCTCCACCAGGCTGTTCTTGCTCTCTAGTAAAAAAACAATTTTTTTAAATCCTGTAATCAGACTATGAGCCGGACCACCCCCAAAAATCTCATCACTTATTCCTTAATAAATGTCTGACATTTCCTGAAAGTTCAATCGAAATCCACCCATATGTTTTTGAGCTGTGTTGCTAACTGACAAAGAAACAACAGTAAATATGTAACTTTCAGGCAGAGGCAATTTATCGAAGGATAAATGACATTTCCACGTCTGTGCATGTTTGTGTTGTTTGTCTGGCACTTTCAAACAAGCGACAAGAGGGTCTACTCTTTGTGGAGTTAAATAAACCGAGTGAACCCTCTTGTTAGTCATTCGCTCCCTTTGTCTCGGTGTGTGGAGGCGGGGCATAGACACAGACAGAAGTTGAGCTGCGTAACGTAACCTTAAGGTAACATAACAGAAATAATCAGAATCACCCCCTAAATTGAAGTGATTGTTTGTAATCCCATTTCGGACATTTGATGAAAGTTTCATCAAAATCCGCCCATAACTATATAACTAGCAGACAAACAAACCCTGTTAATTTCATAACCTCCTGGCAGATGTAATTAGAGCACAACTTGTTTAAGTAGCAGTAATTATAATAATAAAGAGATGCAAACTGTTAAGCGTGGTTCTGAAAATTAACATTTTTATTAGTCTTATACAGTGTTTGTATCTGCTTCGGTATTAATAATTCAGATTCAAATTATTACACATATTGTATAAGATTATATCATATGATATATGCTTGGATCCTAACCTATAAAGCTGTGTCTGTATGCACCTTTAACAGTATAAACAGTAATATTCTAGGTTTGTTCTTATTCTGAGCAATGATTGGTTTACAGCCTTTCGGGTTCTTTAACCCACGCCCCTAGAAACATAACGCTTGTTCTGATTGGTCAATTCAAGAAAGGGACCCGGAAGTTAGCCTTTTTATGCTTTTAAAACATCATAAACGCCAGCAGAAAACATATAAATGTTTTATATGACACATAAAGGCCCGTAGCTCAGTAACAATCAGTAACCATGCCTCCAGGATGTTTTTAATTTTAACTAAACAACAGGGCTAGCAGCAGCAGCCACATTAGCAACATGCTAACAAAGCTAGCTCGGCCACACATACATAAATGTGATAATGTGATCAAACTTACAGATTGCATGTTGCGTAAAAGGGTGGAAGAAGCTGGTATGAATCCATCCGAGAGTCTTGAAAAAACAGTCTGGATGGTGTTAAATATGTCAAACAATTCCCAGACCATGTTGTTAAATGAAAATATGTGACTCCATTAGAAATAAAGTTACATTTATTGAAAAAACATACAACATCCTCCGGGACATAAAATTGATTTATGGCTGTCGATCACAAATTAATCTGTCTGTATTATATTGATTTTTATTTTTTTGGACAGTCAAACATGTTTATTTAATAACAAGCAGCTAGTTAGTGTTTACTGCTGCTTCTTTTTTTTAAATATATGTTGTTTTATTTTGAAGTTAATTCAATACTTCCGGTTTGATTGATTGATTGAGCCTTTTATTAGTAGGTTGCACAGTGAAGTACATATTCCGTACAATTGACCACTAAATGGTAACACCCGAATAAGTTTTTCAACTTCTTTAAGTCGGGGTCCACTTAAATTGATTCATGATACAGATATATACTATCATATATACTATCATCATAAAAGGGGTGGGGTGGGGGGGGTGTAGGATATGGACATCAAGTAGTGGACATAGAGAGAGAGAGAGAGAAAGTAAAGTGCAATAATTGTTTGACTTCCGCGTGGCAATCATTTTTTTCTTTTTTGGACAGAGACTCAATCTATCAATCAATACACTTTATTTAACCAGGTAAAACAAAACTCATTGACAAAAAATAAAACAATAAAAAAATCAAGTTACAGAGTCACATATAACAACAAAAACGGCAGCAGTCACACAACACAATTTAAAAAATAAATGACTTACAAATATTAACATAAAAACATGTGATAGATTAAAAAAAAAATGTTTCAGTAAAAACAATTTAAAAACAGGAACAATGCTAAATAGAAACACGTTTCTCCATCCTTTAAAATGGCCTGAAATTCCCCCAAAGCGTTCCGCTCAGATCCTTTTGCAAGTCAGAAGTTATGTAACTAGATTTTTTGCATTTGAATTTTGTGAACTAAATTTATTTTCATCAAATAATGCTGACATTTTCATTGAATACGCACTTGTGGGGAAAATTGGTGTGTTTAAAGGCCTACTGAAACCCACTACTACCGACCACGCAGTCTGATAGTTTATATATCAATGATGAAATCTTAACATTATAACACATGCCAATACGGCCGGGTTAACTTATAAAGTGACATTTTAAATTTGCCGCTAAACCTCCGGTTCGAAACGCCTCTGAGGATGACGTATGCGCGTGACGTAGACCGGCGAACACGGGTATGCCTTCCACATTGAAGCCAATACGAAAAAGCTCTGTTTTCATTTCATAATTCCACAGTATTCTGGACATCTGTGTTCGTGAATCTGTTTCAATCATGTTCATTGCATTATGGAGAAGGAAGCTGAGCAAGCAAAGAAGAAAGTTGTCGGTGCGAAATGGACGTATTTTTCGAACGTAGTCAGCAACAACAGTACACAGCCGGCGCTTCTTTGTTTACATTCCCGAAAGATGCAGTCAAGATGGAAGAACTCGGATAACAGAGACTCTAACCAGGAGGACTTTTGACTTCGATACACAGACGCCTGCAGAGAACTGGGACAACACAGACTCTTACCAGGATTACTTTGATTTGGATGACAAAGACGCAGACGTGCTACTGTGAGTATGCAGCTTTGGCTTCTAAACATTTGATCGCTTGACCGTATGTGCGCAACTTTTTTTTGCGTATGTACGTAACTTTTTTAAAATATATAAGCTTTATGAACCTTGGGTTAGGTGAACGGTCTTTTGGGCTGAGTGATTGTGTGTGTTGATCAGGTGTTTGAATTGTATTGGCGTGTTCTATTGAGCTAGGAGCTAGCAGAGGAGCTAGGAGCTAGCGTAACAAACACGCAGGTGTTTTTATGCAGGATTAATTTGTGGCATATTAAATATAAGCCTGGTTGTGTTGTGGCTAATAGAGTATATATATGTCTTGTGTTTATTTACTGTTGTAGTCATCCCCAGCTGAATACCAGGTACCGTGAGTATGCAGCCTTGGCTGCTAAACATTAGATAGCTTGACCGTATGTGCGCGTCACGTACCTAACTTTTTAAAAATATATAAGCTTTATGAACCTTGGGTTAGGTGAACGGTCTTTTGGGCTGAGTGATTGTGTTTGTTGATCAGGTGTTTGAATTGTATTGGCGTGTTCTATGGAGCTAGGAGCTAGCAGTGGAGCTAGGAGCTAGCGTAACAAACACGCAGGTGTTTTTATGCAGGATTAATTTGTGGCATATTAAATATAAGCCTGGTTGTGTTGTGGCTAATAGAGTATATATATGTCTTGTGTTTATTTACTGTTGTAGTCATTCCCAGCTGAATATCAGGTACCGTGAGTATGCAGCCTTGGCTGCTAAACATTAGATAGCTTAACCGTATGTGCGCGTCACGTACGTAACTTTTTAAAAATATATAAGCTTTATGAACCTTGGGTTAGGTGAACGGTCTTTTGGCCTGAGTGATTGTGTGTGTTGATCAGGTGTTTGAATTGTATTGGCGTGTTCTATGGAGCTAGGAGCTAGCAGAGGAGCTAGGAGCTAGCGTAACAAACACGCAGGTGTTTTTATGCAGGATTAATTTGTGGCATATTAAATATAAGCCTGGTTGTGTTGTGGCTAATAGAGTATATATATGTCTTGTGTTTATTTACTGTTGTAGTCATTCCCAGCTGAATATCAGGTCACCCCCGGCTCTCACAGCATCTTCCCTATCTGAATAGCTTCAACTCCCCACTAGTCCTTCACTTGCACTTTACTCATCCACAAATCTTTCATCCTCGCTCAAATTAATGGGGAAATTGTCGCTTTCTCGGTCCGAATCTCTCTCACTTCATGCAGCCATCATTGTAAACAATAGGGAACTTTGCGTATATGTTCAACTGACTACGTCACGCTACTTCCGGTAGGGGCAAGCCTTTTTTTTATCAGATACCAAAAGTTGCAATCTTTATCGTCGTTGTTCTATACTAAATCCTTTCAGCAAAAATATGGCAATATCGCGAAATGATCAAGTATGACACATAGAATAGATCTGCTATCCCCGTTTAAATAAAAAAAATTCATTTCAGTAGGCCTTTAAAAATTGCAGTTTGTTAAAATGCAATGTTCTGAAATTCAGTGTAAAAAATACAGGGCAAAAAACTTAACCCAAACACTCTGAGCTCGGATGTATTGCTTCAGTCTTAATTTACTGGAAGTGGGCGTTGAGTTTTGAAGCAACAAATATTTCAACACTGAATTTATATACACTTGTTTTTTTTTACACTGAATTTCTATATAATGATACATGGGTTATACTTGTATAGCGCTTTTCTACCTTCAAGGTACTCAAAGCGCTTTGACAGTATTTCCACATTCACCCATTCACACACTGATGGCGGGAGCTGCCATGCAAGGCGCTAACCAGCAGCCACCAGGGGCAAGGGTGAAGTGTCTTGCCCAAGGACACAACGGACGTGACTAGGATGGTAGAAGGTGGGGATTGAACCCCAGTAACCAGCAACCCTCCGATTGCTGGCACAGCCACTCTACCAACTTCGCCATTTTTTTACACTGAATTTCTATTTACTGATTTTTTTTACACTGAATTTTTATACACTTATTTTTTTTTTCACTGAAATTCTATAAACGTATTTTTTTACACTGAATTTCTATACACTTATTTTTTTTACACTGAATTTCTACATGCTGATTTTTTTTTTTTACACAAAAATGTTGTACACTTAAACTGGGATTTTAAACATACATTTTGCCACAAACCTTTATTCAACAAAATTTTCAGCATAATTTGATCTAAAACAAAATAGTCCGCATGTTGTGTTTCAACTAAAGGGGAGGTGACGGCGACATACACTAGATGGCAGTATGAACAATTATTTATTATGTATATATATATTCAATATATATAATAACAAACAATACTAATAATATAAACTAAGGAAATGTGAACTAGATCCAAAAGGGAATGAGTGTGTGGTGTAAGACTATGTGTGTAGTTAACTGAAGTGTGTTACCAAGTGTTGACGAGAGCAAACGGGCAGTCCATGGGGCAGGCAGGTGATCCGGGCGAGAGAGAAGCGTCAGAAGAAAGTCCAAGCGGGAGGTCGAGAATCCAAAAGGCAGTCCGGGGGGCAAGAGAAACAACAAGGGATCACAGGGGAACACGGGAAGCACTGCGGGAAGACAACAAGAACATCAGAACAATGGAAACATGGAAGTCACAGGGAAGGAGCGAGTTCGCGGGATGGAAACCAGATACAGGACGCTTACAAGGGTAAAGAAGACTATCCTCCGGTGCCGCCTGGCAGGTTGTGCGAGTTTATGAAGGCAGGTCCTTCATTACGTGCAGGTGTGCTGATAGCCGGTGATTTTTTGCAGCTGGCGGCTGCCGCGGGGCGGAGACGCGCACGGCGCGCTCCTGGCCGTGCGCACCCGTGGGCGTGTCCCGAGGTGCGCTCACTGGAGCGCACAGACGGAAGAGAGGCGTTGGCAGGAGTCTGAGCCGTAACAGTACCCCCCTCCTTATGGACAGCTTCCAGATGTCCTACTGGTCGTACCACCAACAAAGACACAGGAACAAAAGTCAAGGGTGGGCGGAGGGGTGAACTGGTGGTGGGTCGCCGGCCCAAATGTCCCCGAATCCACCGGGGACGAGTCTGGTGGCGGCAGCGAGTAGAATGCCGCTGAGGCCGGCGAGGCGGGCGACCAAGGTACGGCCACCATCTTGGCCGTCGGAAAGGCGGACGCGAGTGGCGCCATGGTGCGTCTCGCCGGAAACAAGAAGGAGAAGTCTGAGGCGAAGAGGATGACGTCATCGGCGGCGTGGAAGCGGCAGATGTCATCGGCAGATGTCATCGGCAGATGTCATCGGCGGCGTAGCAGTGGCAGACGTCATCATAGCCAGAGACGAGGAGGGCAGCTGAGGAGCTGGCCGAGGTGCTGAAGCCGGCGCTGCAGGCCGAGGTGCAGAGGTCGGCGCTGCAGGCCGAGGTGCAGAGGTCGGCGCTGCTGGCCGAGGTGCAGAGGTCGGCGCTGCCGGCCGAGGTGCAGAGGTTGGCGCTGCCGGCCGAGGGGCAGAGGTCGGCGCTGCTGGCCGAGGGGCGAAGGTCGGGGCCAGCCTGGGAGCTGGTGGAGACACGGGGGATATCCTGGGGATTGGTGCTAGCTCGGAGGCTAGTGCTAGCTCAGGGGCTAGCCGAGGGGCTGGTGCTAGCCGGTGATTTTTTGCAGCTGGCGGCTGCCGCGGGGCGGAGACGCGCACGGCGCGCTCCTGGCTGTGCGCACCCGTGGGCGTGTCCCGAGGTGCGCTCACTGGAGCGCACAGACGGAAGAGAGGCGTTGGCAGGAGTCTGAGCCGTAACAACGCAAAATTCAAATGCAACAAATTCAGTTTTATAAATTCAGCTATCGTAAAAAGACACAAATTAACCTCCATATTTTATATTGTTTTGGTGGAAAATATGGGATTATAAATAACTGTTTATCATTCATTATTATTAACATTATTAATTATAATTATCATTAATAACGTGTGACCCTGCCCCATTTTCAAAAATTTTATTACATGAAAAAATATTACAAAAAAAGTCAAATAAGAATATCTTTTTAAGTATTTTTTTTCCATAATTAGTTTTTCAGGTCGTATTGATAAACAAAAATGTTGATTGTGCATCTGGGTTCGAGCATAACGTTCTTTTGTGTAAAGGACTTAAGTATTAATGCCAGGAAACTCAGTTCTTAAGGTTTTTATTCAGATTTCATTGACCGATGTGTAACAAAAGGACATTTTAATAACGTTAGCTGTCAAATCAATGACCATTGTCTTTGCAAATTGCGTCTGAGGCTGCATTGATTCCTCCCAAAGGCCAAGTATTGATGCGATTGATTCCAAGCAGGCCCGAGAGCAAGAGAGCCCTCTTAGCAGCTGGTCAGCAAATGGTGGATTTATTTATTCTATTACACACCAGCTGAACAGTGGTGAGAAAATGGGAATGCATGATCAGGCCACTGACAGAGCGCTGATGCGGTCAAAGACCTCAGATCACGGCCCGGGGTGTCAAGGCGTGAAGCCTGACGCTTCTGTTTCGACAATACACTTCCCCTCAATGTGGCAAATTTGTCGCCACACACAGGAGGTGACTCTACCGCCGGCGAGCTGCCTCGCAGAAGCTTTGCGACAACATCTGTGAGAGGATTGTACGTAAATAATGCATCAAATGGCAGCTTGGCTGTGTTGTTAGCATGATCGCAAAGATGATATCAAACTATGCAAAGTAATACAAGTACGCGCTAGAATTCTGTCCTATAATAAACCTGATTTAGTCTTCTAAAAGCTCGACAACAGTAATGTTAGCGCCAATATTACATATAGTATATGTCCTGGCTGGTCTGTTGATGTTACCTAATATAAAGTCAATTGATCAAAGCCCCTAGCGACAACAGAAACTACAATGTTATTTCAAAGTAAAATCAGTACCTATTAGTGTTGTAACGATACCAATAGTTTGGTACCGGTACTAAAATTATTTCGATACTTTTCGGTACTTTTCTAAATAAAGGGGACCACAAAAAAATTGCATTATTGGCTTTATTTTAACAAAAAAATCTTAGGGTACATTAAACATGTTTCTTATTGCAGTTAAGTCCTTAAATAAAATAGTGAACATACAAGACAACTTGTCTTTTAGTAGTAAGTAAACAAACAAAGGCTCCTAATCAGTCTGCTGACGTATGCAGTAACATATTGTGTCATTTATCATTCTATTATTTTGTCAACATTATTAAGGACAAGTGGTAGAAAATTAATAATTAATCTACTTGTTCATTTACTGTTAATATCTGCTTACTTTCTCATTTAACATGTTCTGTCTACACTTTTGTTAAAATGTAATAATCTCTTATTCTTCTGTTGTTTGATACTTTACATTAGTTTTGGATGATACCACACATTTGGGTATCAATCCGATACCAAGTCGTTACAGGATCATACATTGGTCATATTCAAAGTCCTCATGTGCCCAGGGACATGTGTCCTGAGTTTATAAACATAATATACATTTAAAAAAACGAAAGAAGATGGTGTGATGCCAACAAATATCGACACAATCATAGTAGTATCGACTAGATACGCGCCTGTACTTGATATCATTACAGTGGATGTTAGGTGTAGATCCACCGATGGCATTTGTTTACATTTTGATGCTGGTGTGTAGTGAAGCATATTTAGCTATTCCTCGTCCTGCAGGGATGATACTTGTAAGAAACTTACTTTATTTGTCGCCATGGAGGCGAGGATTAGTGATTAAGAAGTCGCTAAAACACTGCCGACGGCGAATGGATGTTAGCCGCTAGCTAGCTAGCCATGTCATACAGCACCTCTTCCTGAGGGCGTTTCAGTGTTATAACTTCACCTTTATCGTTAGTTTTTAAGCCAAAATGCGTCTTTACTCCCTTTTCTGTCTACACACTGTGTCTGCTTGTAAGTACTCTGTGATTGTGCGCTGCCGAACATGCTCGTCTGCTCATAAACCAGCAAAGTCACGACCTGACTTTGACGCGGGCGCGGGGGGTTGCGGGACCGGTACTTTTCAGAGACGGTATGGTACCGAATATGATTCATTAGTATCGCGGCACTATACGAATACCGGTATACCGTACAACCCTAGTACCATATTGTAACTTACATATTTTCAGTTTCACATTTCAACATGTCCGAAAAGGATAACGACTAAATATGTATTATTATTTATCATGATGTCCATTATTTTTGTTTATTTATTTAATTCTACCCTGTAAATAAGGACTTTGCTTGTATTGGGAATTAGGAACTAACGTATGCAAAACTAAAGACTAAATATAAATGAAGGATTATTATTCAATTCAATGACAGCCAAAAAAAAATATGCACAATGAAATAGAATTAAACATGCATTACCAGATAAAAAATAAATTAAATTATGCACATTACATTAAAACATTTTTTTTAAATAAATATTAAATATATTTTGTTTTGTATCTTAAAAAAATATGTATATTCTATCTATCAATCAATCAATCAATCAATTGGAGGACTTTTAAGCAAAAGAAAATGCAAATGAGGGATTGTTAGAGTGTCCGCCCTGAGATCGGTAGGTTGGAGTTCAAATCCCAGCCGAGTCATACCAAAGACTATAAAAATTGGACCCATAACCTCCCTGCTTGGCACTCAGCAACAAAGGGTTGGAGTTGGGGGTTAAATCACCAAAATGATTCCCGGGCGCGGCGCCGCTGCTGCCCACTGCTCCCCAAGGGGATGGGACAAATGCAGAGGACACATTTCACCACATCTAGTGTGTGTGTGACAATCATTGGTACTTTAATCTTTAATCTTAATCTTAATTAAGTTGTATGAGTACAAACATTTATTTATTTTTACATTATTATCATTACCTTCACAAGGAAGTTATGTTTATTTGTCTGTCAGTTAGTCAGTTAATTAAAAAGTAACATAACTCAAAAAGTTATGGGCAGATATTGATGAAACTTTTAGGAAATGTTGGAAAAAATGAAATAAAACCCAAAGTGATTAGATTTTAGGGTTGATCCGGATCACCGTCTGGTTCTAATTCTTCCTGGACACTTTAAACACATCTGCATCCCATAATCGTTAACACTTCCTTTATGTGGCGTGGCTTTGCCCGCATTCGATCATCAGAGTTGGCTCTTTTGAAGTTTTCTTCCCAGTTCGAAAATCGACCCCTCGTCAGTTCACAGCTGGCAGCACAACATTAGCGTACACAAAAAAAAAATGTTGGGTTGAAAAATAACCCAATTTTAACCCAACTTCTGGTTCAAAACAAGGACGAGCCCCTTGTTTGAATTATTTTAGCTAAACATTTTGGGTTAATATTTTCAACCCAAAAGTTGGGTTGAATTATTTAACCCAAAAGTTGAGTTATGCTAACTCAATGTTGGTTGATTCATAACCCAACTCCTGGGTTGAATTTATTTAACATAAAAGCTAAGTTATGCTCACTACAATGTTGGGTTATTCCCAACCCAACTATTGGGTTGCGCAATTTAGTGCTCCTTGACCCAATAGTTGGTTAAAAATGATACATTTTACCGCTGGTTTGTCCTACTCCTTCCCAACTACTGATCAAAATTATTTTTATTCCACTAAAATATATAAAATATACTTTTTTTTTTTTATATACAATAATTGCCTTATATGGTCATAGTAGTCCTATACAGCAGTGGTTGTCAAATGGGGGTACGCGTACCCCTGGGGGTACTTGAAGGTATGCCAAGGGGTACGTGAGATTTTTTTTAAATGTCTGTCAAAAAGAACTGTGAAAAGAAATGCAACAATGAAATATTCAGTGTTGACAGCTAGATTTTTTTTGGACATGTTCCATACATATTGATGTTAAAGATTTCTTTTTTTGTGAAGAAATGTTTAGAATTAAGTTCATGAATCCAGATGGATCTCTATCACAATCCCCAAAGAGGGCACTTTAAGTTGATGATTACTTCTATGTGTAGAAATCTGTATTTATAATTGAATCACTTGTTTATTTTTCAACAAGTTTTTAGTTATTTTTATATATTTTTTTCCAAATAGTTCAAGAAAGACCACAACAAATGAGCAATATTTTGCACTGTTATACAATTTAATAAATCAGAATCTGATGACATAGTGTTGTATTTTACTTCTTTATCTCTTTTTTTCAACCAAAAATGCTTTTCTCTGATTAGGGGGTACTTGAATTAAAAAAATGTTCACAGGGGGTACATCACTGAAAAAAGGTTGAGAACCACTGCTATACAGCATGCTGAAATATGTTCATGTACATAAGATGTGTGATTGTAAATAATATTAAGGAGATTAATACATAATAAAATTCCCTTCAAGAAAAAAGTAATTTTTTTAATTTAAAAAAAGCCTTTTACCCAAAAATGTGTTACTCATCGAAAAACATAATTTTGAAAACCCAGAAATTGAGTTAAAATAATACCCTTATAACCCAAAAAAATTGATTGCTCTTCATAAAAATAACTCCAAAATTTAACACAACACTCACAACTTATAAATTGGGTTAGCAAAACAACACAGCATTTTTTTTTAGTGTGTAGTAGGCCTAAGTATTGATTAAAAACAAGGCAGATGTTTTATTTAACAAGTATATTTAATATTTTTGGCCACTGTTGCCAATTAATGACAGGTGTGGGAGCCAGCACTCTGTGGCCAGACAGTGGAGGTAAAAATACAAATTAAGAGTCCTGGACAGGAACTTAAACGCCCCACAGGTCCAAAACAGCCACACGATTGTGACAGACGTGAGTCCCTAAAACATTTTATTTTCGCATGTATTCTGCTCACTGGTCATCTGTTTAGTTTGCAACCGTCTGTTTTGGCAAGTAATTATGAAACATAAAGAAATCCGATAGAGGTCTCATTTGGGTAAAAAATCAGATTTTTTCAAATCAATGTGAACAGTAAGATTCCGGTTTTCACAAATCCGACCCAGGCCTCTTTCCTATGTGAGTAAAAATCAGATGTGTATCGAAATTAACTGCAGTCTGAACGCTCCCGTCGCGTTCATCCGACTAATACAGTACAGGTAGGGTTTGATATAACGCAGTCCGATATAAAAGCGATGTTCTAAAAACTGAACCTTCGCCCGGTTTTCCCCCCCACCAGATTCAAACGTGTTGTCTTTCACCAAATTATCGACTATCAATTCTGTATCGACCTTCTGGAACTTACAAACTTAAAGGGGAACTGCACTTTTTTTGTGGAATGTTGCCTATCGATCACAATCATTATGATTATATTATAATTTTTTTAGGATTTTAAAGATGATAAAAACACTTTCAAGAAGTCGCCGTTGTAGCCTTCAAAGTCCTCTAAAACAACTTCAAAACCCTCTATCAACATTTTATATACACACTGTAAGTCTTTATATAATATAGTAACAGACACCTTCACAACAATATGTAATATGTTCAGTATTTACCATATTTTGGTCATTTTATGCACAGCCGGAACTAATTCTTCGGCGCATTTATTTCCGTTTCCATAGCAGCGCAATATGCTCGTACTCCCGTAATCAAACGTGAGTGTGTTTTCTAATAATGGCAGACTTGGTAACAGACAACGAAGACGACTATTTTCGGACAAATGAGGAGTCACAACCTTGTATTTTTTAAGCTGAATATACAGAGGATGGCCTGCTGCTTACAGAAGCGAGCACGAACGAAGAGTGAGACGTTGGAGCTTTTTGCCGAATTAATGGAGTGCTTACCCAAATCAACTGGAAACAGCTGGACCAAACGGACAACTGTCTATTGAGGTAATATTGGTTGTGATACATGCAGCACATCACCGTACAATACAGTACATACACTGTTGAGCTAGCTGTGTGCAAACAAAACATGAAATGTGAGCTAATACCTTACAGACACTGTAATATGATTGTTTATCTTTTTCAGTCTGTTCAGATTGGTGTCCTATCGCAATGTTGTGCATTACAAATTCAAACGCATTTCGTGTTGACGTAAAAGCTAACTTATCTCTTTCCGTAGTTAGTTTTCACGGCTAATACCGTAGCACACCGATATGTTAGCATGCTAGAAAAAGAGTTCCTCGGTGTTCATTCTTACAATAACAAGGGTGCTACAGTTTGGTTGTCATACAAGGTTACGGAACGTAAGTTAAGCATTGTTGACGGTTTTTGAATGCATAGAGCAGGGGTGTCCAAACTTTTTCCACTGAGGGGCCGCATTCTGAAAAATCAAAGCAAGCGGGGGCCATTTTGATATTTTTTATTTTAAAAACCAATACAATATATGTATAAAACATATACATTTAGGCCTCCACTCAGGCTTGATCCCAGGGACCCCAAAGGGTTTCGGTCAAAAACATATTAAAAATGTGTCATTATTCAGTATTATTATTTTTATTATTATTCAAGTTTTAAATCTCTAGATCAACATTAGGTCTATCTGTCAATACAACGGTTTTAAAGATTTAGGAGTTGGGGGTTAAATCACCAAAATGATTCCCGGGCGCGGCACCGCTGCTGCCCACTGCTCCCCAAGGGGATGGGACAAATGCAGAGGACACATTTCACCACATCTAGTGTGTGTGTGACAATCATTGGTACTTTAATCTTTAATCTTTAAGTGGAATATTTGAGATTATATAATAATTGGAGCCTTAAAAAGGTCAATAACTCATAACAACATTGATTTTGATTCATTATTATTTTTTGAGCAATGACACTTAAAAACAAATCACACTAAAATTATTGGGGATCCAAATAATTATAGTGTTAAAAAAAAAATATATATATTTTTTTTACTGTTTACTTTTAACACAATAATCTCGAGATCAACTTCAGATCTATCCGTCAATTATACGTTTTATTGTTGTTTATCTTTTTCGTTTGTTCGTTTTAGGCCCTTTAAAAAAAAAACAACTCCGTTTTTTATATGGCAAACACAAAATATGCAACATTTTCCGCAAAAATATCTTAAATGTGACGTAATTGGAGCGTTGAATAGGTCAATAATTCATTATGACATTGATTTTGATTCATTATTATTTTTTAAAGAAAGAAACAGCTTGCATGGCAGCTTTGTTTTATTAGAGTAAACATTGCAACATTTTCTTGTTACATTTCACCTGTTTGCTCTTTTATACCACTTATCATGTTTTTAATTTTTTTCAATCGTATTTTTAAAATGTGCCGTGGGGCCGTTAAAAAATGACCTGCGGGCCACAAATGGACACCCCTGGCATAGAGGTAGAATGGATTACTCCCATTAGCTGCATTGCTAGCCACCAAAAACATGATGATTTTGAGACGTCAGAATGCGAAAAAAATATTTAGTTTTCTTGTCTTTCATAATGATTGCGAACTATTGGCAAAATTCTAAAAAAAAAGTGCAGTTTCCCTTCCAACACATAAATCAGGAACATTTTGTTGTATTATTTTGAAAAAAGAAGGGTTAAAAAATAACAATTCTATATAATGCGCGCTCGGGAATAACGCAATCGGGATTCGATGGACCCCAACGACTGCGTTATATCGAACGGTGAGTGTACGTCATCAAAGGGTGTCATAATTCTTTGCCAAAATAGACGGTTGTAAAATAAATAGTGTAGAGTGGGTTCTTCTGATCACCACACACTTGCACGAGAGCCTGGTATTCATGCATGGATGATTCTGATTCCGCAAAACACTTTTTAAGACACTTTTTGCAACTTCCTTATCCAGCCATCTAAAAAGCTAGGAGGCCCCTATGAGTCGATATTTTTTGGGAGGGTAGATGGAGGCGGTAGAACAGCTGTTAAAGTGTCATTTGGACCTCCCAGGTTAGACAAAGGCCCAGCAACACCTCAGCAATGTGCTCACATGTGGCTGTGAAAGTGTGCAAAGACTTCCATGTTGACGGTTTGACCAGAGGAACTCCCGTGAAGCGCATGGCTGAGTCCAGGACAGAGGACCAGGACGAGGACGAGTGGGCATACCATCCCATCCTCACACTTTTAGAACATAGATTATGTTGGTGGGAAAACACTTTGGTTTGGAGAGACGCCAAAGAAATGTTGGAGAAAAAAAAAAAAAGTTGGTACTATTATTTCTAAATACAAAAAATAATCCCACGTTAATTAAAATGCAAAGTAAGGCCTATTTAATAGAAATATTATTTGTTACAACATTACGCCCCTCCCTTCCCGTATCATGACTCTTTTTGGACGTCACCACATCAAAAAATCAACACAAGATGTCAAAACGGCCAAAACTGTCAGGTACCCAGGGAAGAAAAAAGAGGAAAGAAGAGGAGAAACGAGAAAAAGACAGAGGTAGCAGGTAGGTAACGTTAGCCTACATGAAATTATTTGTCTTTTACAGAATGTGATAGTAACCTGGCTTCTTAGCATTAAGCTAATGTTACATGATTCGGCAATTGCTAATCAATAAATAGCTAGTTCTGTTTTAACGTCGGGTTAATATTGTGGAGGGGGCTAAATTGTTATGGAAAATAATAATGTAACGTTAGGTAATTACAGTACTCCCACCTTACATTCCTCAGGGACATTTGTATTAGATCTTTTAAGCAGGTGTTTTTTGTTTACATTGTTATTGCCTTCTGGTTAGCTAATGTTTGCCCTGCAGGTAATAGTCACTTTTCCACCCCTTTATATATTAGGTATAGTTGTAAGCCTATAGTTGTTAAAGTGCACATCATTAATGTTAATTAAGCAATATCACATGAGAGGGAATGCTGTTTTTTTTTTTGAGCACTGCTGTGATTCGGTTAAAGATAATCATAACATAACATTCTCATATAATATGTTAATTTGCTTTCTTTAAGTAAATAAAAGGTCAAAGACAAAGCTATTCGGTTTCTTGTGAGTATATACACTTCACTGCCGATGTGGGGGGGGGGGCGCCACCTAAAATCTTGCCTAGGGCGCCAGATTGGTTAGGGCCAGGCCTGCCAACAAGTACAATTTAAAATGTCCAAAAAGATCATAATAATATTGTATACATAAAGTAGAACCTTGATTTACAAATGCCTCTTTTTTTAAACTTTTAGATCGTTTTTAATTATGATGATGACAGACCTTTCTGAAAAAGATGCTAATGCGGACTTATAGAGAAGACTACCTCTCGCTCAGCGGAAACCTCTTCCAAGTACATCATCATCGGCGGTCACTCGAACGAGTATGACGCTCCTCCTGGTAGGGGTGTATCCCTTAATGGAGGATGCCTGTGCGTGACTTAGTTTAACGTGGGGAGACTGATGCACAGACAGCCACCACACGATCCTTGACAGAATCGGGTCAGGGTCCAGTGGCATGGCGTCCAAGACGACTGGGGACCCTTTTCTGCTGCAGCCTTCTTCCGCCATCGCAGCCATTGTGGTAGTTCTTAAATCTACCGTCTTCCGCCTGCGCCGCCGTTGAGGACTTCACCGCATCCCTGGCTAGGGGGCAGTCAGGTACTAGGCCTTTGCCAAGGGCCACCTGGGGTAACAGTAGTAAAGGGGTTAACCTCCTAGTGCCCCAAGGCCCCATAGAGGAGCCTCCACTGCCGGATGCACTTCAACGTCATGCCCAGGGCACAAAGGTACATACATGTCCAAGTACATACACACCCAAAGACCCTCCTCTCCCTTTTCCCCTTCTCCCCCTCTGTTTGCTCATTTGCTATACTTTTTGAAATATTTGTATTTTTTATTGTAGCAATATAGTTGTTAGAATTAATGATTTTTGTGGTATCTGATCGTTTGTGAGGACACCAAAGGGACTTCTGTGTGTGTGATAGTTTAACTTGCCGTTGTTGTTGTTTTGGCTCGTTAATAAAGAGCAAGTTGATCCATCACTTTCTTGTCATGTTTGTTTGATATACAGTACTGTATAGCACTATTGTGTTCAAAGTGTACAAACCTTTACTAAAATATGGAATATTGTCACACAATTTTGGTGTGGATTTGAATAAAAATGTGTATCTACCTTTTGATGATATTATGGACCGTAGATGTTGAAATCCCTAAATTTCTTGCAATTGCACTTTGAGAAACATTGTTCTTAAACTGTTTGACTATTTACTCACGCAGTTGTGGACAAAGGGGTGTACCTCGCCCCATCATTTCTTGTGAAAGACTGAGCATTTTTTGGGAAGCTGTTTTTATACCCAATCATGGCACCCACCTGTTCCCAATTAGGCTGCACACCTGTGGGATGTTCCAAATAAGTGTTTGATGAGCATTCCTCAACTTTATCAGTATTTATTGCCACCTTTCCCAACTTCTTTGTCATGTGTTGCTGGCATCAAATTCTAAAGTTAATGATTATTTGCAAAAAAAACAAAAACGTTTATCAGTTTGAACATCAAATATGTTGTCTTTGTAGCATATTCAACTGAATATGGGTTGAAAATGATTTGCAAATCATTGTAGTCCGTTTATATTTACATCTAACACAATTTCCCAACTCAAATGGAAACGGGGTTTGTACAAGGAACCAGGAAGTGTGCTGCCAGTTACTGTTAAAATTACTAATTAGGTGCTTATTTTTGGCATGATTGATCTGAAATGTTTACAATGCAAACCAGAACATGACTATAATGACAGTATTAAAGTCAATTATTAATTCAAAAATATTTTCATGATTACCTGACAAACAGAAAGTTATGCCTCGCTAGTTGGCTTGCTAGCTAACTAGCTTGTTGACGCAAAAACTAAGTCTAATACAAATATATTACTTTTTAACAACTTCGTAAAGGAGCCGAGGACAATATTTAGAATTTTGGTGTTAATTTTAATAAAAATATGTATCTACAAATGTATTTTTACTGTTTGTTGTTTGTATGAGTATATAAATGGTTACAGTCCACCAGGACGTACAAGGGAACAGGAAGTGTGCTGCTAGTTCCTGTTAAAATTGCTGTTAACATGCTAATTTTTAGCATGATTGCTCTCCCATGTTTACAATATAGTAAAATATTAATTTAAAATGTTTTCAAGATTACCTGACAAAAAGTTATGCCTTGCTAGTTGGCTAGCTAGCTAACTAGCTTGACGACGCAAAAACTAGGTCTAATCCAAATATATTACTTTTTAACAACTTTGTAAAGGGGGCAAGGACAGTATTTAGAATGTTGGTATGTATTTGAATAAAAATATGTATATACAAATGTATTTTTACTGTTTGTTGTTTGTATGAGTATATGAATGGTTACAGTCCACCAGGAAGTACAAGGAACCAGGAAGTGTGCTGCTAGTTCCTGTTAAAATAATTTTAGCAAGATTGATCTGACACAAACCACAACATGACAATAATGACAGTATTATAGTAAATTATTAATTTAACATGTTTTCAGGATTACCTGACAAAAAGTTATGCCTTGCTAGTTGACTAGCTAGCTAACTAGCTTGACGACGCAAAAACGAGGTCTAATACAAAGATATTACTTTTTAACAACTTTGTAAAGGGACCGAGGCTAATATTAAGAATTTTGGTGTGAATTTGAATAAAACTATGTGTCAACAAATGTATTTTTACTGTTTGTTTCACTATATCATGGTACAGTCCACTAGGAAGTACAAGGGAACAGGAAGTGAGCTGCTAGTTCCTGTTAAAATTGCTATTAACATGCTATTTTTTTGGCATGATTGATCTGAAATGTTTACAATGCAAACCTAAAAATGACAATAATGACAATATAATATAATAGTAAATCATTATTTTAAAATGTTTTCATGATTACCTAGCTAGCTAGCTAACTAGCTTGACGACGCAAAAACTACCGTATTTCCTTGAATTGCCGCCGGGAATATAGTATGCGCATGCCTAGAATTACTGCCGGGTCAAACTCGTTTCGCAAAATAATTAGCGCATGCTTAGCATTACCGCCAGCTCAGGATTAACGCTTCGTTTCGCAAAATATTATTTTTATTAGCGCATGTCTAGAATTTACGCCGGGTCAAACTCGTTTCACAAAATAATTAGCATATGCCTAGAATTTCTGCCGGGTCAAACTCGTCACGTCACGAGTGACACCTCAACTGTCATCATTTTCAAAATGGAGGTGGCTGATTTCAACAATTTGAAATCGCATAAAGGGAAGAAGATTAAGAGCTATTCAGTAGGATTTAAGGTCCAAGCTATTGAATATGCTAAAAAGAACAGTAAGCAGCTATGTTTTATTAATATACCGTAGCTGCGTGTGTCAAATATGAGTCATTAAATGACTTCCGCCTCCTGGTGGTAGAGGGCGCTAGTGATCCTTCTTGCGACTACCGGTACTCTGCGGCAGAAGAAGTGACAACAAGCAGCAACAGCTTTAGCAGCGATCGTTTATTTTTTCCTCTCGCTTGCACTTTTAACATGGAGGATTACATATCTAAAATAAAACAGTTTTCTAAACTGGACTTTCAATCGAAGCAGGAGGTAATAATTAAAGGAATATCTCCATCGAGACAGAGAGACTTTTAAAACTGAAGAAAGATAAGGAAGACTTCTATAAACAAGTTATCGATGCTTTTGTTCAGAAGCAGCTGCGCATGGACTTCATTTATAAGTAAAGGTAAGACCATAATAATGTTTTTTTTTATTAAATGTGCTTTTCATGATGGTATCCTTACATCACACTCAAAGCGCAGGCCTAAATTTACCTCATGCCTTTGGTAAGTGCCGGAGTGAGAAGAGGTTTTAAAATTATTAGCGCATGCTTGCCTATACCGCATGCCTTTGGTAAGCGCCGGAGTGAGAAGAGGTTTTAAATTATATACCGCCCCGGCGCCAATTCAAGGAAATACGGTAGGTCTAAATCAAATTAATTACTTTTTAACAACTTTGTAAAGTGGACAATGAAATATATTTTATGAATTTTGGTAATAAATTTAATAGAAGTAAGTATGCACAAAAGTATTTTTTACTGTTCACTAAACAGCACGAATGGAGTCCACCAGGAAATACCAGGAAACAGGAAGTCGGCCGCTAGCTTGAGAAATCAAACCGTAAACGAAGACAACTATGAATAAAAAAGTAAGATAGATATAGGTAAATGAACTAAATATATATAGAATGGTCGGAGATGACTATATGTGCCTTAATGAGAAGCAGCCTTGGAGGTTGTGGAAGAAATTAGGGTCAACAGATGGAGAGACGCTTGCATTCCTGAGCAGTTGGACGGAACAACAGATTTTCTAAGCGTCTACTGAAGCATTTGGAAGTATGGCAGCCTGCACAGGACACAAAAGAGTCAAGGCCAAATATGTTGGCTTTGTGAGGCGGGGGAGCAGCTGGGTGGAAGCGACCAGGAAGTGTCTCCACTTCATTAAAGGCCCAGCGGGAGAGAAGACCCCCACCACCCCACCATCTTCCAATGCTTTCCATTACTCCTCCCTCTCATTTTCCTCACATCCATCCTCCATCCCTCCATCCACCTTCACTAAAGTGTTGCTATGGAGCCTCCTAGCCTCATCCATGCTGCATCCCCTGCTGCCATGGCAACACATCAGAGTCCATCACCTTCGCCTTTGCTGGAAATATTAGGTACACCTGCAAAATTCCATGTGAGTGAATAATGCAAATTCAGTTTTCATAAAAAATATTCATTTATAGATTTTATAAATGTGATACCACCCCCCACAAGAATAAACATATACTAATAATACATTTATTTTGTTGTGTTCATTTTGTCTTCTATTATGTATTCCTTTTCAAACACATATTCCCTGTATCTTTAGTTTTATTTTTTTTTACATATAATTTTCTGAAACTTTATTACTTTAAAAAAATTATTTTTATTTGCACTTCTCTTTACTGTCATTTAATTTAAATTATTACTTTTCTTTTTTGCTCTTTATTGCCCTTAATTTATGCATTTCATCATGCTTATCCTGTATCAAGGGCTTTAATACATACAATAAAATAAGACAAAATTTAGATTATTTAAAATAGTTTTTAATTTTCTCTTGACCTTCATTAATTCAATCGTTTTCTGATGCTTATCTTACAACAGGAGCTTTAATAAACGGATTAAAATTGTGAAAATATTACACATATTATGTAAGAACAAAAGTGTTTAATTAGATTTATTGATGTTGAAAATATATTTAAAACATTTTTTCTTGATCTTTATTAATGTAATTAATTGCTGATGTGTATCCTATTACAGGGGCTTTAATCAATAAAATAAAATTAGAGTCAAATTTTTAGGTTTCAATTTTGATTTTTTAATTGCATTTTTTAAACTGTTGTTTTAATTGTTCTTGATCTTCATTGACTTAATCGTTGTCTGACTGTTTAATCTCTGCACATGAGCTGTGATGTATACAATATATATAATACAATCAAATAAAAAACATATTTATAATTTTAATATTATTCTTCCCATCATTATTATTTTTTTAATTTTTTGATGTGTAGTTTTTCTAACATTTTAAAACTACTTTAGTAAGTTTCACCTTTAATACACTTGTTTTTACAGCTCACTCTATTAACAGGGAATATAATTTCATTTTTTCTCCTTATGAGGTTATCAATACAATACTTTTTTTTTAATATGCATATTTTTGTATATTCTACAGCATGTTTATTATTTTATTTTCTGAATGTTGATTTATTTAATTAGATTCAATTTCATTTAATTAGAACCTTTTTTTAAATATTGTTTTAATTGTTCTTGATCTTCATTGACTTAATCATTTTCTGACTGTTCATCCTCTGCACATGGGCTGTGATAAAAAAAAAAATATATACAAATAAATAAGAAACATATTTATCATTTTATTTTCTTCTTCTTCATTATTATTTTATTCATTTTTTGATGTAGTTTTTTTTAAAATTTTAAAACTACTTTGGTACATTTTACCTTTAATACACGTGTGTTTACTGCTCACTCTATTAACAGGGACTTTAATATAATTTCATTTGATTTCTCCTTATGAGGTTATCAAGACAATCTTTTTTTTTTAAATATGTATATTTTTTGTATATTCTACAGCATGTTTATTTATTGTTTTTCTGAATGTTGATTTATTTAATTAGATCCTATTTGTTTTATATTGTTTTAATTGTCCTTGATCTTCATTGACTTAATCATTTTCTGACTGTTCATCCTCTGAGCATGGGCTGTGACAAAAATAATAATAATATACAATTAAATAAGAAACATATTTATCATTTTAATAATCTTCTTCTCATCATTATTATTTTATTTATGTTTTGATGTAGTTTTTTTTAACATTTTAAAACTACTTTAGTATGTTTTACCTTTAATGAACGTGTTTTTACTGCTCACTCTACAAACAGGGACTTTTATATAATTGATTTGATTATGAGGTTATCAATACAACACATTTTAAGAAAAACATGTCTATTTTTTTGTACATTCTACAGCATGTTTATTATTTTATTTTCTGAATGTCGATTTATGTAGTTAGATTCTATTTTTTTTAAATTAATACGATTATTTTCTTTTTTAAATTTATTTAGTCTGGCTCAAAAATAAACAGTGACCCATGGCCCGCCCCCTTTGGCAACTCCGGCCCAATCATCTTTAGCGGATCACTTCATGATTGGCTCGTTCAGAATGATGGACGGCTCGCCGCTCAGACCCACAGAAGAAAACACCTGTTAGGATTTTGCTAATCCCCAACAGCAGTCCTGTTCTCTGGGGTCCTTTGGGGGGGGTTAGTAATCCAAACTGGGGGGCAGCATGAAGCCGACCGAGGCCAGTGCAGATTAACGTACATATACCAGGATTCCAGTCGGCCCCTTAATCCTTGGACTCGGTGAGGGACACATCCACCTCCCCCCTCAGTGCAAAACTAATCTACATGCATTCCTGTCGGCCAATCACAACGCTGGACCAGACTGACAAGACTTCCTGCTATCACCCCCCTCAAGCACACACACACACACACACACACACATACACACACCTCCCTCCCCCTCCTCCGGTGGGTCTGAAAGCCCATTGATTTGTTGATTTCTCTCCTTTTGTCTGAGGTCGGCCGAGTATTAAGGAGACAACTAGAGTCCAAGGCCCAGTGCCAGGACTTTTGCCATGCGAGATTAGAGGCCTGATCTGGGCATCTGTCACTGCCCTGACACTCCTAACTACTACAAACACAAACACACACACACACACACACACACACACACACACACACACACACACACACACACACACACACACACACACACACACACACACACACACACACACACACACACACACACACACACACACACACACACACACACACACACACACACACACTACCAGAAACAGACAAAACAGGGACCTCTTCCTGTCTTATTCAATTTCAATTGGAATTCATCCGTTCCAAGGTCAAGCTGTCCCCATAACTCACTATAATGAAATTAACGTTGTATACTTAGTCGACTTTTTCTGACAAATCTTGCTGGTTTAATTCAATTATTTCATGTCAAAGCTAGTATTTATTTTTTAAACATTTAACATTTGTATGTAACGTTTTTATATTTATCATCATTGATCACTTGATCTGTAATATTTTCTTCTATAATATTGTGTTGTACTTTGTTTTCTGGCACTTCTGAGTGTGCTTTACCCAGGGACTTGCCACAGTCAGAAGTAGTCTTGTCATTAGGTTGAATGTGCCAGTCTTGTCTGTTGATGAGTCCTACAAAGTGTTTGTACTGTAAGTATTGTAACATGTATCTTAGTATTTATTTTATTGTCTTATTTGGAAGTGCTCTCAAAATCCCCCCATGCTAACCATCATGGCAAATCCAATATGAATTAGCGTCGAGCTAGCGCATTTATTTTAATTTGTTATTTTAAGTTATCTTATCATGTAGGTTGTATTAACA
>NC_084733.1:76171713-76216713 GCF_033978785.1 Entelurus aequoreus | reverse complement strand
ATGAATGTTTTTTGTGACCAACAAGTATGTGCTCCAATCACTCTATCACAAACAAATAAGAGTTGTAGAAATTATTGGAAACTCAAGACAGCCATGACATTATGTTCTTTACAAGTGTATGTAAACTTTTGATCGCGACTGTATATTGTAAAACTTACAAACGTTGCTTAGAGTGACGAATGAAGAATCCATACGAGTAGAGACGCTATGGATGACTAGGAGACGGAACGACACAGGTACTTCCGGTTTAGAGCACTGCACCTGCGGTGAGCATACTCATCCAAAAGATGGTGCCGTAGGACAGTGGTCCCCAACCACCGGGCCGCGCAAGAAATAAAAAAAAAAAAAAAAAGTTTTTATTTTTATTAAATTAACATAAAAAACACAATACATACATTATACATCAATATAGATCAATAAAGTCTGCAGGGATACAGTCCGTAAGCACACATGATTGTATTTCTTTATGAAAAAAATAATAATAAAAAAATAAAAAATACCCCACACCCCCCCCGGTCCGTGGGACAAATTTTCAAGCGTTGACCGGTCCCCAGCTATAAAAAGGTTGGGGACCACTGCCGTAGGAGAAACAGTAACACACCTTTTCAATATATCTGATGTTTAATGTTTAATGAAAACTGTCTGCAAAATCCATGAATTAGCCGCTCCATTTAATAAGCGGGTTCAAAGCATAGGAAAAAAGTAGCGGTTTATAGTCCGGAATGTACGGTACTTCACTTTGTTCTGTACACTTCTGGTCTATGTCGGGTCAAGAGTCTGAGAGCTTTGAATGCAAGTCCGCTTACTTTGTATAAATTTACAATATAATTAACATCAAAGTAGTTGTGAGGGAGATTCAAAAAGGAAGACGCCCATTAATCACACACAGGAAATCCTGATAAGGCCCCAGCTCAGCTTCAGGTTAGAAAGTGATTAAGGCTAATTTCATCAGAGCATCTACAGTGGGGGGCCCCCAAAAACACACACACAATCCCTCAGTCAAACACAGATTGTAGGAGTTTGTCACAGGCTGATAGCAGGGAGGCCTGTATTTGATAACAAACACCAAAGTGACGGCGATGTCGCCCAACGCCAAGATTAAGCAGCAGGACCGCAGGAGAGAGACACACACCTGGCACACACAAACAAGCCGTGTGTTTGAACAACACTGTGTCCTCTCAGTGACACCTGAGGTGCTACAATTGGGAATTACACTCCAAGTACAAAGAAAGTATACGCGACAAGTCGCATATAACTTCAGAATCTGGCGTTTTTTGCAACTCTTATTCCAGGAAAAATGTTCAAGATCATTAAATGATTAAAATTTTGATCACAACCAGGATTACGATGTATCAATATCAATTAAATATTTAAATGATTTCCTACCAATTATTAGTTTGTTGCCCTTAAAGCCCTCCCGTGTCCAGGGACTTATTTCCTCAGTTTGTAAACAATAACAAAAACTACAAAATATTTTTACGATCGCAAAAATATCAATCAAACCCATGAAGTATCAACCATACCGACCAACCATACCCAGACTATAGCCCGTAGATCAGATCCACATGTTAGTATTTGATGATATTGGGCTTTGTCTGTTGACAACATGCTGCCATCTGATGAAGAATATCAGTATTATTAGTCATTGATCATTAGCAAGACATTGTGCATAGGAGCAACATATAAATACCGTTCAAACAGCGTTTACCACCCATATTCTGATTAATTACTAAAAACTACACAGCAAGTTAATAAATGTGGTACAAAAAACACACCTTGCCCACTGAACTATGTGGACATGATTAAAAATGTCTAAGCACCACACACAAGTCAAGATTATACCTACAGTATTTAAACCCATTACCAAGCCTTATGGGTAAAATGCACAACACTCTCCACACTTCGACATGTTTGACCCATTTCCGCTGCCTTATATGTCTGATGGATTACAAAACTTTAAGGTCATCAGGGAAATAAACAAGGTAGGGGTGGTTCATATACTCTTAAAGGCCTACTGAAAGCCACTACTACCGACCACGCAGTCTGATAGTTTATATATCAATGATGAAATCTTAACATTGAAACACATGCCAATACGGCCGGGTTAACTTATAAAGTGCAATTTTAAAATTCCCGCCACACTTCCGGTTGAAAATCTCCTTTGGATATGATTTATGCGTGTGACGTCATAAAATGCACGGAAGTGTTTGGGCCCTATTGGACACAATACACAAAGCTCTGTTTTCTTCGACAAAATTCCACAGTATTCTGGACATCTGTGTTGGTGAATCTTTTGCAATTTGTTTAATGAACAATGGAGGCTGCAAAGAACAACGTTGTAGGTGGGATCGATCGGTGTCTTAGCGGCTAAGTACAATACTTACAGCAACACAACAAGGACTACTTACCCTGATAGAAGACGCCTAGCTGATGCTTGCCGCATAACCCACGGATGAAGTCCTTCGTCGCGCCGTTGATCGCTGGAACGCAGGTGAGCACGGCTGTTGATGGGAAGATGAGGGCTGGCTGGCGTAGGTGGAGCGCTAATGTTTTATCATAGTTCTGTGAGTTCCGGCTGCTAAGTTGCTAAATTAGCCTTAGCGTCGTTAGCAACAGCATTGTTAAGCCTTACCAGGCTGAGAATTTTTAACCGTGTAGTTACATGTACATGGTTTAATAGTATTTTTGCTCTTCTGTCTATCCTTCCAGTCAGGGGTTTATTTATTTTGTTTCTACCTTCATTTGAGAACGATGCTAGCACGTTAGCTCAGTAGCTAAGTGTGTCACCGATGTATTGTCTTGGAGATAAAAGTCACTTTAAATGTCCATTTCGCGTGCTCGACTCTCATTTTCAAGAGGATATAGTATCCAAGGTGGTTTAAAATACAAATCCGTGATACACAATAGAAAAAGGAGAGAGTACATAGTTCTGTGAGTTCCGGTTGCTAAGTTGCTAAATTAGCCTTAGTGTCGTTAGCAACAGCATTGTTAAGCCTTACCAGGCTGAGAATTTTTAACCGTACATGTACATGGTTTAATAGTATTGTTGATCTTCTGTCTATCCTTCCAGTCAGGGGTTTATTTATTTTGTTTCTACCTTCATTTGAGAACGATGCTAGCACGTTAGCTCAGTAGCTAAGTGTGTCACCGATGTATTGTCTTGGAGATAAAAGTCACTTTAAATGTCCATTTCGCGTGCTCGACTCTCATTTTCAAGAGGATATAGTATCCGAGGTGGTTTAAAATACAAATCCGTGATACACAATAGAAAAAGGAGAGAGTACATAGTTCTGTGAGTTCCGGTTGCTAAGTTGCTAAATTAGCCTTAGTGTCGTTAGCAACAGCATTGTTAAGCCTTACCAGGCTGAGAATTTTTAACCGTGTAGTTACATGTACATGGTTTAATAGTATTTTTGCTCTTCTGTCTATCCTTCCAGTCAGGGGTTTATTTATTTTGTTTCTATCTTCATTTGAGAACGATGCTAGCACGTTAGCTCAGTAGCTAAGTGTGTCACCGATGTATTGTCTTGGAGATAAAAGTCACTTTAAATGTCCATTTCGCGTGCTCGACTCTCATTTTCAAGAGGATATAGTATCCGAGGTGGTTTAAAATACAAATCCGTGAAACACAATAGAAAAAGGAGAGAGTACATAGTTCTGTGAGTTCCGGTTGCTAAGTTGCTAAATTAGCCTTAGCGTCGTTAGCAACAGCATTGTTAAGCCTTACCAGGCTGAGAATTTTTAACCGTGTAGTTACATGTACATGGTTTAATAGTATTTTTGCTCTTCTGTCTATCCTTCCAGTCAGGGGTTTATTTCTTTTGTTTCTACCTTCATTTGAGAATGATGCTAGCACGTTAGCTCAGTAGCTAAGTGTGTCACCGATGTATTGTCTTGGAGATAAAAGTCACTTTAAATGTCCATTTCGCGTGCTCGACTCTCATTTTCAAGAGGATATAGTATCTGAGGTGGTTTAAAATACAAATCTGTGATCTACAATAGAAAAAGGAGAGTGTGGAATCCAATGAGCCAGCTTGTACCTAAGTTACGGTCAGAGCGAAAAAAGATACGTCCATCACTGCCTCTCAAGTCCTTCACTGTAACGTTGCTCATCTACGAATCTTTCATCCTCGCTCAAATTAATGGGGTAATCGTCACTTTCTCGGTCCGAATCTCTCTCGCTCCATTGTAAACAATGGGGAATTGTGAGGAATACTAGCTCCTGTGACGTCACGCTACTTCCGGTACAGGCAAGGCTTTTTTATCAGCGAGCAAAAGTTGCGAACTTTATCGTCGATTTTCTCTACTAAATCCTTTCAGCAAAAATATGGCAATATCGCGAAATGATCAAGTATGACATAGAATGGACCTGCTATTCCCGTTTGAATAAAAAAAAATCATTTCAGTAGGCCTTTAATATTCAATGTTTTACCGTTTATATATACTGTATTGATGGGGGGTGTCAATGTGTTGTTGTTTAGTCTGTTATGTTAACTAAAGCTTGTTGTAATTAATGCTTTAAGACACTTTTTTGTATTGATTAACGAAAATATATTGCATAAGAAGGGACTGCCTTATTTACAATAATGAAAAATAAATGTACATATAAATATTTAGTGCTAAAATAAACACAATGAATAATACATAACAATAAAAGTCAATAAAATTAAAGTTCAAATGAAAATACAGATTCACCACTTAAGTCATACGTTTTACGCTTCACACACTTCGCTATGACTTTAGCTTCAGACTTCTTCCGTTTGTTTGAGATTGTCATTAAGCCACAAGTGGTAGAACGGTGTATTACAATGACTACCTTTGAAGCCCATACGGACCACAGCCGGTGATGGATGACATCACTAGTCAGGAAATGTATTTTAGAATGACTTATAAACCGTAATGGCACAAAGGAATATTCTTGCTCGCAAACCTAGCAGAAACAATAGGGAATTTTTTTTTTTTTATTACCGCCACACTTTGAAAATAAGGTCTTTTTTTAAACTTGAGAACAAATTAAAGTAATAAAATATATTGTAACCCCCAGAAGAAATCAGACAAAGTCCGACGCTATTTTTAACTTTTATTACCGATCTTATAATAACAAACAACGGCACAATTCCAACAGGTTTTACCTACCATGAAAACACTTAAGTCTTTGTAAGTCTTCGCTTGCCTGCCGCATACACAACACTTCCTCATTCTCACCTTTCAGGCACTGACGGTGTGTTTGTAAACATGGGAAAAACCACAAACATAAAACATTAACATTAGCTGGTCGTTACAGTATGTATTGATATATATAGCCTATCATTTGCGCACTATTGACAAGTGATGTACCGAAAACTTGACCAACAAAAAAAATACTTTGACCACCGAAAACTGCGCTACCGAAACCGGATGTAAACAAAACGCATGCCATTGTCTGGAGCGTTGTCAGCATGTCTGCAATATTGATGTGATTTTTATATATAGTGCAGATATACCCGTGGACAGATATCTACAAAATGTGCAACTATTAAGAGAACAGTGGCGGCTTTTAAGAAGAGAAAGTCCAACTAGCAACAGCGCCAAGCTAGTGTGACGTCATGCTCGCTTCAGCCTCTTTAGTCAGCGACATTGTGGTACAGAAGTAGAGTTTTTAAACACCACATAATAACACCACAAGAAGATGCTAGATTTGTTGCTAGTTGTTTTTCATTTTAAAACGTCCGTAAACCCTTGAAAAAATCTCAACAAAGTACATTGTACAAAAAGCAGCAACAATTGATAATATGGCAAAACGATGAAAAATATATGTTAATACTAATGTATAAAAACAGATTTGTTTTAAATTTATGTATACGTTTTTTTGAGCCTTTTTTAAAGAAAATCATATCATAGCAAATTATGCAAATTACTCGATCACATCATGGTGACCTTCTGGAGGAAAGTTCTGTGGTCAGATGAAACAAAAATTGAGCTGTTTGGCCACAATACCCAGCAATATGTTTGGAGGACAAAATGTGAGACCTTTAATCCCAGGAACACAATACCTACCGTCAAGCATGGTGGTGGTAGTATTATGCTCCGGGCCTGTTTTGCTGCCTATGGAACTGGTGCTTTACAGAGAGTAAATAGGACAATAAAAAGGCGGATTACCTCCAAATTCTTCAGGACAACCTAAAATCATCAGCCCGGAGGTTGGGTCTTGGGCGCAGTTGGGTGTTTCAAAAGAACAATGACCCCAAACACACATCAAAAGTGGTAAAGGTATGGCTAAATCAGGCTAAAATAAAGGTTTTGGATTGGCCTTCACAAATTCCTGACTTAAACGTGTGGACAATGCTGAAGAAACAAGTCCATTTTAGAAAACCAACAAATTTAGCTGAACTGCACCAATTTTGTCAAGAGGAGTGGTCAAAAATTAAACCAGAAGCTTGTGGATGGCTACCAAAAGCGCCTTATTGCAGTGAAACTTGCCAATGGAAATGTAACCAAATATTAACATTGCTGTATGTATACTTTTGACCCAGCAAATTTGCTCACGTTTTCAGTAGACCCATAATAAATTCATAAAAGAACCAAACTTCATGAATGTTTTTTGTGACCAACAAGTAAACTTTTGACCACGACATACATATATATATATATATATACATATATACATACATATATATATATATATATATATATATATATATATATATATATATATATATATATATATATATATATATATATATATATATATATATATATATATATATATATATATATATATATATATATATATATGTTACAGTGTATATGTGATGATCCGTTGCCCGGATCACGTTTTTTTCTATTAGTTTTACTACCTCAGTTCTGTTTTCAGCACCCTTGGGTTTGAGTTTTGCTACATATTCCTGTTTTTCGCCACCGACTGGCTGGCTGTCTCCTGTTACGATGTGGTCGCATGTTCATGCGTGGGTCGTTCTCCCAAGATGCAGACGGAAACTCTGGATGCAGTGTGCAGGTAAGAAAATGATTTATTGTCCATAAATCGTTCGAAATACAAAAATACAGCGTGCCGATAGCACGGGGAGATAATGGAATTTTCATGATGTGGACTATGGCGGGTTTGTTTTTCCGAGATGCAATAAAAGTTGGAGCGGACATGGCGTGAAGTTGAAGACATATTTAATTTTAACACTCAAAAGGAAAAATAAACAAAAGGCGCTCACAGCGGAGGTAGAAAACTTGGCTATGAAAAACAAAACTACCACTTTGGCGTAAACTATGGACAGAAAACAAAACTTGCTAACTATGGCCTTGATAAACAATAACTTACTTGCGGACGAAAGGAGCAGCATAAACGATGGACATGAAACAGAGTGTCAGGAGTGTGATGTCGCCAGGCTGACTGCCTGGCAACTACAGGGTTAAATAGTGAAGACATGATTAAAGACAGGTGCGTGAGTCGTGAGGACAGGAGAAAACTAATGGGTTGCTATGGTGATAAACAAGACTGCACAATGAGTCCAAACGTGGAACAGGTGAAACTAATGGGTAATCATGGAAACAAGACAAGGGAGGGAAAAGCAGGAACTAAAAAGAGTCCAAAACCAAGCAGAACATAACTTAAACAAAACATGATCACACAGACATGACAGGAATAGCTAACGAGAAAACAAATAGCTAAGCGTAGCATGGAAGCTATTAAGACAGCCAGACAGTGTGTGTTGAAAAACAATAATATGTAGCTCTCTGATTAGTGCCCAGGAGCAGGTGAGCGTCCCAAACACAAACCAGAGGCCGGTGAAACTAATCAGCACCCATGGTAACCAAAACACAAACCCAGGGGTGCTGAAAACTGAACTGAGGTAGTAAAACAGGCCTGGCCCTAACCAATCTGGCGCCCTAGGCAAGATTTTAGGTGGCGCCCCCCCACATCGGCAGTGAAGTGTATATACTCACAAGAAACATAATAGCTTCGTCTTTGACCTTTTTATTTACTTAAAGAAAGCAAATTAACATATTATATGAGAATGTTATGTTATGATTATCTTTAACCGAATCACAGCAGTGCTCAAATTAAAAAAACACATTCCCTCTCATGTGATATTGCTTAATTAACATTAATGATGTGCACTTTAACAACTAAGCTTACAACTATACCTAATATATAAAGGGGTGGAAAAGTGACTATTACCTGCAGGGCAAACATTAGTTACCAGAAGGCAATAACAATGTAAACAAAAAACACCTGCTTAAAAGATCTAATACAAATGTCCCTGAGGAATGTAAGGTGGGAGTACTGTAATTACCTAACGTTACATTATTATTTCCCATAACAATTTAGCCCCCTCCACAATATTAACCCAACGTTAAAACAGAACTAGCTATTTATTGATTAGCAATTGCCGAATCATGTAACATTAGCTTAATGCTAAAAAGCCAGGTTACTATCACATTCTGTAACAGACAAATAATTTCATGTAGGCTAACGTTACCTCCCTGCTACCTCTGTCTTTTTCTCGTTTCTCCTCCTCTTCTTTTCTCTTTTTTCTTCCCTGGGCACCTGACAGTTTTGGCCGTTTTGACATCTTGTGTTGATTTTTTGATGTGGTGACGTCCAAAAAGAGTCATGATACGGGAAGGGAGGGGGCGCACCGTGCGGGGGGGGGGGGGGGGGAGGCGTAATGTTGTAACAAATAATATTTCTATTAAATAGGCTTTACTTTGCATTTTAATTAACGTGGGATTATTTTTTGTATTTAGAAATAATAGTACCAACTGTTTTTTTTTTTTCTCCAACATTTGTGGCACTGGCATGGCGCCCCCTGATGGACGGCGCCCTTAGCATTTGCCTATACGGCCTATGCCACGGGCCGGCCCTGTAGTAAAACCAATAGAACAAAACATGATCCGGGCAACGGATCCTCACAGTATATGTAAAAAGTGGATAAAGCACACATTAGCACTTTTTGGAGGCACACTCCGTGGACAAATTAAAGCTACAGACACACAAAACAGTTTACTATAAGCACTTTTTAAACATACTAATTTCCAGCATCAAAGCCATATTTTGGACAACACACTATTTTTTTTAAATGATGTAATACTGCACTTTTAAAATGGTGCAATTCAAATATATGACAATGATAACTTTAGTTTCTGAATGCCGTAATAGGTTATAATTACAACATAAACCTTGCATCCCCTTTGTCTTTGTAGTGACACACCGGCTTGACCTCCTAAAAATAACAAATGACTGAACAATATGTTCTGCAATAAATGTGAGCAATATGGCGCGTCCATTTTTGGAGTTTATTAACACAATATGTTCATTAAATAAATGTACAATACAAGCCTCGGTGGCGCTTTGCAAAGCCACTCTGTCAGTCATCTGTCATCCATTGTTGGCCCGCTAATCCCACCATTGACGCTGTGACGTGGATTTGCGGGGGAATTAATCAGGGCTGGACTTAAATTAGCCCAGCGCGATTAAAACGCGGCGGCTGACGGTTAATGAAGTGACCTGGCTGGCCATTAAGCAAGTGGCGGAATCAATAAGGGATCAATGATCACCGGCGACCTTTCAGCGGCGAGGAGCAGATGGAGGCTGGTCACTTAGACCAAACTGACAGCAAAGATGAGCTTTATTACGGGGACAGATGGATCCTCCTCCTCCTCTGTGACTCTCGCCTCAAGCAAAAGTTGTATTTTGCCACCGCGAGGTTAATTCTAATTCTAAACCCCAGATTACTTTTCTCTGCAAAGAACAAAGAAAATGGAAGGTGTTTGCATATGCGAGACAGAGATGTAGTTCAGTGAAAATAAACACAGTCGAGCTTATAAGCGTTATAATGGCTGCCTGTTCCCCTTAAATTAGCCCACCTTTGCCCCTGACCCCAGTTTGACCAGACATTTTAGGGACAAAAGGACTCGGCTTTCTTGGCCATCACCCTCCCTCCCTCCTCCCCCTCTCAAATTCGACTTCCCCAGACCAAGACAGTCCCTGAACCCGCACGACAACAACAACACCCGCCCCCTGTTTAATGTCCGCTGATTAAAGCAACCTGGACTACCATGTGGTGGGATGGATGCCATCGCTTCACAGGCAAAACTGGGATACTTTGCACAAAAATAACTAGTATAATAAGTATGTGAGAACTTGAGATGGCCTAAAACAGGAATGTCAAAACTACGGCCCGCGGGCCGAGGCGTCATGAGTTTAAAAAGGAATCTGGCCCGTGGGGTGATTCCTATTTAATTTTAACATCCGACAATGTGAATGTTGCTCATGTGTCGCCGTCATGTGGACAACGTGAGTCAATCAGGTCAATGATCATGAACTGTGCATCGAATTCACTGCAGTACAGCATTTACTTGTATGACCCAATCCAAACAACTTAAAGTTCAAGTTAAAGTACCAATGATTGTCACACACACACTAGGTGTGGCGAAATGTGTCCTCTGCATTTGACCCATCCCCTTGTTCACCCCCTGGGAGGTGAGGGGAGCAGTGGGCAGCAGCAGTGCCGCGCCCGGGAATCATTTTTGGTGAACTTTTGGCATAATCAAGCCGCAAAGAATTGCAACCAACACAAAACGTTAACACACATGTTTGATTTGAATTTATATAAATATAATTAACTTCACTTCAAATTTAAAACCATTACAATGCATGATGGGAAAAATGCAAAACACTATCTCATCACTTATCCCACGTTTGGCGCATTTTAACCGCTGACTGATAAGAAAACTTTAAGGAGGTCGTCAGGGAAGTAAACAAGGTAGGAGGTGAACGTTCACATACTCCTAATATACAATTGTATTAATTATTAATTATATATCCATTACATTAATATAAAATGTACACATATTAATACAATATGTACACACACTTATTGTGACTTTACTAGCAGTTGGCTTTGGCCCCTGGCCCAATTTTTTTAGCCCAACGTGTCCCCCAAGTCAAAAGGTTTGGACTAAAATCTATATCACAATACATTATTGCAGCCTCCTGCTATAACGATGTATATCACAATATATTATTTGGTATATAAAAGATAATAGAAGCATTACAAAAGGGGTTACAAAGGCTCCTGATATGCAGTCATATATTGTGTCACGTCTGTCTGTAATATTTTGTCAAAACTACCATATTTTCTGGACTATAGAGCGCACTGGTGTATAAGACACACCCACCTACATTTTTGAAGAAGAAAATATGTTTCGATATATTAGCCACGCCAAACTATAGGCCGCAGACGTTGTGAAATGAGTTATTTACACAAAAATAATTTGCAAATGTTTATTTACATACTTGAATTGTTTTCAAACGGTGCCTGTAGCACGACAGTAAAACGGCTGATCAAACAAAACAGAAGTCATCATCATGGACCCACTGGCTGCGGGAGCTCGCTCTCCAATCAGCTAAGCAGGCTCAATAATTCCACAGTGACGTTTTGGTGAATTTACTGAGGATTTTGTGAAACTGAAACAATACAAAAAGAAGTTAAAAATACTCACACAAACACTTGTAGACATGTTTGCATATTAGCTAATGCTAACGGCATTAGCTTAATTAAATTTGCATGAAAACACTCCTACAGACATCACACATGGGACGGTTTAGTAAGTAAGAATTGTTTTGGTTATATTGTACAACTAACAAATGTTGCTTAGAGTGATGAATGAAGAATCCATACGAGTAGCCGCGCTATGGACGGCTAGAACACCGAATGGCATTTGTACTTCTCGCTGAAAGCACTAGTCTAAACAGAAGGGCAATGCAGCACTGCTGCACCTGCAGTGAGCAAACATGTCCAGACAGGGCGCCATAGCACAAACAATAACACACTTATATAGTATAATTGCTTATTTGTTTGTCTTTAAACTTTTTGCATTACGACCGCCAGCAAAGAAAAAATTATAAATTAGCCGCGCTGTATATAGAGCGCAGGAAAAAAGTTGTGGCCTTTAATCCGGAATTTAGCGTAAATGCTTTGGTTTTTGCCCTTAAAGGCCTACTGAAATGAATTTGTTTTATTTAAACGGGGATAGCAGATCCATTCTATGTGTCATACTTGATCATTTCGCGATATTGCCATATTTTTGCTGAAAGGATTTAGTAGAGAACAACGACGATAAATTTCTCAACTTTTGGTCGCTGATAAAAAAAAGCCTTGCCTATACCGGAAGTAACGTGACGTCACAGGGGATAGGGCTGCTCACATTTCCCTATTGTTTACAATGCAGCGAGAGAGATTCGGACTGAGAAAGCGACGATTACCCCATTAATTTGAGCGAGGATGAAAGATTTGTGGATGAGGAACGTGAGAGTGAAGGACTAGAGTGCAGTGCAGGACGTATCTTTTTTTCGCTCTGACCGTAACTTAGGTACAAGGGTTCATTGGATTCCACACTTTCTCCTTTTTCTATTGTGGATCACGGATTTGTATTTTAAACCACCTCGGATACTATATCCTCTTGAAAATGAGAGTCGAGAACGCGAAATGGACATTCACAGTGACTTTTATCTCCACGACAATTCATCGGTGAAGCTCTTTAGCTACGGAGCTAACGTGATAGCATTGGGCTCAAATGCAGATAGAAACAAAATAAATAAACCCCTGACTGGAAGGATAGACAGAAGATCAACAACACTATTAAACCGTGGACATGTAAATACACGGTTAATAATTTCCAGCTTGGCGAAGCTTAATAATGCTGTTGCTAACGACGCCATCGAAGCTAACTTAGCTACGGAGCGGCGGCGGGCGTTGTAGCTTTCGACGACACCCCGGCCGCCATAAGAGTCGGCAAGAAACATATATTTCCCCAAAGTTACGTACGTGACATGCACATAGCGACACGCACGTACGGGCAAGCGATCAAATGTTTGGAAGCCAAAGCTGTACTCACGGTAGCGCGTCTGCTATCCATCTCAAAGTCCTCCTGGTTGTGTTGCTGTAATCCGCCGCTAATACACCGATCGCACCTACAGCTTTCTTCTTTGCAGTCTCCATTGTTCATTAAACAAATTGCAAAAGATTCACCAACACAGATGTCCAGAATACTGTGGAATTTTTTGATGAAAACAGAGCTTTTTGTATGGTGTCACATTGGGTACCAATACTTCCGTTGCCGCCACGCGCATACGTCATCATACGTAGACGTTTTCAACCGGAAGTGTGGCGGGAAATTTAAAATTGCACTTTATAAGTTAACCCGGCCGTATTGGCATGTGTTGCAATGTTAAGATTTCATCATTGATATATAAACTATCAGACTGTGTGGTCGGTAGTAGTGGGTTTCAGTAGGCCTTTAAGGTCTTCTTGTGTCCAAGGACTCATTTCCTGAGTTTGTAAAAACGACAGAAGATCTTGTGCAGATCAAAAATATTCATTGAACCACTGAAGTATGGAACAAATACAGATTCTATACATGGTATCTTTGCTATCAGTATTTATATTTATCCGCCCACATTAACGTTTATTTCATTTAATGGACAATGTACAGTTACATTATAAATATGACAGCCCCAGATTTAGCATCATTCTAATTTCCATCTGTAGTCCTTTAATATTAATTAGTATAATTAATATTACTATATTAATATTACGATTAATATTACACACCTTTGTTTACATTTAAGAGCGCTAGCTTGGAGTTTGCATATCTTGACAAATATGAATAGCATGTTTAGCTATGAGAAACATAGTTTATTTGCCGCCATGGAGGCGAGGATTGTTGACTTAAAAGTGGGTTTTTACTGTAGAGGGGCGTTAGCCGCTAGCAAGAATGTTTGTTCGCTTGTTGCTGTCAAAACTGTGGGACACAAGCTCATAACGAATTATGTTGAATGACGCGGACACGTTTGTTGCTGGATTCTTTATAATACGCGTCTACCTGGAAGAGTTTGTACGTGCACGTAATATGCAATTGTAATTATGTATTTCATACATGTTTATATTGACAAATGCGCTGTTTTAGACTGCAATATTGTTCAATTAACATGATTTGTTGCAAACGTGTAGATTTGTGTGCTATTGTGTGCTTAGCTGTTGTGTAGCTGCTAGCTCCTAGTAGCTTACCCTGTTTACTATTTGGAAATGACTTGACTAAAATACAAAAAAGGACCAACTTGTGTGCACTAATAAACGAGCTGCAGGACTGCTTGCATCGGAAATTTTACATGCAAGCCAATATAGTTTTTTTCTCAATATTAATATTGGTTATCCGTCCAATAATAGAAACAGCTTCAATGTAAAGCTCCACTTTTCAAAATGTGTTTGCTTGATGCTAATTCATATACATACAACTGACTATAGCATTAGTGATCTTACGTGACGATTTCAACACCTCAACACAGATAGGCCATTTAGGCAGGTCAATTACCATTTTTCTGGCCATATGACTTTGTGAACAGTACAATTCAGAATTTTAAAAATCTGACCCAGGCCTCTTTTGTATGTGAATATAAACCGGATACGTATCGAATGCGACCGCAGTCTGAATGATCGGGTCGCGGTCATCCGACCAATACGTCATTAAATAGCCATTAGTGTCTTGATTCTTCGCCAAAATAGACGTTTGCAAACATTTTGCAGACGTTGTAGCCAATGTCCCAAAAACTGCGATAGCCAAAATATTTACTTTCTTACTTTTGATCTTCTACGCACAATAATTTGACTTTTAATTGCAAAAAAATCCTTAAAATTGACAAAAGTGCGCGAAGACTGAGACATACTAGAATTGGAGCAGTGTTTGCAGAACGTGTGACGTCATGTTGTCATGTCTGCATGCGGGTTATTATGCGTTGACATTAGACATCGCATTCCTTTTGTAATGTGAACCATTACATAGAAAGATCTGATTTTACAAAAAAATCTGAATTGGACAAATTCTGTAAATTACGGACTACTTTTTTCCTAGATTTTGAACCCTGTGTCTTATAAGACAGATCGGCTAATTTATGTTTTTTTTTTCCCCGCTAATGCCCACAATTTTTGTGTTCAACAGTTTGCATGAAACGCAAGCAGACACTCTGAAATGCTGTGTTATTGTTTGTGCCATGGCGCCATCTTTTGGACGAGTTCGCTCACTGCAGGTATTGCGGGTTGGAAATGTACTTCCTGTTTTAATGCCGTAACCGGAAATAAGGGTCCATAGCCTTTTTGCTCGAAAGGATTCTTCATGTACCACTACAAGCAACGTTTGTAAGTTTTACAATATAACTAAAACAATTTGTACTTACTACACTGTCCCATGTGTGATGTCTGTAGGAGTGTTTTCATGCATATTTGTCCGCGCTATCGTCATGGAGTGAAGCTAGCGTCGTTAGCATTAGCTCATTTGCTAACACGTTTACAAGTGTGTCTCTTAGTATTATTAACTTACAATGGCATTATCTTTGTATTGTTTCAATTTCACAAATTCCTCAGTAAAGTCACCAAAACGTCACCGTGGAGTTATTGAGTCTGTTTAGCTGATTGCAGAGTGAGCTTCCGCAGCTCGTGGGTCCAAGACACATACTTGCCAACCCTCCCGGTTTTACCGGGAGACTCCCGGTATTCAGCGCCTCTCCCAATAACCTCCCGGCAGAAATTTTCTCCCGACAAACTCCCGGTATTCAGCCGGAGCTGGAGGCCACGCCCCCTCCAGCTCAATGCGGACCTGAGTGGGGACAGCCTGTTCTCACATCCGCTTTCCCACAATATAAACAGCTTGCCTGCCCAATGATGTCATAACATCTAGGGCTTTTAGAGAGTAGAGTGCACAACTGCGCACACAACAAGGAGACGAAGCAGAAGAACGAGGAAGTTACAGACATGGCGACGCCGTCGACGAGCAAGATGAAGAAATACGCTTGCAAGTTCCAAAACGAATGGAAACAAGAATTTCAGTTCATCCAGGACAGTTCGAAGGGGAAGGGGTATGTATGTTGCCTGTACATTTTGTAGAACAGACTTCTCCATTGAACACGGTGGCCGAAATGATATACTCATTCATGAACGGAGAAGTTAAACAGGACAATACTGCCATCTACTGGATAGCCTCCGGAACACTGAAATTCAAGTATTTATTTTATTTATATGTGTAATAATATATATATATATATATATATATATATATATATATATATATATATATATATATATATATATATATATATGAAGTACTTGGTGAATTCTAGCTGTAAATATACTGCCCTATTAACCACGCCCTTAACCACGCCTCCAACCACGTCCCCCGCCCCACCCCCCTCCACCCTCCACCTCCCGGTATCGGAGGTCTCAAGGTTGGCAAGTATGCCAAGACGATGACTTCTGTTTTGTTTGATCATCCGTTTTACTGCCGTGTTACAGACACAGTTTGGAAGCAACTAAAGTATGTAAATAAACATTTACAAAATCTTTCTGTGTGAATAACTCATTTTGCAACGTATATATCAAGAAGAAAATGACCCCTGTGGAGCCCATCGACATCCAGGGCCAGGATGTGGCAATAGTGGGGCAGTATAAGTACCTTGGAGTCCACTTGAACAGCAGACTGGACTGGAAGGACAATAGCAAAGCTGTATACAAGAAGGGCATGAGCAGACTCTTTTTCCTGAGGAAGCTTAGGTCCTTTAATGTGTGCAGAAAGCAGTTGGAGATCTTTGTTCAGTCTGTTGTGGCCAGTGCCCTGTACTTTGCAGTGGTTTGATGGGGGAGCAGCACCAGCAAAAGGGACTTAAACCGGATTGACAAACTGATCCGGAAAGCCGGCCAAACTATTGGCACGCAGTTAGAGGCGTTTGTGTCAGTGAGGGACAGGAGGTCACTGGACAAACTGCTCGCCATCATGGACAATGCTGACCACCCACTCCACCAGACAATTGAAGGACAGCTCATACTCCAACAGGCTCCTTCAGCTTCGTTCCCACAATGTTCGATTCAAGAACTCCTTCATTCCGCACTCCATCTAGCTGTATAATCACTCGCCATACAGCAATAGACGATATCTGTCTATTACCTGACCGCTTCCATGTTTGCTACCTCTTTTTGTTTATAATGTATATTTTCTGCTGGATCTACTCTCTATTTAATGTTCCCCTTTTTTTTTTTTGCTGCAGCTGTTACATATACTGTAATATTGTACATGCTAACTGGGATTTGTTATATATTGTATTTGTTGTATACAAATATAATATAATATAATAATATAATATATCTGTACATATTATATACTGTATATTAGGGCTGCAACAACTAATCAATTAAATTGATTACAATCGATTATAAAAATAGTTGGCAATTAATTTAGTCATCGATTCGTTGGATCTATGCTACGCGCATGCGCAGAGGCATTTTTTTTTGTATTATTTTTATTTTTTATTTTTTTAATAAACCTTTATTTATAAACTGCAACATGTACAAACAGCTGAGAAACAATAATCAAAATATGTATGGTGCCAGTATGCTGTTTTTTTTACAATAAAATACTGGAAAGGATAGAAATGTAGTTTGTCTTTTTTATCCGATTATTAATCGAAGTAATAATCGACAGATTAATCGATTATCAAATGAATCGTTAGTTGCAGCCCTACAGTGTATATATAATATGTCAATATTACATATATGTTATATATTATATTTCTACTATGGTACATTTTTAGTCTACTTAATACCTGCATTATTCTTTCCATCCTTACCCTTTCCATCCTTTGTAACTGAGCTAATGTGTGGAACAATTTCCCTTGTGGATCAATAAAGTTTGTCTAAGTCTAAGTCTAATATTTGAGACTTATAGTCCGGTGCGGCTAATATATTGAACCTTTTTCTTCTAAAATTTAGCGGGTGCGGCTTATATCCCAGTGCGCCTTATGGTCCGGAAAATATGGAAGTTCAAAATGTGTATTGTTCGATTTAGGTTAGAAAAAAAAGTTCATTTGAGAGTTACAACCAGCAAATAGCACCCCTTCCATGGAACGGCTCTTCATATAACTTTGGTAGGCATGTTGGAAATAAACTTCATAGGTTTTTGAACAGTCCCTTTGTTGCAGTTTCAGGGTGTGGCCTTTTTGTGAACGATTATTTTTCTTGGCAAACCCTCCCGTAAGTGGTCATGCATATTATATATATTGTATGTTTGAATAAGAGGAGGCTTTATCCGTATATTCCCTACTGGAAGGACATTTTCCAGTTCGTTGGAGCCAGGAGGAAAGCTACCCCCGCATCATTTATTAATAGTCTAGGCCATTTAAAAAAAACAAAAAAAAACCAGTGCCTGTATGGGGGAGCATGTGTTTAAATGGATCACTTTTGGCTGTGATGTCACCGCCTTATCCCCCACCCCTTAAAAACACACTCCCTCGCATAAACACACCCTCTGTTTCCCTAGTAGTACCCACCAGCTGTCTCTCCTGCTGCCCTCAGCTGATGGAGCGCTGGGATGCAAAGGGGGTTTAGAGGAAGGGAGGGTCTGACAGCTGAGCAGATGCAGAAAGCCTTCCAGGGTTTGCCGGGGAGGAGCTATTTCCAAGCCACCCCGCAGCCGTGCAGCTGCCCCGCCCGGCACCAGCTGTCCCGATGACCGGCACAATCGTCCAGGAGGACAAAAAAAAAAACCCACATACACTCCGGTCCAAAACTATCTCTGAGCGAACATGCCTTAAAAGGCTCTCCACTGCCCCCCATAACCCTTTGACCTAAGACCCCGAGGTCACAAAGAGGTGATGTGTTTTCAAAAGAGATATTGATTGGTACATTGACGTGCAACACGCTATGATATGATCAAAGGACGAGTGACACACCTGCTGTTTAGTCACTGCAGACCTCTGCCGAGGCTTAGATTGACAGAATGGTCTTTATATGTTTCATTGAAATTGCTAAGGATGAAATACTAATGTCATTTAGTAAACCACCGTAATGTATGTTAAAAAGGAAATGTACATTCAATGCTCCTTAATGAGGGTTAAAACGGCTATTTACAGTCGTGGTCAAAAGTTTACAAACACTTGTAAAGAACATAATGTCATGGCTGTCTTGAGTTTCCAATAATTTCTACAACTCTTATTTGTTTGTGATAGAGTGATTGGAGCACATACTTATTGGTCACCAAAAACATTCATGAAGTTTGGCTTTTATGAATTTATTATGGGTCTACTGGAAAATGTGACCAAATCTGCTGGGTCAAAAGTATACATACAGCAAAGTTAATATTTGGTTGCATGTCCCTTGGCAAGTTTCACTGCAATAAGGAGCTTTTGGTAGCCATCCACAAGCTTCTGGTTGAATTTTTGACCACTCCTCTTGACAAAACAACAATTTAGCTGTTTGGCCACAATACCCAGCAATATGTTTGGAGGAGAAAAAGTGAAGCCTTTAATCCCAGGAACACCAATTCCTACCATCAAGCATGGTGGTGGTAGTATTATGCTCTGGGCCTGTTTTGCCGCCAATGGAACTGGTACCTTGAAAAATGAAAAAGGAGGATTACCTCCAATTTTTTCAGGACAACCTAAAATCATCAGGGTCTTGGGCGCAGTTGTGTGTTCCAACAGGACAACGACCCCAAACACATGTCAAAAGTGGTAAAGGAATGGCTAAACCAGGCTAGAATGAAGGTTTTAGAATGGCCTTCCCAAAGTCCTGACTTAAACGTGTGGACAATGCTGAGGAAACAAGTCCATGTCAGAAAACCAACAAATTTAGCTGAACTGCACCAATTTTGTCAAGAGGAGTGGTCAAAAAGTCAACCAGAAGCTTGTGGATGGCTACCAAAAGCATCTTATTGCAGTGAAACTTGCCAAGGGACATGTAACCAAATATTAACATTGCTGTATGTATACTTTTGACCCAGCAGATTTGGTCACATTTTCAATAGACCCATAATACATTCATAAAAGAACCAAACTTCATGAATGTTTTTTGTGACCAACAAGTATGTGCTCCAATCACTCTATCACAAAAAAATAAGTGTTGTAAAAATGATTGGAAACTCAAGACAGCCATGACATTATGTTCTTTACAAGTGTATGTAAACTTTTGACCACAACTGGGTAGTTAAAGTAGCAGTAGAGTGGAAAAACTACTTGCCTCTATATTGAAGCTATTATCATATATATCTGATTTATGACACCAAAAGACTTCCAAAGTTTGTGAAGAAATAGATATGATTAAAATAGTATCAATCTGACGGAGATTCCCGAGCCATTTTGAGAGTTAATGAGCAAGCCAGTCACGTGATCCGTGATGTAGAGTTAGGAACCACAGATACCCCTCCTCATCAACAACAATGCTAATCAAGCAGACTTTGTGAGAGCCAACAACAATTACTTTGGGAAAAATTATGATCCGGGACCTTATATTTTTGAGCCAAACACAAAGAGGATGAGCAAAGTTTTAGAAGCCGAGTGCCAAACGGATGCAGCTTTATTGAAACACTATAGCATCAACAGCATTGCTAGGTGCTAAATATACAAACTAACCATAATAAACCATCATAACACAAACACTTACTGTACAATTTCCACCCTCACCTGGATGCCGACCGACGGGACGCTCACATAATCCTGTTTAGATGAAGACTCAATCAGAATCCTCACGAAGAGTTAAGAAAAAGTTTCAGCACCTTGCGTCTTTTTCACCATCTCGGGGGATGTCATGAATTAAAATCTAGAATGTACTTTTAGCAAATTTGAGACGAAGAAGACGCAGCCATCAGCTCAGGGTCTCAACAATAGCAGCGTAAGCTAGCATTAACTCAATGCTATCAATGCGCCGCTAAAAAGGGCCACGTGTGTTAGCGCTCATAATAATAACAATATCGCTCATATTTGGTTAATTTTCAGGCCACGACATGTAAATGGAGTGTTGTTGGCGCTTTCTGGATATTTTTAGAAAGAGTGTAATGAGCGCAATAGAGGACACTCCATCTGTTAGCGATTTATTTACGATTTCGAATGCATAAGAAAAGCCAAGCATATGTTCTTGTCTTACATAAGGATTGTGAATGATAAACAGAACATCTATTTCCAATGATTGCGTATTTCCAGTATGACTTATCTGATAACATAGTCCAAATGCAGAAACGTTCTTACACTGACATAGAATCTACGGAAATCGCCGAAGATATTCAAAGAGGAATTTGTGTCACTTTGTGATGTTTATATTTTCACATACTTTGCGGATTGTACATACAATTGAATATGGTTTAATGGAAACAATGAAACACAATTACTGTAAATATATAAAGTCGACCTGTTTTTACACTCTACTGGTGCGTTAATATTCTTTTGGCAGCCCTATGAGCAGGCAGTACAGGTATGTTGTTGCAAGACATCAAATAAAAATGAACAGGATAAATTACAGTTAAAGAGGCTGTTTGCAACATTTAAACAGATGCCGAGAGAGCGCTAACTTTCCGATGTAGCGCTAGGACCTAATAACCTAACTATGTATGTACGAAACCCATGTACCCAGATTCCGATCTAACAAAGGTCTTAACTCATTCTCTTTCTATATGCCACATCAATATGGAATGCACTCCCAACAGGTGTAAAAGAAAGGGCATCTCTATCCTCCTTCAAAACCGCACTAAAGGAACACCTCCAGGCAACTTCAACCCTAAACTAATACCCTACCTCCCCGGATTGTAAATAATCAAATGTAGATACTTATTTTTATGCTTTCTGATCTCTCTCTCTATGTCCACTACTTGCTGTACATATCTTACCAAGTCAGTCCTACACTGTTCCAATGTCCATTTCTCTGATGATGCAATTGTTGATGACTGAAGTGTTGATATCAACCAAACCTACCCCCCCCCTCCACATCCCACACCCTGGGTTGTAAATAATGTAAATAATTCAATGTATATACTCTGATGATTATCTTGTGTGATGACTGTATTATGATGACAGTATATATCTGTATCATGAATCAATTTAAGTGGACCCTGACTTAAACAAGTTGAAAAACTTATTCGGATGTTACCATTTAGTGGTCAAGTGTACGGAATATGTCCTGCACTGTGCAATCTACTAATAAAAGTTTCAATCAATCAATCAATCAAAAGCTTTGGGTGTTATTAGCTAACAATAGCGATTTGGATAGTTAGCATTAGCTATCATTGTTATTATATTCTATCACAACGACAACATGACTGCAAATTGCTTCTCTTGGCCTGCTTTTCTATGTGTGTATGCGCCCCCTGCGTATACGTGTGCAAGAGACTGAGTGACCAATGAAAACAACAATTATTTTGATGGGGATGGTAAAAATGTTCATTACAAAAATGTTGTAATTGTGACAATTTTGAAACATACGCGTGCTGTTCAACCAGTAATGGTTGCATAAGCTAGCTAATGGTGTTTTTGTAATATTTTTTGCTTTGAAAAATGTAACTGTGAACAAGTTGCAAATTGTAATTTTACCGCCTTTTTTAAATCATGGCCAGAGGACTACCGATGAACACTAGCCTTCTGGTGTTCTTATGTTGGTGTTGTTATGAAATTGCATTGTCCTCTTGGAAATAAACTAATCTTAATATCAATCTTAAAACAGCCCCGCTTGGTACAAAGTCCCCTCATAATAGCTCATTGTCGTTTTTTTTACATTTTAGAATGAAAAACGTATCGGCACATCATTACGCTAGCATTCATAATGTCTGCTAATCATCAAAACAATACCTAGCCAACTTACCGAAATATTTTCCGCCACTTTAACAAGCTCAAAAAATGAAGAATTTGAGAACCCGAAATTTCCTTTTTAAAAATATTAAAATCAAGCTAGGAAAGAGTGTACGCAGAGCAAATAACTTAGCTAACTAACATCTGCTGCTTATGTTAGCCAATAGCTTAAACAAAGCCTTGAGAAAATGATGTAACAGTTTCATTGGATTTTTCTTAATTAATCTTTATCTATTAGGTTTTACTACTGACGTATAAAATACTACACGGTCTAGCTCCATCCTATCTTGCTGATTGTATTGTACCATATGTCCCGGCAAGAAATCTGCGTTCAAAGAACTCCGGCTTATTAGTGATTCCCAGAGCCCAAAAAAAGTCTGCGGGCTATAGAGCGTTTTCTTTTCGGGCTCCAGTACTATGGAATGCCCTCCCAGTAACAGTTAGAGATGCTACCTCAGTAGAAGCATTTAAGTCCCATCTTAAAACTCATTTGTATACTCTAGCCTTTAAATAGACCCCCTTTTAGACCAGTTGATCTGCCGTCTCTTTTCTTTTCTGCTCTGCCCCCCTCTCCCTCGTGGAGGGGGTGGGCACAGGTTCGGTGGCCACGGATGAAGTGCTGGCTGTCCAAAGTCGGGACCCTGGGTGGACCGCTCGCCTGTGCATCGGTTGGGGACGTCTCTGCGCTGCTGACCTGTCTCCACTCGGGATGGTCTCCTGCTGGCCCCACTATGGACTGGACTCTCACTATTATGTTAGATCCACTATGAACTGGACTCTCACAATATTATGCTAGATCCACTCGACGCCCATTGCACCGGTCGCCTTAGGGGGCTGGGGGGGGGGGGGGGGGGGGCTCCCCACATCTGCGGTCCCCTCCAAGGTTTCTCATTGTCCCATTGGGTTGAGTTTCTCCTTGCCCTGATGTGGGATCTGAACCGAGGATTCCGTTGTGGCTTGTGCAGCCCTTTGAGACACTTGTGGTTTAGGGCTATTTAAATAAACATTGATTGATTGATTTATTTGAACAATAAATGTGTGGGTAAAAATAGCCTAAATCACATTGACCAGTGTTAGCTAGCTAGCCTATGTGTTTGTTAGCTAACTGTTTTAGGTCACAAGCAGTGCATTTTATGACCAAATTATAGATGGAGGGGGAAAAAAAACTCACAATCCAATTTAAATTGTTGCCAAATGTGCTGGCAAACAACACATTTAAAAAAATATATTTGCAATAGCTGCCATATAGTAAAGCCACTAAAATACCAGCAACAAACAAACACACAGATAATCAATATTGACTATTTTACTAAATTATCAACTATGCATCTCTTAAAGGCCTACTGAAACCCACTACTACCGACCACGCAGTCTGATAGTTTATATATCAATGATGAAATCTTAACATTATAACACATGCCAATACGGCCGGGTTAACTTATAAAGTGACATTTTAAATTTGCCGCTAAACTTCCGGTTCGAAACGCCTCTGAGGATGACGTATGCGCGTGACGTAGCCCGGGGAACACGGGTATGCCTTCCACATTGAAGCCAATACGAAAAAGCTCTGTTTTCATTTCATAATTCCACAGTATTCTGGACATCTGTGTTCGTGAATCTGTTTCAATCATGTTCATTGCATTATGAAGAAGGAAGCTGAGCAAGCAAAGAAGAAAGTTGTCGGTGCGAAATGGACGTATTTTTCGATACACAGACGCCTGTAGAGAACTGGGACAACACAGACTCTTACCAGGATTACTTTGATTTGGATGACAAAGACGCAGACGTGCTACTGTGAGTATGCAGCTTTGGCTTCTAAACATTTGATCGCTTGACCGTATGTGCGCAACTTTTTTTTGCGTATGTACGTAACTTTTTTAAAATATATAAGCTTTATGAACCTTGGGTTAGGTGAACGGTCTTTTGGGCTGAGTGATTGTGTGTGTTGATCAGGTGTTTGAATTGTATTGGCGTGTTCTATGGAGCTAGGAGCTAGCAGAGGAGCTAGGAGCTAGCATAACAAACATGCAGGTGTTATTATGCAGGATTAATTTGTGGCATATTAAATATAAGCCTGGTTGTGTTGTGGCTAATAGAGTATATATATGTCTTGTGTTTATTTACTGTTGTAGTCATTCCCAGCTGAATATCAGGTACCGTGAGTATGCAGCCTTGGCTGCTAAACATTCGATAACTTGACCGTATGTGCGCGTCACGTACGTAACTTTTTAAAAATATATAAGCTTTATGAACCTTGGGTTAGGTAAACGGTCTTTTGGGCTGAGTGATTGTGTGTGTTGATCAGGTGTTTGAATTGTATTGGCGTGTTCTATGGAGCTAGGAGCTAGCAGAGGAGCTAGGAGCTAGCATAACAAACACGAAGGTGTTTTTATGCAGGATTAATTTGTGGCATATTAAATATAAGCCTGGTTGTGTTGTGGCTAATAGAGTATATATATGTCTTGTGTTTATTTACTGTTGTAGTCATTCCCAGCTGAATATCAGGTCACCCCCGGCTCTCACAGCATCTTCCCTATCTGAATAGCTTCAACTCCCCACTAGTCCTTCACTTGCACTTTACTCATCCACAAATCTTTCATCCTCGCTCAAATTAATGGGGAAATTGTCGCTTTCTCGGTCCGAATCTCTCTCACTTCATGCGGCCATCATTGTAAACAATAGGGAACTTTGCGTATATGTTCAACTGACTACGTCACGCTACTTCCGGTAGGTGCAAGCCTTTTTTTTATCAGATACCAAAAGTTGCAATCTTTATCGTCGTTGTTCTATACTAAATCCTTTCAGCAAAAATATGGCAATATCGCGAAATGATCAAGTATGACACATAGAATAGATCTGCTATCCCCGTTTAAATAAAAAAAATTCATTTCAGTAGGCCTTTAACATTCACATGCAGTTTCTCCCATTTGTATCTATTTTTTAATGTAAAGGTGCTACTAAAAAAAAACATCTCAATAACACAATACATGATAACGAAATACATGATATGTACAAATACACCACAGTGTTATCGTAATTAGTGTGGGTGAGGGGAGGCGTTTGAGTGCGTGTGTGTGCTTGGGGCCCGGGAGGGGTGAAAGGCAGGCGGGGGTCCCAGATGGATAATGGATGGGAAGTGTATTTGCAGGCTGGGACCCAGTAACGAGCCAGTGGGAGACTGTGGGTTGCTGACACGGATGTCCACCTGACACCCAATTACGCTAGCGACTCTTTCTCATTTCTCATTGTCAAAAATGTCTGCTTTCACCCGTTTAAGGTTTATTCGTTCATCTGAGACTACGTCTTATCATCCACTCGGCCAGGCGGCGTGAGAAAAAGTGCATATGCGTCACGGAATTGGCCATTCAAATCAGAATGAACTGTTAAGCGTGGAATATCAGGGAAATTGACATACATGCGACTGAATGCTGACATTGTGAGGAGAATTGATTGATTGATTGATTGAGACTTTTATTAGTAGATTGCACAGTACAGTACATATTCCGTACAACTGATCACTAAATGGTAACACCCGAATATGTTTTTCCACTTGTTTAAGTCGGGGTCCATGTTAATCAATTCATGGTAAAGAAGGAAGGTTTGCCAGGGGAAATCATGTGATTTCACCCACCCTCTCATGAAATAATTTCGAAAAGACCACTCGAAACAGCGGCTAAGTCTGCGAACAAACTACGGAGCTAATGCTAGCCAGGATAATCCAACACATCTGCTTATGTTGTTGTAGAAAAGAACTCCTATGTACAGACTAGGGCTGTGTCACGATAGAAGTGGTTTAAATATCGATAAGTATTGTTAGTTTATATGACCTCTTGAAAATAAGGACCCGGATTAGGGTTGTCAACTCTTATATGTGACTGCCATCTACTGTTCACACTTATCATTACACATTGTACCAAAAAAAAAAAAAAAAAAGTGTTTCGAGGTCGGTAAGCACAACCAGAATTAATACGTAGATTAGGTGCACCGGGTTATAAGGTGCACTGTTGATTTTTGAGAACATGAAATAATTTTAAGTGCGCCTTATACCCCGGAAAATACGGTAAATGTAAACAATGTTATTTCAAATGTAACCTTCTTCTAATTGTAATCCCCTCAGCTATAAAAGCATGAAGGAAAGGAAATGTCAACATAAGCATGGAAAACACATAATGTAAACACAATTCTAAAATCACACCGGACACGTAATGTGTGAATTATATTTATATAGCGCTTTTCTCTAGTGACTCAAAGTGCTTTTACATAGTTAAATCTAATATCTAAGTTACATTTAAACCAGTGTGGGTGGCACTGGGAGCAGGTGGGTAAAGTGTCTTGCCCAAAGACACAACGGCAGTGACTACAATGGAGGAAGCAGAGATCGAACCCGGAACCCTCAAGTTGCTGGCACGGTCGCTCTACCAACGGAGCTATACCGCCCCTTTAACAATAAACTCTTAAAATGATTAGGTGCGCCTTGGTCTGACTACAGTCCATTTAAAACAATCTGAAAAACCGCCATACTGTCAAGGTGACTTTTCCTGTTTTATCCACAATTTATTCATTTTTACTTTCTCTTCTCACTCCATGCAAAGATTTAACCGCCAGACAGCAAGATGGCGCAACCAAACGTAATAGTTGATACTGTTACCTGATTGGCTGTTAGCGTGTCACTCCCACTGATCAGTTATCACTTCCCGCGTTGCTCTAGCAAGTGCCTTTGTTCATGCAACCAACCTTGCTTCGCAACTTCCTGTTTCTTCCGACAAAGGAAAAAAAAAATATACAGGTAGATCGAACATTGTATTGAATGCATATTTAATTCTTATTGATTATGTGTCTATTGCGATATATGTTGACATATTTTTTTTGCCCAGCCCTAGTACAGGCAAGAACATCTGGTCAGTATAAAGGTTTCAAAAAACAATTTGTACTTATAGCACTCATTGGTACATTTATCTGAGAACATTATTATGCTTTGCTTTAAAGGCCTAATTTAAACGGGGATAGCAGATCCATTCTATGTGTCATACTTGATCATTTCGCGATATTGCCATATTTTTGCTGAAAAGATTTAGTGGAGAACAACGACGATAAAGTTTGCAACTTTTGGTCACTGATAAAAAAAAGCCTTGCCTATACCGGAAGTAGCGTGACGTCACAGGAGGAAGGGCTGCTCAAATTTTCCTATTGTTTACAATGCAGCGAGAGAGATTCGGACCGAGAAAGCGACGATTACCCCATTAATTTGAGCGAGGATGAAAGATTCATGGATGAGGAAACGTGAGAGTGAAGGACTAGCGTGCAGTGCAGGACGTATCTTTTTTCGCTCTGACCGTAACTTAGGTACAAGGGCTCATTGGATTCCACACTTTCTCCTTTTTCTATTGTGGATCACGGATTTGTATTTTAAACCACCTCGGATACTATATCCTCTTGAAAATGAGAGTCGAGAACGCGAAATGGACATTCACAGTGACTTTTATCTCCACGACAATACATCGGCGAAACACTTTAGCTACGGAGCTAACGTGATAGCATCGGGCTCAAATGCAGATAGAAACAAAATAAATAAACCCCTGACTGGAAGGATAGACAGAAAATCAACAATACTATTAAACCATGGACCTGTAAATACACGGTTAATGCTTTCCAGCTTGGCAAAGCTTAACAATGCTGTTGCTAACAATGCTATTGAAGCTAACTTAGCAACGGGACCTCACAGAGCTATGACAAAAACATTAGCGCTCCACCTACGCCAGCCAGCCCTCATCTGCTCATCAACACCCGTGCTCACCTGCGTTCCAGCGATCGACGACGCGACGAAGGACTTCACCCGATCATCCGTGCGGTCGGCGGCTAGCGTCGGCTAGCGCGTCTGCTATCCAAGTCAAAGTCCTCCTGGTTGTGTTGCTACAGCCAGCTGCTAATACACAGATCCCACCTACAACTTTCTTCTTTCAAGTCTCCATTGTTCATTAAACAAATTGCAAAAGATTCACCAACACAGATGTCCAGAATACTGTGGAATTTTGAGATGAAAACAGAGCTTTTTTGTATTGGATTCAATGGTGTACCAATACTTCCGTTTAACTAGTGACGTCACATGCATACGTCATCATACACAGACGTTTTCAACTGGAAGTTTAGCGGGACATTTAAAATTGCACTTTATAAGTTAACCCGGCCGTATTGGCATGTGTTGCAATGTTAAGATTTCATCATTGATATATAAACTATCAGACTGCGTGGTCGGTAGTAGTGGGTTTCAGTAGGCCTTTAAAATACTGTTCCAAATTGTCCATTGTATTGCATCAATACATGTAAGGATTGTTGGATTTAAATAACAGACATGTAATTACATTTTACTGACACAAAAAGCACTGTTGCACTCTAAGGTAAAAAAAAACAGAAATATAAAAATTAAAAAATTCGAGGAAAAGTAAAACAGAATTTGGAAAAAAAAATTAACAGACTCCATAAGGCCCTGCATGTAGTCTATGACCTTGCTCAGTGTTTACACAAAAACGATAGCGGTGACGTTTATAAATGTTGCGTTTTTCAGGCTTGAAAACACTGCTGTCACGTAAACAAACAGCTTAAACCACACTACTCACACGTTTTCAGTTTAAATGTTGTCGTGTCAACAGCTCGTCAAAGAGAACGCCGCTATTATTCCCGCATAAACACTGAAAACGTGTCTCGGTAAAAACATGCAGGTTTTTTTCCCAAGTCTGGGCTAACAGGGATTGTTTTGAACACATTGTCCGTCTGTATGGGCAACTTTCATAAAAGATTTTTTTAAAAAATCCTGCTTTCACAGGATCTGTGTGTAAATGCTAGCTAGGGATGTGACTCTTTGGGCACCAAACGATTTGATTCTTCGGGAATACGATTCGATTCAAAATCCATCCTATATGCAAACCGATTCTCGATTCAAAATGTAATACTTTTTTTAATAACAATGGGTGCCAGTTCTATGATTAACTACACATAAAATAGATAAACAGCTCTCATAATTGTTTGTATTTTTTTAAAAGAAAACTGGTTTTGTTCAACAAAATGCTACCCAAACATTTAATAAAGTCAAATACAAATAAGGCAACAAGAGAAGTATCCATAACATCTCTTTTCTAAAGTAAATCTGTACAGCAGATATGATCATCTACAGCAACAATATGATGTGTCTGAATGGTTGGACAGGATGTGTTAAAAAAATATATACTAAAAATAACAATTATTATTAATTTTTTGAATCGATTAGGAATCGTTATAAATAAGAGTCGTGATTCATTCGAAAACTTTTTTTTTTTTTTTGAAACTTCTAGTACATACCCCCACTAGATATGCATTTTAAAGGGGAACTGCAATTTTTTGGGGGCGTTTTGCCCATCATTATGAAATAAATGATGACGGATGTATTTTTATTTATTTTTTTGCATTCTAAATATTAAAAAAATAATTAGATCAAAAGTCTGCTTACAATGGGAGCCAATCCAATCTAATCCACTTTATTTATATAGCACATTTAAACAACAAAAATTGTTCCTAGGTGCTGCACAAAAATATTCAAAACAAGATTCAAATACTATCCTTAGCTCCACAAATGACTGAATAAAAACAAAATAAATAAATATAAAACCAATATAAAAAAAAGTAAAAATAAATATGATTAAAAACGATTTTAAAGGGTAAAACCAATTAAAACAATAAATAGAAATAACATTTTTAAAACACAGAGGACCACACAACTCACGTAGTGTTAAAAGCCAGAGAATAAAAGTGGGTCTTAAGACAAGACTTAAAACACTCCATTGTGGGAGCAGTTCGAACATGGAGGGACAGAGTGTTCCAGAGCTTAGGGCCGACCACAGAGAAGGCCCTGTCTCCCCTGGTTTCAAGTCTCGTCTGAGGTCCGAGATATAATGAGGTGCCAGTCCATGCAAAGCTTTAAAACCAAACAGCAACATTTTAAAATCAATTCTAAAATGAACAGGGAGCCGTTCAATTCCGCATAAAGAAACCCCTAAAAAACATGAGAGATAACAAAGATAAAAAACATCACTTACTGTACACGTTCTGCTGTCATTAGGATGCCAACTGCTAGAATGTTCATATATTCCCACTCAGATGAAAAATGTCTCATAATCCTCGCAAAGAAACAGGGTGGTGGGCGAGGGGAACAAGCTTTTCGTGTGGTTCTCGCCAGTCCCAGGTCCTAAATGGCTATGAAAGTGTCCCAAGTTGTCAGAATACTTACTCAAACATTTAGGTGAGATGCATGATTTATGATCTAGAGCAGGTTGTGGGCAAACTTTTTGTTTCAGGGGTCACATTGGCTTTTGAAATTTCACAGACGGGACATGATGCATTTCAAAGCATATCATATCTGTTGAAACTAAGAGTAGGCTTCTCAAACATGGGCTATTTTAATTATAATACACCTACTTTCAAAAAGATCATATCAGAACATCAAAGATACGTAAAAATGGTATTAAAGGGTTTACACTTACATTCTCTTTTAGTGGGAGCAGTGTTGTTGATCACCCTTTTATGCCAGTGCGTCGAGCTCTAGTATCAGTTTTGATGTGGCAATTTTCAAAACAGATCTTTGCTCAATTCTGTTATAATATTTGGCGGGTCAGTTTAAAGGGAGCATCGGGCCGGATGTGGCCCGCGGGCCGTAGTTTGCCCACCTCTGATCTGGAGTAAACTTAAAGGCAGCAAGGAAGCGAGGAAACAGCAGACCACTCGATGATGTAAACATAGGGACACAAGCTTGTGATCACAGCACAGCTATAAATAGTTTGTCTGCGTTAGCACTTATAATAACAATATCACTAATGCTTGGTTAATATTCAAGTCACGAAAGTAAATGAAGTATTGTTGCCGTTTTTTGAATGTTTATCTATCAGATTTTATGGGCGAAATAGTGGAGCTCCCATTAGCTCTGCTGTATGCAGACTTTTATTAACGTTTATTTAATACTTAAAATGCATTAAATCAGTGGTTCTCAAACTTTTTTTGTCATCCCCCACTTTGGACAAGGGGGAGTTTTCAAGCCCCACCTGCCCCCATCACCCCAACAGAACGCTAATGCCAAGCTTAACATTTTCAAATGTATTGAACATCAAGTAACATCAAGTTGTATACATTCAAACTCAATAACATAAAATTACATCAAGTTCAATAATAACTAAAATAACTGCAGCTGTGGTATAACTTACATCAAGTTCAATAATAAATAAAATAACTTGCATCAAGTTCAATAATAAATAAAACAAAAGTGTTATAACTTGCATCAAGTTAAAAAATAAATCAAATAAAAGTCTTATAACTTTCATCAAGTTCAATAATAAATCAAATAAAAGTGTTATAACTTGCATCATGTTCAATAATAAATCCAAAAAAAGTGTTATAACTTGCATCAAGTTCAATAATAAATCAAATAAAAGTGTTATAACTTGCATCAAGTTCAATAATAAATCAAATAACTTGCATCAAGTTCAATAATAAATCAAATTAAAGTGCCACTTTGCAAAAAAAAAAAAAGGAGGAGTTACGCATTTGGCAAGACAGGGGAAGTGAACATGAGTTTTACAATACTCCAGCATTAGTGGCTGCAATGAGCCTGTTTTGCACTGCACAGCTTTTCAAATCGGGGTTGCAGGCTTGACACTGTCACTCTTAAGTCATGCTCAATGTTCAGCTGAGACCTGTACTTCGTTTTGAGTGAAGCAACAGCTGAAAAGGGAAAAGGGCAAAGGGGAGAAGAATGGACACAGCTCTCTGCCCGATGAGTGGATGATTAGCGGAACAAACTTTCGCGCGGATGGGTTGCTACCCATCCGCGCGAAAGTTTGTTCCGCTTAGCCCCGCCCCCAGTAGTTACTGTTGCTATGTCTGTCAAACGTTCGCTCCTACCTAGAAATTTAAAGCCTACAGGAAAAATAAGTAATTTACATTTTTTTATATAGCGGATTTCACAGACAGAATCACAGTGATTTACAGTGTGTATAGAAAATGAAAGCATAGTAAAAAAAAAAATCTAAGAATATAATACAAAAAAAAAAAATTCCTCCCGTTCCTCACGCCCCACCTGTCATGTCTCTATTCCCCACACTTTGAGAAACGCTGCATTAAATTAATGCGCCACGTATGCTTAAAATGATCAAAATATGTAAATGTTATTATAAATAGGCCCGGTACTACATTACATATACTTACATCATGTATATAAAACCTCAATGGAGGTGTTGGGTGTTTTTTTAGGGGTTCTATAGGCGGAATTAAACGGCTCCCATTGTAAGCGGACTTTTGATCTAATTTATTCAATATTTCGAATGCAAAAAAATAAAAAAATCTATCCGTCGTCATGTCTTTCATAACAATTGTAAACAATAGGCAAAATCCCCAAAAAAGTGCAGTTCCCCTTCAAGCAAATGGTCAGATGGATCTATTACAAATACTGTATGCTTTAATCCTCCTTAATAGTGTGCAAGTGGTTGTTTTGGCTCAGAATAGCCACAGGGTCCCTCACCGACCATCATCAGATCTTTGTCACAGACTTGGACCTTTCAGCTGTACTAGTTCATCAAAGAGGACCCGTACCAGAGACCTTTGAGGACCCCCTCATCTCAAAGTAAGGTGAGCTGCTGCGTCCCCGTCCCTCCACCTGCTGTGGCCGTCACACATCAGCAGTCTGGTGAAAAAAAAAAGAGGGCGTCAGCTGGCCAATAAGGTCCCTAAAACGGAACGCCACAGCCCATGTTAGTGTTTCTTGTTGGTGCCACTATCTACTTTGGAAGGTGCCGTCTTTTGCTCTGGAGGAAAGAAACGTAGCACATCCCACTGGTGTGTGCAGCACTTTTATCTTGTGGGATAATCAAAGCCGAATGGAGAACGTTTTTTGTGAGGCCCACACTCAGTGATCAAAAGGCTGCAGATGCTTTCAAGTTTTCCCATTGATCCACTTCCACACGCTACCTCAGAGCGAGCTGCTTTTTCTGCTCCGGTCAATACTTAACTGACTGTTGTTGCTTCATGCATCGTGCAAGCTTTTTAGTCAACTATAGCATCTGTCAAAAAACGTGATTGACTACGACTCCTATAATGTCATTAAAGGGGCCATATAAGGATTTTTTTTCTACATGTAAAACACTTTCTTGTGGTTTACGTAACATGTAATGGTGGTTCTTTGGTCAAAATGTTGCATAGATTATGTTTCACAGACCACCTTCAAGCCGCTTTCTGACCGTCTATTCAGGATACGTCATTTTGTGGGCGGTCTTACTTACGTGCCTCCACTTCGACAGCATATTCTCCCCGTCAGCCAGGTTCTAGTTTTTAGCACTACTGACAGATCCATCCATTTTCTATCGCTTGTCCCTTTCGGGGTTGTTTGTATTAAAAAAATGGCAACACCTGCTTTGACCTGCTCAGTGGCCTTGTGGTTAGAGTGTCCGCCATGGGATCGGAAGGTCGTGAGTTCAAACCCCGGCCGATTCATACCAGAGACTATAAAAAAACTATAAAAAAAACCTCCCTGCTTGGCACTCAGCATCAAGGGTTGGAATTGGGGGTTAGCACCGCTGCTCCTCACTGCTCCCCTCACCTCCCAGAGGGTAGAACAAGGGGATGGGTCAAATGCACTGGGTAATTTCACCACACCTAGTGTGTGTGTGTGACTATCAGTGGTACTTTAACTTTAACAAGAGGATAAAGCAAAATAAGGAACTGAACAAACTCACGCAAAGCTCTTCGGGTAAATGTCTACCATATATGGACATATCCGCTAACGTCACCGATGGTAAAAATGAAACAACAAATTCGGCTTGTCTGGAGGACATATGAAGGAAGGCAAAATTGTTTTATAAATATCTCTGCCATGACTTGTCGGGACTTATTTAGATCCCAAATACACACAAAAACTGGTACCAATAGGTAAGAAAATATGATTTTGCATAACAGGGCCCTTATAATGTGCATCAAAATGTGGCAAAAAATTTACAACATCAGAAAAAAATAATTTAGATATATTAGCATATTAACTATTATAGACACGCAACATGCAAACTACTAATAAAACCAACTAACTCGAAAAGCACTCAGAGAGGGCAGACCTCCACCAGGCTGTTCTTGCTCTTTAGTAAAAAAAAAAATTTTTTAAATCCTGTAATCAGACTATGAGCCGGACCACCCCCAAAAATCTCATCACTTATTCCTTAATAAATGTCTGACATTTCCTGAAAGTTCAATCGAAATCCACCCATATGTTTTTGAGCTGTGTTGCTAACTGACAAAGAAACAACAGTAAATACGTAACTTTCAGGCAGAGGCAATTTATCGAAGGATAAATGACATTTCCATGTCTGTGCATGTTTGTGTTGTTTGTCTGGCACTTTCAAACAAGCGACAAGAGGGTCTACTCTTTGTGGAGTTAAATAAACCGAGTGAACCCTCTTGTTAGTCATTCGCTCCCTTTGTCTCGGTGTGTGGAGGCGGGGCATAGACACAGACAGAAGTTGAGCTGCGTAACGTAACCTTAAGGTAACATAACAGAAATAATCAGAATCACCCCCTAAATTGAAGTGATTGTTTGTAATCCCATTTCGGACATTTGATGAAAGTTTCATCAAAATCCGCCCATAACTATATAACTAGCAGACAAACAAACCCTGTTAATTTCATAACCTCCTGGCAGATGTAATTAGAGCACAGCTTGTTTAAGTAGCAGTAATTATAATAAAAAAGAGATGCAAACTGTTAAGCGTGGTTCTGAAAATTAGCATTTTTATTAGTCTTATACAGTGTTTGTATCTGCTTCGGTATTAATAATTCAGATTCAAATTATTACACATATTGTATAAGATTAAATCATATGATATATGCTTGGATCCTAACCTATAAAGCTGTGTCTGTATGCACCTTTAACAGTATAAACATTGATATTCTAGGTTTATTCTTATTCTGAGCAATGATTGGTTTACAGCCTTTCGGGTTCTTTAACCCACGCCCCTAGAAACATAACGCTTGTTCTGATTGGTCAATTCAAGAAAGGGACCCGGAAGTTAGCCTTTTTAGGCTTTTAAAACATCATAAACGCCAGCAGAAAACATATAAATGTTTTATATGACACATAAAGGCCCGTAGCTCAGTAACAATCAGTAACCATGCCTCCAGGATGTTTTTAATTTTAACTAAACAACAGGGCTAGCAGCAGCAGCCACATTAGCAACATGCTAACAAAGGGTGGAAGAAGCTGGTATGAATCCATCCGAGAGTCTTGAAAAAACAGTCTGGATGGTGTTAAATATGTCAAACAATTCCCAGACCATGTTGTTAAATGAAAATATGTGACTCCATTAGAAATAAAGTTACATTTATTGAAAAAACATACAACATCCTCCGGGACATAAAATTGATTTATGGCTGTCGATCACAAATTAATCTGTCTGTATTATATTGATTTTTATTTGTTTGGACAGTCAAACATGTTTATTTAATAACAAGCAGCTAGTTAGTGTTTACTGCTGCTTCTTTTTTTAAATATATGTTGTTTTATTTTGAAGTTAATTCAATACTTCCGGTTTGATTGATTGATTGAGCCTTTTATTAGTAGGTTGCACAGTGAAGTACATATTCCGTACAATTGACCACTAAATGGTAACACCCGAATAAGTTTTTCAACTTGTTTAAGTCGGGGTCCACTTAAATTGATTCATGATACAGATATATACTATCATATATACTATCATCATATTACAGTCATCACACAAGGAAATCACATTGAATTATTTACATTATTTACAATGGGGGGGGGGGGGGGGGGGGTAGGATATGGACATCAAGTAGTGGACATAGAGAGAGAGAAAGTAAAGTGCAATAATTGTTTGACTTCCGCGTGGCAATCATTTTTTTCTTTTTTGGACAGAGACTCAATCTATCAATCAATACACTTTATTTAACCAGGTAAAACAAAACTCATTGAGAAAAAATAAAACAATAGAAAAATCAAGTTACAGAGTCACATATAACAACAAAAACGGCAGCAGTCACACAACACAATTTAAAAAATAAATGACTTACAAATATTAACATAAAAACATGTGATAGATTAAAAAAAATGTTTCAGTAAAAACAATTTAAAAACAGGAACAATGCTAAATAGAAACACGTTTCTCCATCCTTTAAAATGGCCTGAAATTCCCCCAAAGCGTTCCGCTCAGATCCTTTTGCAAGTCAGAAGTTATGTAACTAGATTTTTTGCATTTGAATTTTGTGAACTAAATTTATTTTCATCAAATAATGCTGACATTTTCATTGAATACGCACTTGTGGGGAAAATTGGTGTGTTTAAAGGCCTACTGAAACCCACTACTACCGACCACGCAGTCTGATAGTTTATATATCAATGATGAAATCTTAACATTATAACACATGCCAATACGGCCGGGTTAACTTATAAAGTGACATTTTAAATTTGCCGCTAAACTTCCGGTTCGAAACGCCTCTGAGGATGACGTATGCGCGTGACGTAGCCCGGGGAACACGGGTATGCCTTCCACATTGAAGCCAATACGAAAAAGCTCTGTTTTCATTTCATAATTCCACAGTATTCTGGACATCTGTGTTCGTGAATCTGTTGCAATCATGTTCATTGCATTATGGAGAAGGAAGCTGAGCAAGCAAAGAAGAAAGTTGTCGGTGCGAAATGGACGTATTTTTCGAACGTAGTCAGCAACAACAGTACACAGCCGGCGCTTCTTTGTTTACATTCCCGAAAGATGCAGTCAAGATGGAAGAACTCGGATAACAGAGACTCTAACCAGGAGGACTTTTGACTTCGATACACAGACGCCTGTAGAGAACTGGGACAAAACAGACTCTTACCAGGATTACTTTGATTTGGATGACAAAGACGCAGACGTGCTACTGTGAGTATGCAGCTTTGGCTTCTAAACATTTGATCGCTTGACCGTATGTGCGCAACTTTTTTTTGCGTATGTACGTAACTTTTTTAAAATATATAAGCTTTATGAACCTTGGGTTAGGTGAACGGTCTTTTGGGCTGAGTGATTGTGTGTGTTGATCAGGTGTTTGAATTGTATTGGCGTGTTCTATGGAGCTAGGAGCTAGCAGAGGAGCTAGGAGCTAGCGTAACAAACACGCAGGTGTTTTTATGCAGGATTAATTTGTGGCATATTAAATATAAGCCTGGTTGTGTTGTGGCTAATAGAGTATATATATGTCTTGTGTTTATTTACTGTTGTAGTCATTCCCAGCTGAATATCAGGTCACCCCCGGCTCTCACAGCATCTTCCCTATCTGAATAGCTTCAACTCCCCACTAGTCCTTCACTTGCACTTTACTCATCCACAAATCTTTCATCCTCGCTCAAATTAATGGGGAAATTGTCGCTTTCTCGGTCCGAATCTCTCTCACTTCATGCGGCCATCATTGTAAACAATAGGGAACTTTGCGTATATGTTCAACTGACTACGTCACGCTACTTCCGGTAGGGGCAAGCCTTTTTTTAATCAGATACCAAAAGTTGCAATCTTTATCGTCGTTGTTCTATACTAAATCCTTTCAGCAAAAATATGGCAATATCGCGAAATGATCAAGTATGACACATAGAATAGATCTGCTATCCCCGTTTAAATAAAAAAAATTCATTTCAGTAGGCCTTTAAAAATTGCAGTTTGTTAAAATGCAATGTTTTGAAATTCAGTGTAAAAAATACAGGGCAAAAAACTTAACCCAAACACTTCACTGGTTCTGAGCTCGGATGTATTGCTTCAGTCTTAATTTACTGGAAGTGGGCGTTGAGTTTTGAAGCAACAAATATTTCAACACTGAATTTATATACACTTGTTTTTTTTACACTGAATTTCTATATAATGACAAATGGGTTATACTTGTATAGCGCTTTTCTACCTTCAAGGTACTCAAAGCGCTTTGACAGTATTTCCACATTCACCCATTCACACACTGATGGCGGGAGCTGCCATGCAAGGCGCTAACCAGTAGCCACCAGGGGCAAGGGTGAAGTGTCTTGCCCAAGGACACAACGGACGTGACTAGGATGGTAGAAGGTGGGGATTGAACCCCAGTAACCAGCAACCCTCCGATTGCTGGCACAGCCACTCTACCAACTTCGCCATTTTTTTACACTGAATTTCTATTACTGATTTTTTTACACTGAATTTTTATACACTTATTTTTTTTTTCACTGAAATTCTATAAACTTATTTTTTTTACACTGAATTTCTATACACTTATTTTTTTTTTACACTGAATTTCTACATGCTGATTTTTTTTTTTTACACAAAAATGTTGTACACTTAAACTGGGATTTTAAACATACATTTTGCCACAAACCTTTATTCAACAAAATTTTCAGCATAATTTGATCTAAAACAAAATAGTCCGCATGTTGTGTTTCAACTAAAGGGAGTTGACCGGCGACAGACACTAGACGGCAGTATGAAACAATTATTTATTATGTATATATATATTCAATATATATAATAACAACAATACTAATAATATAAACTAAGGAAATGGAGTGTGAACTACATCCAAAAGGGAATGAGTGTGTGGTGTAAGACTATGTGTGTAGTTAACTGAAGTGTGTTACCAAGTGTTGACGAGAGCAAACGGGCAGTCCATGGGGCAGGCAGGTGATCCGGGCGAGAGAGAAGCGCCAGAAGAAAGTCCAAGCGGGAGGTCGAGAATCCAAAAGGTAGTCCGGGGGGCAAGAGAAACAACAAGGGATCACAGGGGAACACGGGAAGCGCTGCGGGAAGACAACAAGAACATCAGAACAATGGAAACATGGAAGTCACAGGGAAGGAGCGAGTTCGCGGGATGGAAACCAGATACAGGACGCTTACAAGGGTAAAGAAGACTATCCTCCGGCGCCGCCTGGCAGGTTGTGCGAGTTTATGAAGGCAGGTCCTTCATTACGTGCAGGTGTGCTGATAGCCGGTGATTTTTTGCAGCTGGCGGCTGCCGCGGAGCGGACACGCGCAAGGCGCGCTCCTGGCTGTGCGCACCCGTGGGCGTGTCCCGAGGTGCGCTCACTGGAGCGCACAGACGGAAGAGAGGCGTTGGCAGGAGTCTGAGCCGTAACAGTACCCCCCTCCTTATGGACAGCTTCCAGATGTCCTACTGGTCGTACCACCAACAAAGACACAGGAACAAAAGTCAAGGGTGGGCGGAGGGGTGAACTGGTGGTGGGTCGCCGGCCCAAATGTCCGAGAATCCACCGGGGACGAGTCTGGTGGCGGCGGCGAGTAGAATGCCGCTGAGGCCGGCGAGGCGGGCGACCAAGGTACGGCCACCATCTTGGCCGTCGGAAAGGCGGACGCGAGTGGCGCCATGGTGCGTCTCGCCGGAAAAAAGAAGGAGAAGTCTGAGGCGAAGAGGATTACGTCATCGGCGGCGTGGAAGCGGCAGATGTCATCGGCAGATGTCATCGGCGGCGTGGCAGTGGCAGACGTCATCATAGCCAGAGACGAGGAGGGCAGCTGAGGAGCTGGCCGAGGTGCTGAAGCCGGCGCTGCAGGCCGAGGTGCAGAGGTCTGCGCTGCAGGCCGAGGTGCAGAGGTCGGCGCTGCCGGCCGAGGTGCAGAGGTCGGCGCTGCCGGCCGAGGTGCAGAGGTTGGCGCTGCCGGCCGAGGGGCAGAGGTCGGCGCTGCTGGCCGAGGGGCGAAGGTCGGGGCCAGCCTGGGAGCTGGTGGAGACACGGGGGATATCCTGGGGATTGGTGCTAGCTCGGAGGCTAGTGCTAGCTCAGGGGCTAGCCGAGGGGCTGGTGCTAGCTCAGGGGCTAGCCGAGGGGCTGGTGCTAGCTCGGAGGCTAGTCGAGGGGCTGGTGCTAGCTCGGAGGCTAGTCGAGGGGCTGGTGCTAGCTCGGACGCTAGCCGAGGGACTGGTGCTAGCTCGGACGCTAGCCGAGGGACGGGTGCTTGCTCGGACGCTAGCCGAGGGACTGGTGCTAGCTCGGACGCTAGCCGAGGGACTGATGGCTGTGGCTGGGAAAAACGAAAACTGGGTGAAATTAGTCTGGCCGGGGGTAGCCTGTCTTGGTGCAGCTGTGCTGCCCCATCAGCACAGCCACCAGTACTACCCGCCCCCCCCCCCCCTCCGAAAGCGGATGCCAGACACTTCTAGCTAGCTGAGGAACAGACACAAGGGTGGGAGGAGGTTGTCCAGGCGACGAGTAAATTCCTCCCTGCTCACATCACTGCTAAACATGCCTTTCCACGAAAGTTTGGCAGGACATGACCAACTCCTCCGGTGTGGAGCGAAAAAAAGAAAAAGCCATGGTGATTTGGGCAAAAATAGGAGAGGGAAAAAAAAAAAAAAAAAAAAAAAAAATGTCACTGGGGCGGGGCTAAAGTCACTGGGCCGTCAGGTCCCTAATCAATTGGCCGAGTATACTGTTGTGTTTCAACTAAAGGGGAGGTGACGGCGACAGACACTAGATGGCAGTATGAACAATTATTTATTATGTATATATATATATATATATTCAATATATATAATAATAACAAACAATACTAATAATATAAACTAAGGAAATGGAGTGTGAACTAGATCCAAAAGGGAATGAGTGTGTGGTGTAAGACTATGTGTGTAGTTAACTGAAGTGTGTTACCAAGTGTTGACGAGAGCAAACGGGCAGTCCATGGGGCAGGCAGGTGATCCGGGCGAGAGAGAAGCGTCAGAAGAAAGTCCAAGCGGGAGGTCGAGAATCCAAAAGGTAGTCCGGGGGGCAAGAGAAACAACAAGGGATCACAGGGGAACACGGGAAGCGCTGCGGGAAGACAACAAGAACATCAGAACAATGGAAACATGGAAGTCACAGGGAAGGAGCGAGTTCGCGGGATGGAAACCAGATACAGGACGCTTACAAGGGTAAAGAAGACTATCCTCCGGCGCCGCCTGGCAGGTTGTGCGAGTTTATGAAGGCAGGTCCTTCATTACGTGCAGGTGTGCTGATAGCCGGTGATTTTTTGCAGCTGGCGGCTGCCGCGGGGCGGAGACGCGCAAGGCGCGCTCCTGGCTGTGCGCACCCGTGGGCGTGTCCCGAGGTGCGCTCACTGGAGCGCACAGACGGAAGAGAGGCGTTGGCAGGAGTCTGAGCCGTAACAGTACCCCCCTCCTTATGGACAGCTTCCAGATGTCCTACTGGTCGTACCACCAACAAAGACACAGGAACAAAAGTCAAGGGTGGGCGGAGGGGTGAACTGGTGGTGGGTCGCCGGCCCAAATGTCCGAGAATCCACCGGGGACGAGTCTGGTGGCGGCGGCGAGTAGAATGCCGCTGAGGCCGGCGAGGCGGGCGACCAAGGTACGGCCACCATCTTGGCCGTCGGAAAGGCGGACGCGAGTGGCGCCATGGTGCGTCTCGCCGGAAAAAAGAAGGAGAAGTCTGAGGCGAAGAGGATGACGTCATCGGCGGCGTGGAAGCGGCAGATGTCATCGGCAGATGTCATCGGCGGCGTGGCAGTGGCAGACGTCATCATAGCCAGAGACGAGGAGGGCAGCTGAGGAGCTGGCCGAGGTGCTGAAGCCGGCGCTGCAGGCCGAGGTGCAGAGGTTTGCGCTGCAGGCCGAGGTGCAGAGGTCGGCGCTGCTGGCCGAGGTGCAGAGGTCGGCGCTGCCGGCCGAGGTGCAGAGGTTGGCGCTGCCGGCCGAGGGGCAGAGGTCGGCGCTGCTGGCCGAGGGGCGAAGGTCGGGGCCAGCCTGGGAGCTGGTGGAGACACGGGGGATATCCTGGGGATTGGTGCTAGCTCGGAGGCTAGTGCTAGCTCAGGGGCTAGCCGAGGGGCTGGTGCTAGCCGGTGATTTTTTGCAGCTGGCGGCTGCCGCGGGGCGGAGACGCGCACGGCGCGCTCCTGGCTGTGCGCACCCGTGGGCGTGTCCCGAGGTGCGCTCACTGGAGCGCACAGACGGAAGAGAGGCGTTGGCAGGAGTCTGAGCCGTAACAACGCAAAATTCAAATGCAACAAATTCAGTTTTATAAATTCAGCTATCGTAAAAAGACACAAATTAACCTCCATATTTTATATTGTTTTGGTGGAAAATATGGGATTATAAATAACTGTTTATCATTCATTATTATTAACATTATTAATTATAATTATCATTAATAACGTGTGACCCTGCCCCATTTTCAAAAATTGTATTACATGAAAAAATATTACAAAAAAAGTCAAATAAGAATATCTTTTTAAGTATTTTTTTTCCATAATTAGTTTTTCAGGTCGTATTGATAAACAAAAATGTTGATTGTGCATCTGGGTTCAAGCATAGCGTTCTTTTGTGTAAAGGACTTAAGTATTAATGCCAGGAAACTCAGTTCTTAAGGTTTTTATTCAGATTTCATTGACCGATGTGTAACAAAAGGACATTTTAATAACGTTAGCTGTCAAATCAATGACCATTGTCTTTGCAAATTGCGTCTGAGGCTGCATTGATTTCTCCCAAAGGCCAAGTATTGATGCGATTGATTCCAAGCAGGCCCGAGAGCAAGAGAGCCCTCTTAGCAGCTGGTCAGCAAATGGTGGATTTATTTATTCTATTACACACCAGCTGAACAGTGGCGAGAAAATGGGAATCCATGATCAGGCCACTGACAGAGCGCTGATGCGGTCAAAGACCTCAGATCACGGCCCGGGGTGTCAAGGCGTGAAGCCTGACGCTTCTGTTTCGACAATACACTTCCCCTCAATGTGGCAAATTTGTCGCCTCGCAGAAGCTTTGCGACAACATCTGTGAGAGGATTGTACGTAAATAATGCATCAAATGGCAGCTTGGCTGTGTTGTTAGCATGATCGCAAAGATGATATCAAACTATGCAAAGTAATACAAGTACGCGCTAGAATTCTGTCCTATAATAAACCTGATTTAGTCTTCTAAAAGCTCAACAACAGTAATGTTAGCGCCAATATTACATATAGTATATGTCCTGGCTGGTCTGCTGAGGTTACCTAATATAAAGTCAATTGATCAAAGCCTAGCGCCAACAGAACAACAGAACTACATGTATTCAAAGTAAAATCAGTACCTATTAGTGTTGTAACCGATACCAATAGATAGGTACCGGTACTAAACTTATTTCGATAACTTTCGGTACATTTCTAAATAAAGGGGACCACAAAAAATTGCATAATGCTATATTAAAACAAACAAAATCTAGGTACATAAACATGTTACTAAATCAGATAAGACCTAAACAACAAACTAGTAACCAACAACTCCAACAATAAAAACTACTACATACAACACCACACACCTTACACCAATCCTAATCATCCTACTCATCTACCAACAATATACAAACAACAAACAAAAAATACCCAAACAACCCTTACATACCCCCAACACCCTCCCTCATAATCTAAACACACACATCATCCACAAACCAAACAACCCCATCCAAACCTTTTTAAACACAACACCTATCCAAAACCCAAATCTACCCCAACTTAACTCCCCTCAATCTTCATCTAACATCTATATCCTAACTCTTCTCCCTTTACATCAACCAATCCTTCACCTCCCCCCTCAATAAAACAACACCAACCTACAAATTCCACATATAATATCCAATAAACCCACATAACAATCAACATTCTCCTTCCTTCTCCCTCCCTCCTCCCTAATACTTATCTCCCATTCTACAAAACTCCTACTACCTCCCCCTACCCCTCTTTAACAAATAAACCAACTCCCTCATCTACCTCATTCCTCCACTTCACCCCTCTCAACCCTTCTTCCAAAATCAAATTCACCCCCTCTATACTCTCCCATTTCCCCCCCTCCAAACCTTCAACAAATCAAATTCATCCCCCTCCTCTCTATACATATCTACATCTCAAATTAAAAAAAATTACATACTACCAAAAAAACCCAACACACCTCAAACATCCAATTTAACTTATCCTTACAAAATTTATCTATCAATATATATAATCACATATAAATCCAATACAATCTATAAACATTCTACTTCTACTCCTCTTCTACTTCTACTCACCCCCTACCTACCTACTATCTTACTACCTACCAAAAACCCCCACACACCTAAACATCCCAATTTAACTTATCCCTTACAAAATTTATCTATCAATATATATAATCACTTTATAAATCCAATACAATTCTATAAACATTCTACTTCTACTCTCTTCTCACTTCTACTCACCCCCCCCCTCCTTATAACAACATCCTTCAACCAAATATTCACAACCACAACCTATTAATATAATATTACCACTCTACACACACATAAATATAAACAAACATAATACTACAACCAAACAAAAAACACACATAATAAT
>NC_084733.1:76093572-76171693 GCF_033978785.1 Entelurus aequoreus | reverse complement strand
AATCCAAAACTAATAATCTAATACTACTCTTATTCATTAACAAAACATAATCAAACTCCACAATACACATAATGTACTTTGCATATCACGATAAAAGCCTCCGATATTCGACACTTTAATACCACAATACCACCTAAATCAACTCTAACATAACACTCTAAAACGTCGTAATCAAACATATCCAATCAAATTCATAACATTACATTTCCGACCCTTGAATGATCATAGCTGATTAATTACCAGAAAACCATACACCTCAAACACGACTAAAAACCTCTAAAACAAAAACAAACACAACAATCAATACAACCAACAACCACCAATACACCAACAATAACAAAACTACAACTAAGTAAAATAAAAAACAGTTAAGAAAAAATAACTGTAAAAAGTTAGTACTATAGTGGACCAGCTATGCACAATCAGAGTGATTCACGGACTGAATCCTTGCAGACTGTATATATATCAATATATAATGTAGGAACCAGAATATTAATAACCGAAAGAACAACCTATTTGTGTGAATGAGTGTAGGAGTTTTTTGTGTTGGTGCACTAATTTAAGTGAATCTTGTGGTTTTATGTTGATTTAATAAAAAACATAAAAAAAAAAAACGAAACGATCTAACCAAGAGATTTATATACGCCGATTTTCCCTGACTCAGTTGATTATTTCCAGTCATGTGTTTTCTTATGTCCAAGGTGGTGGCTGGATTGCACCTACGAGAGAGCAATCGCATGACTTCAAAGATCGTGCGCATAGATGTAAGTTAGATGCATGCTGTTGCTATTTGGATAGTTTAAGTCTTTACATTTTGTACTGGTATTGGTATTGGTTTTAGTTATATTGAAATGGATGGATGGATGGATGGATGGATGGATGGATGAACAGGCGTCCAGTTACAATGTGGTACATCACGTATCTACAGTTTATTGTTACTTGTCCAAAAGGAGTACCGTATTTTCGGACCATAGGGCGCATTAAAGGAGTCTTTTTTTTTTCTACATGGAAAACGCTTCCTTGTGGTCTACATAACATGTAATGGTAGTTCTTTGGTCAAAATGTTGCATAGATGCACCGTTTTGTGGGCGGTCGTATATACGTGGCTCACATTCGGCAGCGTCTTCTCCCCGTCATCTTTGTTGTAGCGGTGTAGCGTGCAAGGACGGGAGTGGAAGAAGTGTCAAAAGATGGAGCTAACTGTTTTAATGACATTCAGACTTTACTTCAATCAATAACGGAGCAGCATTCCCTCATCCGTGGCTCACTAGTGCAACAACAGTGCAGGAAACATGAAAAACCATCATATTGCCGTCATACTGTAGTCTACACGTATCTCTTATGTGTGACTGCCATCTACTGGTCACACTTATCATTACACATTGTGCCAAATAAAGTAACTTTGAGGTCAGTAAGCACAACCAAAATTATTTCGTACACTAGGCGCACCGGGTTATAAGGCGCACTGTCAAGTTTGAGAAAATGAAAGGATTTTAAGTGCGCGTAATAGTCCGAAAAATACAGTAGATGGAAGCAGTTCATTTTGCCCCGCCCCTTTTTCATTTCATACCTATTGCTCACATATGTGTTAACTTCTTGTGCTCCATCTGTGCCACAAATACATAAATAAATGAACAAATAGTTGTTTATAAGTATATTTATTAGGGCTGTGAATCTTTGGGCACCAGGCGATTCAGTTCGATTCTTGGGGTAACGATTCGATTCAGAATCGATTCTGGATTGAGAATGGATTCTCGATTCAAAAAGATTCTAGATTCAAAATTAATACTTTTTTAATAACATTGGGTGCTAGCTCTATCAATAACTACTTTCCTCCATAAGATAAACTGCTCTGATAAATTGGTACATTACTTAAAAGAAAACTGGTTTTGTTTAGTACAATTAATAAAAGCAAACAAAACCAAGGCAACAAGAGAAGTATCCAACACTTCTCTTTTTCTAAAGTAAATGTGTACAGCAGATATGATCATTTACATTTTTTAAAAAAAAAATTTTATCTGTCCTTTCTAATCCATTTTCTACCGCTTGTTACTTTCCGTGTCTCCTAGCCACTCAGGCAAATCCTATTGTCTAAAAATGCATTTTCCCATGGGTAACGTGACATTATCGCGTTCGCGCCGCAGTGTCGGGTGAGCGCACGGTAAATGCACCGTCTTTCAATCAATTAGTGGGCGAGGAAAATATATATATAAATATATATATATATATATATATATATGTATATACAGCCAAATTTTTTCAAACCCAATGCGGCCCCCGAGTCAAAAAGTTTGGGGTCCCCTGGTATAAACAATGCAGTAGGCTTACGACTTTTTTTTTTTTTTTTTTACTTTTTGTGATATTATAAGTAAATATGTTTTTCAATGAGAATTAAGTCACAATATTACAATAACTTTTATTTTATTTTATGAAAATTAAATTGCAGATTTTGGATAAAAACGTGTCTTTTACTCGGACATAATAAGGTTACAATATTGCAAGAATTTTCTTTAATTTTATGACACTTATCTTGCAATTTTAGAACAAAAAAAAAGGTATTTTTCTAAATGAATAAAGTTGTAATGTTGTGAGGAAACAAACAGGAATAAAGTTGCAATATTACATCACTTATTTTTAAAATAAAATTGTTATATGAGGGGAAAAACTCACAAAAAAATGATGTTATGAAAATATTGCTAATAGAATAATGTTGATGAAGAAAATGTAAATCTTTACAGGAAAACGTATAAACCAGGGGTCCCCAAACTACGGATCCGGCCCCGCCAGCGTCCAAAATCCGTCCCGCGGGAAGACCCAAGTTAGAACAAAAAGTTGTTTTTTGATTTTAAATTCGTTCTTTCTAATCCATTTTCTACCGCTTTTTACTTTTGAGGTCTCCTAGCCGCTCAGGCAAATCATATTATCTAAAAATGCATTTGTTACGAGCATTGGCGTTGTTAGGCCTATTTTAAAATAGGCCATTTTAGGGGGGCTCAAGCCCCCCTAAAATGTTCTTAAGCCCCCCTAAATAATTTGGTGTTTAAAAAAAAAATATATATATTTTTTTTTTTTTTTTTACAAATACATGCCGACACATTCATTATAAAGTGGCCCGAATATGAGTTTAAATAAATAATCATATAACCTGTAATTATTCACTCAGTTTCCCCTCACTTCATAGTGTAAGGTAGAGAGCCCCTTTAGTGCGTCGGTATCCAATCCATTCCACTTGTTCATATAGAAAATGCCCACATCACTCAAAATCCCGTCCGCATTTTCTCTGCGACCTTGCTTGCGGTCCTGCAAGTGTATGAAGCACATAAGCACACAGCACTGCAGAACAAGAACCTTGTGTCTGCAATTGTAAATAATTTACTTTTTAAGTTTTGTGTTTCTTGTAGAATCTATATAAAGTAATATACATAAGCCTATTGTTAAAATAATGAAAACAACATCATTAAATATATTTGTTTTATTGTATTGTTACATAATTAGCTGTTGTATTATTATAGGATGGCTTGTTAAACATTTCATAGGATTTTCAGAGGGTGGAAAAACCAAGACATTTAATATAAAATGTAAAATAAATTAATACATAAAAAGAAAAAAAATGGTTAAAAGCCAACGTCCCAGGGAGGATTTAATTTCGTCCCGTGCATTTTTTTACAGTCCCCCGGGACGACGGGACTACGTTAATCTCAAGCCCTGGAAGTTACATTTTATTGTTTGCATTATTTGTTTCAGCATTGCACTTTGAAGATGGTCCCTCAGCTCTTTGACAGCTTTGGCTCTTTTTCAGATCAGCAGTCTTTCTTATTTACAGTATATATAAATGTTTCTCATTTGTATTCAGACTTCCATACAGTATATTTTTAATTTCCTTAACGGCTTGCCATAATATAGATATATATAAATATATTATATACAAGCCAAATTATCCCGATCCAGATATTACTTTACTTCAAGTAATTAAGTAATATTTCCAGGGCTCGAATTTACAACCATTTTAGTCACATATGTGCCCAAAATGTAATCTGTGCAACTTCAAAATATTTGGGAACAAACAATTATTGTATTGTGAGCTAAAGTGTTGGCTTTAGCCTCTAAGTTGTGAATGAATAACATAGAGGCTAATGCCATGACTTTCATTGTGTTTCAGTGTATCTTGAAGGATCATGCAAGGAATTGTTTCTTGTTGATGCTGTAAACAAAATGTCACTGTGCAAACCCACGTTTGTTGTTGTACTGAACACAGATTGAAAATAAACCGACTGAAATAATAATAATAACAATGAATAATTTCTAAGTCTTTGTTAGCCGTTTGTGAAGTTTTGTGCTTGTGCGCTACATTCGCTCGCATCCTGCATCTCCTGGGGGCTAAGCCCCCCCTGTCCTTAAAAGCTAGTGACGCCCCTGGTTACGAGCGTGCGGTAAATGCGCAATCTTTCAGTCAATTAGTGCGTGAGGCCAATTTTTTTTTTTTAACCCCAATTTTGGGGACCCCTGATCTACTTCAACAATATGATTTGCCTGAGTGGCTGGACAGGACAGATTTATAAAAAAAAAATTATATGACAAATGTGCTGTTTTAAACTGCGGTATTCTTCAATAAAGGACACGTGTTACGTATGTCTAGCTTGTGCGCTATTGTGTGCTTAGCTGTTGTGTCGCTGCAAGCTTGTAGTAGCCTACGGACGACCATGTTTTTAACTGACTTGACTAAAACGGAAGAAAGCGTGTGCTTATTGGAAGACCTTTCGATGTCAACTGGCAGTCCAGCTTTGCACGAGTAAACACATGCTGCAGCAACTGCTTGTATCGGAGATAACGTACCGATATCAATACCGGATCTGACACCGCCCATAACGAGACGAAGTCGGGAGGTGGCCTTCAGCTGTTAGTGCCAATGTTGTTTTGACCCGGTGCTAATTAGAGACTGCAACAGTTGTTTGCTTTTGTAGACCACACACTCTACTGTAGCAGACACAATGATTTATGGAGTGGAGGTCTCATTTGGGGCCTTCCAACAACATATGTTGTTGTTGTTGTTGTTTTACGGCACAATACTTCATTATTCATATTATCATTGTTTTCATTGCTTCCGGAAAAGTCATTAAGAATGTGTTGAACCCACACCTGTTGCATTAAGGATATTGTGTACTAATACAGTGTGTGTGTGTGTGTGTGTGTGTGTGTGTGTGTGTGTGTGTGTGTGTGTGTGTGTGTGTGTGTGTGTGTGTGTGTGTGTGTGTGTGTGTGTGTGTGTGTGTGTGTGTGTTGTCTCCATGCCAGTCCTTTACACTCTGCACACTGGGCGGCCCAGTTGCCCAGCAGCCAACGCCCTTAAGAACAGACCCTGCAGTGTGTGTGTGTGTGTGTGTGTGTGTGTGTCCACACAGGAAGTGTGTGTCAGAGGAAGTGGGTGGGTTTGCACAGGTGCGTGGACCTTGTGACTCCTGGCCGGTGCATCTGAGGTCCCCCCAGCCCAGAGAGTAACCTCCCCTCACAGCAAACATGTGACGGAGCTGCAGGAAGTGTGTGAGTGTGTGTGTGAGTGTGTGTGTGTGTGTGTGTGTGGGATCGAGTTGCACGCTTCACATGCGTCCAGCAAATGGTGTGCTCAACCTGAAAACCGGCAAAGTTCGCAGGTTTCGCTCGTGCCGACCTCGAGGTGAATGTGTTCGTTGGTGTTCAGAGGCAGACTAAGAGCAAACAGTCGTATCTGGTGTGTGTGTGTGTGTGTGTGTGTGTGTGTGTTCTTGTTTCTCTACCCTTCCTGAGACATCAACAATGAAAAGTACCGTCCATACGAGGACCGGTCGAACAAGTTAGGACCGAAATCATGGTCCCAATACGGAAAACCATTGCATCTGATAGAGAATGTCTCATTTGCACCCCTGCTGGTGAAATCTTGTCAAAATTAGGGTGGTCCCAAAAAGGAGGGATTTTTCAAATTGGCTGTGTGTCGGTTTTAAAAGTGCTCCCCCTCTGGTCAACATGTGTAATAGCAAGTGTGTGTAAGAAATTGAAATGCGCCCCCTTTTTTTTTTTTTTTTTCTTTTTTAATAATGTCCTGCCCAGCTTCTCGGGCAAATCATATAGCAGATGTAGATGCCCATATCGGCTATTCAGATTTACTTTACAAAAGAGAAGTGTAGGATACTTCTCTTGTTGCCTTACTTGTATTTTGACTTTATTAAATGTATTTATATTATCATTTGGTGCAGCCGGGCCGGAGCAGGAGGGGATAGAAAGAGAGAAAAAGGAAGACAGAGGGGGGAATTGTGGGGACAAGAGGGGGATTAGACAGAGAGACAAAAACAACAACAGCAAACACAACAACAACAACAACAACAACAGAGCAACATCAGCAAATACGACATGTACAAATATGATGGTAAAAGTAATAGCAAATAAGCAGTTAGCGAAAATTTAAAAAAAAAAAATACAGAAATGACAATGAGCATTATTACACTAAAAATGGAGCAATATGAATACCAATAGAAATAGTGCTATTGATAATAAACAATACGCCCCCAAAATGCGCCCCCTTTGACCAAAATCAATGGAAAAAATAAATAAATATGTTGTGGAGGTTGCCCTCCAGTGGGTTCCTCAGACCACCAAACACTGCCATGAGAGCCCGGATCAGGGTTAGAACTTATTTTCACAAATTAGTGCAGGGGTTTTGCTTTCCAGCAAACTGTCTCTTTCGTGTCCGTCACTCTCTCGCTCTCAACAACGTGTCTCATCCCGGCTGCTCCCTTATAACAGAGCCACAGGTGATTAGATAACCAGGCCCAGGTCGGCCATCTACGCACCTGTCGCTGATTTCGAGGCCGGTCCTGGCACACCCCGCTTCGCTGCAGGTCCGCAGGCCACGCCCCCCCCCCCCCCCCCTCCACATATGTATATACCGGGGGTCGGCAACCCGCGGCTCTAGAGCCGCATGCGGCTCTTTAGCGCCGCCCTAGTGGCTCTCTGGAAATTTTTCAAAAATGTATGAAGAATGGAAAAAGATGAGGGGAAAAAAATCTATTTTTTTGTTTTAGAATGTTTTCTGTAGGAGGACAAACATGACACAAACCTCGCTAATTGTTATAAATCACACTGTTTGTATTAAACATGCTTCACTGATTCGAGTATTTGGCGAGCGCCGTTTTGTCCTACTTATTTTGGCGGTCCTTGAACTCACCGTATAGTTTGTTTACATACCGTATTTCCTTGAATAGCCGCAGGGGCGCTAATTAATTTAAAACCTCTTCTCCCTCCTGCGGTTACCAAAACCATGCGGAATGAGCAAGCATGCTCTAATTATTTTAAAACCTCTTCTCACACCGGCGCATACCTTATCATGAAAAACACATTTAATAAAAAAAAAACGTTATTATGATCTTACCTTTACTTGTAGATGGGTCCATGTGCAGCTGCTTCTGATCAAAGGCAGTCTTTCTCATCTTTCTTCAATTTTAAAAGTCTCTGGAGATATTCCTTTAATTATTACCTCCTGCTTCGATTGAAAGTCCAGTTTAGAAAACGGTTTTATTTTAGATATGTAATCCTCCATGTTAAAAGTGCAAGCAAACAATTGCTGCATGCTTGCTGCTTGTTGTCTTCTTCTGCAGTACCTGTCTCCTGCAGTACTGGTAGTCGCAAGAAGGATCACTAGCGCCCTCTACCACCTGGAGGCGGGAGTCATTTAATGACTCATATTTGACCCGGCGGAAGTGCCAAGCATGCGCTAATTATTTTGCGAAACGAGTTTGACCCGGCTGTAATTCTAGGCAGGCGAATACTATATTCCCGGCGCCAATTCAAGGAAATACGGTATATAACTTTCTCCGACTTTCTAGGACGTGTTTTATGCCACTTTTTCTGTCTCATTTTGTCCACCACACTTTTAACGTTGTGCGTGAGTGCACAAAGGTGAGTTTTGTTGATGTTATTGACTTGTGTGGAGTGCTAATCAGACATATTTGGTCACTGCATGACTGCAAGCTAATCGATGCTAACATGCTATTTATGCTAGCGATATGTACATATTGCATCATTATGCTTCATTTGTAGCTATATTTGAGCTCATTTAGTTTCCTTTAAGTCCTCTTAATTAAATTTACATCTCATGACACATGTAATATGGCTTTTAATTTGTTGCGGCTCCAGACAGATTTGTTTTTGTATTTTTGGTCCAATTGGCTCTTTCAACATTTTGGGTTGCCGACCCCTGGTATATACAGACATACTGTAATAACTTGAAGTAAATAATGAAGATTAAAAACCAATTACAAACAAAACATTTTCAAATTTACTAAAAGCATTCTTTTTCTCACGTGTTACCTTTTTTCTTATGAAATTGGGAAATATTTCTCATATTCTTCCTGTTTCCGTAATATTGCAATATTTTCTCGTAAAATCATTACTTTTTAATGTAAAATGATGACATTTGTCATATAAAATTCTGACTTGTATCACAATGTTGCCAATTTTTCTGTTGTTCTTGTAAAAGAGTGACATTTTTGGAGTAAAATTGTGACTTTTGTCATAATTTTTCCCAGTAAAATTCTGATTATTATTATGATATTGCCAAAATTGTAAATTTTTTAAATAAAATTGTGACTTTTGTCGAGTAAAATTACGACTCTTCATAAAATTGTCAGCTTTTTTTGTAAAATTGCGACTGTTTATCCAACTTTTATCATAATATTGCACAAATGTTCAGTTTTTCTTGTAAAATTTTGACTTGCCTTGAGTAAAATCACGACTTGTATTATAATACTGCCAAAAGTTTTTCTTGTGAAATTGTGACCTTTTTCTTGTGAAATTCCAACTCATTTTTCACAACAAGCTTTTGTTATATTTGCATGGTATGTATATATTATTAATGTTGTAAACACACATCTTTATACATCTAGAAAGGGTGGTCCTAAAAAGGTAGGCCTTTTTCGGAGGTCTCAAGAAGGTGACAAATACAAGAATGTGTGTGTGGGCTGAGCTGAGATAATCTCCTGCTCAAAGGCTTTGGGGAAGGCGGCCGATACAGTTTTGAAAGCGATTCGCCGGTCACAACATTAGGGACACCTGCATATTACAAACATTGTCTGTTTAAGTTTTTGCAAAAGATTCTTAAAATGAATAGAACACCTTGGTCCCATAGAATATCGTTCACTTATGCTTTTTTTCAATTTAGGTCCTCAAAAACAGCATAGCGCTCCTGTCATATAGAGGATCTTTGACTAGTGTTTTTGCAGTTGGTCCTTATAAACGGCAGAGCGAGAGGATCTTTGACTGTTGTTTTTGTAATAGTTTCTCAAAAACAGCAGAGCTCCTGTTGTATTGAGAATAATTTGACTAATATTTTTGCAAGTCTTTAAAAACAGCAGAGCGCCACTGTCATTTTGAGGATCTTTGACTAGTGTTTTTGCAGTTGGTCCATATAAACAGCAGAGCGAGAGGATCTTTGACTATTGTTTTTGCAATAGTTTCTCAAAAACAGTAGAACTCCTGTTGCATTGATAATAATGTAACTAATATTTTGGCAAGTTTTTATAAACAGCAGAGCGCCCCTGTCATATAGAGGATCTTTGACTAGTGTTTTTGCAGTTGGTCCTTGTAAACGGCAGAGCGAGAGGATCTTTGACTATTGTTTTTGCAATAGTTTCTCAAAAACAGCAGCGCTCCTATTGCATTGAGAATAATTTGACTAATATTTTTGGAAGTCTTTAAAGACAGCAGAGCGCCCCTGTCATTTTGAGGATCTTTGACTGGTGTTTTTGCAGTAGGGTCTTAAAAACAGCCGAACACTCCTGTCATTAGAGGATCTTTTCTGTTTTTGCAGTTGGTCCTTAAAACAGCAGACCGCTCCTTTTCATATAGAGGATCTTTGAGTAGTGTTTTTGCAGTTGATTCTTAAAAACAGCAGACCGCTCCTGTCGTAAAGAGGATCTTTGACTCAAGTTTTTGCAGTAGATTCCGAAAAACAACAGAGCACTTCTTCTTTCACTATTGCTTTGTGCAGTAGGTTCTTAAAAACAGTAAAGCCCCCGTTATATTGAGAATAATTTGAATAGTATTGTTGCAGTTTGTTTTTAAAAACGGTAGAACGCCTCTGTCATATTGAGGATCTTTGATTCAAGTATTTGCAATAGATTCTTAAAACGAATAGAACACTTTGGTCTTATAGAATAGCTTTCCCTTTTGCTCTTTTCAGTTTAGGTGCTCAAAAACAGCATTACGCTCCTATCATATAGAGGATCTTTGACTAGTGTTTTTGCAGTTGGTCCTTATAAACGGCAGAGCGAGAGGATCTTTGACTGTTGTTTTTGTAATAGTTTCTCAAAAACAGCAGAGCTCCTGTTGTATTGAGAATATTTTGACTAATATTTTTGCAAGTCTTTAAAAACAGCAGAGCGCCACTGTCATTTTGAGGATCTTTGACTAGTGTTTTTGCAGTTGGTCCGTATAAACAGCAGAGCGAGAGGATCTTTGACTATTGTTTTTGCAATAGTTTCTCAAAAACAGTAGAACTCCTGTTGCATTGATAATAATGTAACTAATATTTTGGCAAGTTTTTATAAACAGCAGAGCGCCCCTGTCATATAGAGGATCTTTGACTAGTGTTTTTGCAGTTGGTCCTTGTAAACGGCAGAGCGAGAGGATCTTTGACTATTGTTTTTGCAATAGTTTCTCAAAAACAGCAGCGCTCCTATTGCATTGAGAATAATTTGACTAATATTTTTGGAAGTCTTTAAAGACAGCAGAGCGCCCCTGTCATTTTGAGGATCTTTGACTGGTGTTTTTGCAGTAGGGTCTTGAAAACAGCCGAACACTCCTGTCATTTAGAGGATCTTTTCTGTTTTTGCAGTTGGTCCTCAAAACAGCAGACCGCTCCTTTCATATAGAGGATCTTTGAGTAGTGTTTTTGCAGTTGGTTCTTAAAAACAGCAGACCGCTCCTGTCGTAAAGAGGATCTTTGACTCAAGTTGTTGCAGTAGATTCCGAAAAACAACAGAGCGCTTCTTCTTTCACTATTGCTTTGTGCAGTAGGTTCTTAAAAACAGTAAAGCCCCCGTTATATTGAGAATAATTTGAATAGTATTGTTGCAGTTTGTCTTTAAAAACGGTAGAACGCCTCTGTCATATTGAGGATCTTTGATTCAAGTATTTGCAATAGATTCTTAAAACGAATAGAACACTTTGGTCTTATAGAATAGCTTTCCCTTTTGCTCTTTTCAGTTTAGGTGCTCAAAAACAGCATTACGCTCCTATCATATAGAGGATCTTTGACTAGTGTTTTTGCAGTTGGTCCTTATAAACGGCAGAGCGAGAGGATCTTTGACTGTTGTTTTTGTAATAGTTTCTCAAAAACAGCAGAACTCCTGTTGTATTGAGAATAATTTGACTAATATTTTTGCAAGTCTTTAAAAGCAGCAGAGCGCCACTGTCATTTTGAGGATCTTTGACTAGTGTTTTTGCAGTTGGTCCTTGTAAAAAGCAGAGCGAGAGGATCTTTGACTATTGTTTTTGCAATAGTTTCTCAAAAACAGCAGCGCTCCTATTGCATTGAGAATAATTTGACTAATATTTTTGGAAGTCTTTAAAGACAGCAGAGCGCCCCTGTCATTTTGAGGATCTTTGACTGGTGTTTTTGCAGTAGGGTCTTGAAAACAGCCGAACACTCCTGTCATTAGAGGATCTTTTCTGTTTTTGCAGTTGGTCCTTAAAACAGCAGACCGCTCCTTTCATATAGAGGATCTTTGAGTAGTGTTTTTGCAGTTGGTTCTTAAAAACAGCAGACCGCTCCTGTCGTAAAGAGGATCTTTGACTCAAGTTGTTGCAGTAGATTCCGAAAAACAACGGAGCGCTTCTTCTTTCACTATTGCTTTGTGCAGTAGGTTCTTAAAAACAGTAAAGCCCCCGTTATATTGAGAATAATTTGAATAGTATTGTTGCAGTTTGTCTTTAAAAACGGTAGAACGCCTCTGTCATATTGAGGATCTTTGATTCAAGTATTTGCAATAGATTCTTAAAACGAATAGAACACTTTGGTCTTATAGAATAGCTTTCCCTTTTGCTCTTTTCAGTTTAGGTGCTCAAAAACAGCATTACGCTCCTATCATATAGAGGATCTTTGACTAGTGTTTTTGCAGTTGGTCCTTATAAACGGCAGAGCGAGAGGATCTTTGACTGTTGTTTTTGTAATAGTTTCTCAAAAACAGCAGAGCTCCTGTTGTATTGAGAATAATTTGACTAATATTTTTGGAAGTCTTTAAAAGCAGCAGAGCGCCACTGTCATTTTGAGGATCTTTGACTAGTGTTTTTGCAGTTGGTCCGTATAAACAGCAGAGCGAGAGGATCTTTGACTATTGTTTTAGCAATAGTTTCTCAAAAACAGTAGAACTCCTGTTGCATTGATAATAATGTAACTAATATTTTGGCAAGTTTTTATAAACAGCCGAGCGCCCCTGTCATATAGAGGATCTTTGACTAGTGTTTTTGCAGTTGGTCCTTGTAAACGGCAGAGCGAGAGGATATTTGACTATTGTTTTTGCAATAGTTTCTCAAAAACAGTAGAACTCCTGTTGCATTGATAATAATGTAACTAATATTTTGGCAAGTTTTTATAAACAGCAGAGCGCCCCTGTCATATAGAGGATCTTTGACTAGTGTTTTTGCAGTTGGTCCTTGTAAACGGCAGAGCGAGAGGATCTTTGACTATTGTTTTTGCAATAGTTTCTCAAAAACAGCAGCGCTCCTATTGCATTGAGAATAATTTGACTAATATTTTTGGAAGTCTTTAAAGACAGCAGAGCGCCCCTGTCATTTTGAGGATCTTTGACTGGTGTTTTTGCAGTAGGGTCTTGAAAACAGCCGAACACTCCTGTCATTAGAGGATCTTTTCTGTTTTTGCAGTTGGTCCTTAAAACAGCAGACCGCTCCTTTTCATATAGAGGATCTTTGAGTAGTGTTTTTGCAGTTGGTTCTTAAAAACAGCAGACCGCTCCTGTCGTAAAGAGGATCTTTGACTCAAGTTTTTGCAGTAGATTCCGAAAAACAACGGAGCGCTTCTTCTTTCACTATTGCTTTGTGCAGTAGGTTCTTAAAAACAGTAAAGCCCCCGTTATATTGAGAATAATTTCAATAGTATTGTTGCAGTTCGTCTTTAAAAACAGTAGAACGCCTCTGTCATATTGAGGATCTTTGATTCAAGTTTTTGCAATAGATTCTTAAAACGAATAGAACACCTTGGGCTTATAGAATAGCTTTCCCTTTTGCTCTTTTCAGTTTAGGTGCTCAAAAACAGCATTACGCTCCTATCATATAGAGGATCTTTGACTAGTGTGTTTGCAGTTGTTCCTTATAAACGGCAGAGCGAGAGGATCTTTGACTGTTGTTTTTGTAATAGTTTCTCAAAAACAGCAGAGCTCCTGTTGTATTGAGAATAATTTGACTAATATTTTTGCAAGTCTTTAAAAACAGCAGAGCGCCACTGTCATTTTGAGGATCTTTGACTAGTGTTTTTGCAGTTGCTCCTTGTAAAAAGCAGAGCGAGAGGATCTTTGACTATTGTTTTTGCAATAGTTTCTCAAAAACAGCAGCGCTCCTGTTGCATTGAGAATAATTTGAGTAATATTTTTGGAAGTCTTTAAAGACAGCAGCGCCCCTGTCATTTTGAGGATCTTTGACTGGTGTTTTTGCAGTAGGGTCTTGAAAACAGCCGAACACTCCTGTCATTTAGAGGATCTTTTCTGTTTTTGCAGTTGGTCCTTAAAACAGCAGACCGCTCCTTTCATATAGAGGATCTTTGAGTAGTGTTTTTGCAGTTGGTTCTTAAAAACAGCAGACCGCTCCTTTCATATAGAGGATCTTTGAGTAGTGTTTTTGCAGTTGGTCCTTGTAAAAAGCAGAGCGAGAGGATCTTTGACTATTGTTTTTGCAATAGTTTCTCAAAAACAGCAGCGCTCCTATTGCATTGAGAATAATTTGACTAATATTTTTGGAAGTCTTTAAAGACAGCAGAGCGCCCCTGTCATTTTGAGGATCTTTGACTGGTGTTTTTGCAGTAGGGTCTTGAAAACAGCCGAACACTCCTGTCATTTAGAGGATCTTTTCTGTTTTTGCAGTTGGTCCTTAAAACAGCAGACCGCTCCTTTCATATAGAGGATCTTTGAGTAGTGTTTTTGCAGTTGGTTCTTAAAAACAGCAGACCGCTCCTGTCGTAAAGAGGATCTTTGACTCAAGTTGTTGCAGTAGATTCCGAAAAACAACGGAGCGCTTCTTCTTTCACTATTGCTTTGTGCAGTAGGTTCTTAAAAACAGTAAAGCCCCCGTTATATTGAGAATAATTTGAATAGTATTGTTGCAGTTTGTTTTTAAAAAAGGTAGAACGCCTCTGTCATATTGAGGATCTTTGATTCAAGTATTTGCAATAGATTCTTAAAACGAATAGAACACTTTGGTCTTATAGAATAGCTTTCCCTTTTGCTCTTTTCAGTTTAGGTGCTCAAAAACAGCATTACGCTCCTATCATATAGAGGATCTTTGACTAGTGTTTTTGCAGTTGGTCCTTATAAACGGCAGAGCGAGAGGATCTTTGACTGTTGTTTTTGTAATAGTTTCTCAAAAACAGCAGAGCTCCTGTTGTATTGAGAATATTTTGACTAATATTTTTGCAAGTCTTTAAAAACAGCAGAGCGCCACTGTCATTTTGAGGATCTTTGACTAGTGTTTTTGCAGTTGGTCCGTATAAACAGCAGAGCGAGAGGATCTTTGACTATTGTTTTTGCAATAGTTTCTCAAAAACAGTAGAACTCCTGTTGCATTGATAATAATGTAACTAATATTTTGGCAAGTTTTTATAAACAGCAGAGCGCCCCTGTCATATAGAGGATCTTTGACTAGTGTTTTTGCAGTTGGTCCTTGTAAACGGCAGAGCGAGAGGATCTTTGACTATTGTTTTTGCAATAGTTTCTCAAAAACAGCAGCGCTCCTATTGCATTGAGAATAATTTGACTAATATTTTTGGAAGTCTTTAAAGACAGCAGAGCGCCCCTGTCATTTTGAGGATCTTTGACTGGTGTTTTTGCAGTAGGGTCTTGAAAACAGCCGAACACTCCTGTCATTTAGAGGATCTTTTCTGTTTTTGCAGTTGGTCCTCAAAACAGCAGACCGCTCCTTTCATATAGAGGATCTTTGAGTAGTGTTTTTGCAGTTGGTTCTTAAAAACAGCAGACCGCTCCTGTCGTAAAGAGGATCTTTGACTCAAGTTGTTGCAGTAGATTCCGAAAAACAACAGAGCGCTTCTTCTTTCACTATTGCTTTGTGCAGTAGGTTCTTAAAAACAGTAAAGCCCCCGTTATATTGAGAATAATTTGAATAGTATTGTTGCAGTTTGTCTTTAAAAACGGTAGAACGCCTCTGTCATATTGAGGATCTTTGATTCAAGTATTTGCAATAGATTCTTAAAACGAATAGAACACTTTGGTCTTATAGAATAGCTTTCCCTTTTGCTCTTTTCAGTTTAGGTGCTCAAAAACAGCATTACGCTCCTATCATATAGAGGATCTTTGACTAGTGTTTTTGCAGTTGGTCCTTATAAACGGCAGAGCGAGAGGATCTTTGACTGTTGTTTTTGTAATAGTTTCTCAAAAACAGCAGAACTCCTGTTGTATTGAGAATAATTTGACTAATATTTTTGCAAGTCTTTAAAAGCAGCAGAGCGCCACTGTCATTTTGAGGATCTTTGACTAGTGTTTTTGCAGTTGGTCCTTGTAAAAAGCAGAGCGAGAGGATCTTTGACTATTGTTTTTGCAATAGTTTCTCAAAAACAGCAGCGCTCCTATTGCATTGAGAATAATTTGACTAATATTTTTGGAAGTCTTTAAAGACAGCAGAGCGCCCCTGTCATTTTGAGGATCTTTGACTGGTGTTTTTGCAGTAGGGTCTTGAAAACAGCCGAACACTCCTGTCATTAGAGGATCTTTTCTGTTTTTGCAGTTGGTCCTTAAAACAGCAGACCGCTCCTTTCATATAGAGGATCTTTGAGTAGTGTTTTTGCAGTTGGTTCTTAAAAACAGCAGACCGCTCCTGTCGTAAAGAGGATCTTTGACTCAAGTTGTTGCAGTAGATTCCGAAAAACAACGGAGCGCTTCTTCTTTCACTATTGCTTTGTGCAGTAGGTTCTTAAAAACAGTAAAGCCCCCGTTATATTGAGAATAATTTGAATAGTATTGTTGCAGTTTGTCTTTAAAAACGGTAGAACGCCTCTGTCATATTGAGGATCTTTGATTCAAGTATTTGCAATAGATTCTTAAAACGAATAGAACACTTTGGTCTTATAGAATAGCTTTCCCTTTTGCTCTTTTCAGTTTAGGTGCTCAAAAACAGCATTACGCTCCTATCATATAGAGGATCTTTGACTAGTGTTTTTGCAGTTGGTCCTTATAAACGGCAGAGCGAGAGGATCTTTGACTGTTGTTTTTGTAATAGTTTCTCAAAAACAGCAGAGCTCCTGTTGTATTGAGAATAATTTGACTAATATTTTTGGAAGTCTTTAAAAGCAGCAGAGCGCCACTGTCATTTTGAGGATCTTTGACTAGTGTTTTTGCAGTTGGTCCGTATAAACAGCAGAGCGAGAGGATCTTTGACTATTGTTTTAGCAATAGTTTCTCAAAAACAGTAGAACTCCTGTTGCATTGATAATAATGTAACTAATATTTTGGCAAGTTTTTATAAACAGCCGAGCGCCCCTGTCATATAGAGGATCTTTGACTAGTGTTTTTGCAGTTGGTCCTTGTAAACGGCAGAGCGAGAGGATATTTGACTATTGTTTTTGCAATAGTTTCTCAAAAACAGTAGAACTCCTGTTGCATTGATAATAATGTAACTAATATTTTGGCAAGTTTTTATAAACAGCAGAGCGCCCCTGTCATATAGAGGATCTTTGACTAGTGTTTTTGCAGTTGGTCCTTGTAAACGGCAGAGCGAGAGGATCTTTGACTATTGTTTTTGCAATAGTTTCTCAAAAACAGCAGCGCTCCTATTGCATTGAGAATAATTTGACTAATATTTTTGGAAGTCTTTAAAGACAGCAGAGCGCCCCTGTCATTTTGAGGATCTTTGACTGGTGTTTTTGCAGTAGGGTCTTGAAAACAGCCGAACACTCCTGTCATTAGAGGATCTTTTCTGTTTTTGCAGTTGGTCCTTAAAACAGCAGACCGCTCCTTTTCATATAGAGGATCTTTGAGTAGTGTTTTTGCAGTTGGTTCTTAAAAACAGCAGACCGCTCCTGTCGTAAAGAGGATCTTTGACTCAAGTTTTTGCAGTAGATTCCGAAAAACAACGGAGCGCTTCTTCTTTCACTATTGCTTTGTGCAGTAGGTTCTTAAAAACAGTAAAGCCCCCGTTATATTGAGAATAATTTCAATAGTATTGTTGCAGTTCGTCTTTAAAAACAGTAGAACGCCTCTGTCATATTGAGGATCTTTGATTCAAGTTTTTGCAATAGATTCTTAAAACGAATAGAACACCTTGGGCTTATAGAATAGCTTTCCCTTTTGCTCTTTTCAGTTTAGGTGCTCAAAAACAGCATTACGCTCCTATCATATAGAGGATCTTTGACTAGTGTGTTTGCAGTTGTTCCTTATAAACGGCAGAGCGAGAGGATCTTTGACTGTTGTTTTTGTAATAGTTTCTCAAAAACAGCAGAGCTCCTGTTGTATTGAGAATAATTTGACTAATATTTTTGCAAGTCTTTAAAAACAGCAGAGCGCCACTGTCATTTTGAGGATCTTTGACTAGTGTTTTTGCAGTTGCTCCTTGTAAAAAGCAGAGCGAGAGGATCTTTGACTATTGTTTTTGCAATAGTTTCTCAAAAACAGCAGCGCTCCTGTTGCATTGAGAATAATTTGAGTAATATTTTTGGAAGTCTTTAAAGACAGCAGCGCCCCTGTCATTTTGAGGATCTTTGACTGGTGTTTTTGCAGTAGGGTCTTGAAAACAGCCGAACACTCCTGTCATTTAGAGGATCTTTTCTGTTTTTGCAGTTGGTCCTTAAAACAGCAGACCGCTCCTTTCATATAGAGGATCTTTGAGTAGTGTTTTTGCAGTTGGTTCTTAAAAACAGCAGACCGCTCCTTTCATATAGAGGATCTTTGAGTAGTGTTTTTGCAGTTGGTCCTTGTAAAAAGCAGAGCGAGAGGATCTTTGACTATTGTTTTTGCAATAGTTTCTCAAAAACAGCAGCGCTCCTATTGCATTGAGAATAATTTGACTAATATTTTTGGAAGTCTTTAAAGACAGCAGAGCGCCCCTGTCATTTTGAGGATCTTTGACTGGTGTTTTTGCAGTAGGGTCTTGAAAACAGCCGAACACTCCTGTCATTTAGAGGATCTTTTCTGTTTTTGCAGTTGGTCCTTAAAACAGCAGACCGCTCCTTTCATATAGAGGATCTTTGAGTAGTGTTTTTGCAGTTGGTTCTTAAAAACAGCAGACCGCTCCTGTCGTAAAGAGGATCTTTGACTCAAGTTGTTGCAGTAGATTCCGAAAAACAACGGAGCGCTTCTTCTTTCACTATTGCTTTGTGCAGTAGGTTCTTAAAAACAGTAAAGCCCCCGTTATATTGAGAATAATTTGAATAGTATTGTTGCAGTTTGTTTTTAAAAACGGTAGAACGCCTCTGTCATATTGAGGATCTTTGATTCAAGTATTTGCAATAGATTCTTAAAACGAATAGAACACTTTGGTCTTATAGAATAGCTTTCCCTTTTGCTCTTTTCAGTTTAGGTGCTCAAAAACAGCATTACGCTCCTATCATATAGAGGATCTTTGACTAGTGTTTTTGCAGTTGGTCCTTATAAACGGCAGAGCGAGAGGATCTTTGACTGTTGTTTTTGTAATAGTTTCTCAAAAACAGCAGAGCTCCTGTTGTATTGAGAATATTTTGACTAATATTTTTGCAAGTCTTTAAAAACAGCAGAGCGCCACTGTCATTTTGAGGATCTTTGACTAGTGTTTTTGCAGTTGGTCCGTATAAACAGCAGAGCGAGAGGATCTTTGACTATTGTTTTTGCAATAGTTTCTCAAAAACAGTAGAACTCCTGTTGCATTGATAATAATGTAACTAATATTTTGGCAAGTTTTTATAAACAGCAGAGCGCCCCTGTCATATAGAGGATCTTTGACTAGTGTTTTTGCAGTTGGTCCTTGTAAACGGCAGAGCGAGAGGATCTTTGACTATTGTTTTTGCAATAGTTTCTCAAAAACAGCAGCGCTCCTATTGCATTGAGAATAATTTGACTAATATTTTTGGAAGTCTTTAAAGACAGCAGAGCGCCCCTGTCATTTTGAGGATCTTTGACTGGTGTTTTTGCAGTAGGGTCTTGAAAACAGCCGAACACTCCTGTCATTTAGAGGATCTTTTCTGTTTTTGCAGTTGGTCCTCAAAACAGCAGACCGCTCCTTTCATATAGAGGATCTTTGAGTAGTGTTTTTGCAGTTGGTTCTTAAAAACAGCAGACCGCTCCTGTCGTAAAGAGGATCTTTGACTCAAGTTGTTGCAGTAGATTCCGAAAAACAACAGAGCGCTTCTTCTTTCACTATTGCTTTGTGCAGTAGGTTCTTAAAAACAGTAAAGCCCCCGTTATATTGAGAATAATTTGAATAGTATTGTTGCAGTTTGTCTTTAAAAACGGTAGAACGCCTCTGTCATATTGAGGATCTTTGATTCAAGTATTTGCAATAGATTCTTAAAACGAATAGAACACTTTGGTCTTATAGAATAGCTTTCCCTTTTGCTCTTTTCAGTTTAGGTGCTCAAAAACAGCATTACGCTCCTATCATATAGAGGATCTTTGACTAGTGTTTTTGCAGTTGGTCCTTATAAACGGCAGAGCGAGAGGATCTTTGACTGTTGTTTTTGTAATAGTTTCTCAAAAACAGCAGAACTCCTGTTGTATTGAGAATAATTTGACTAATATTTTTGCAAGTCTTTAAAAGCAGCAGAGCGCCACTGTCATTTTGAGGATCTTTGACTAGTGTTTTTGCAGTTGGTCCTTGTAAAAAGCAGAGCGAGAGGATCTTTGACTATTGTTTTTGCAATAGTTTCTCAAAAACAGCAGCGCTCCTATTGCATTGAGAATAATTTGACTAATATTTTTGGAAGTCTTTAAAGACAGCAGCGCCCCTGTCATTTTGAGGATCTTTGACTGGTGTTTTTGCAGTAGGGTCTTGAAAACAGCCGAACACTCCTGTCATTAGAGGATCTTTTCTGTTTTTGCAGTTGGTCCTTAAAACAGCAGACCGCTCCTTTCATATAGAGGATCTTTGAGTAGTGTTTTTGCAGTTGGTTCTTAAAAACAGCAGACCGCTCCTGTCGTAAAGAGGATCTTTGACTCAAGTTGTTGCAGTAGATTCCGAAAAACAACGGAGCGCTTCTTCTTTCACTATTGCTTTGTGCAGTAGGTTCTTAAAAACAGTAAAGCCCCCGTTATATTGAGAATAATTTGAATAGTATTGTTGCAGTTTGTCTTTAAAAACGGTAGAACGCCTCTGTCATATTGAGGATCTTTGATTCAAGTATTTGCAATAGATTCTTAAAACGAATAGAACACTTTGGTCTTATAGAATAGCTTTCCCTTTTGCTCTTTTCAGTTTAGGTGCTCAAAAACAGCATTACGCTCCTATCATATAGAGGATCTTTGACTAGTGTTTTTGCAGTTGGTCCTTATAAACGGCAGAGCGAGAGGATCTTTGACTGTTGTTTTTGTAATAGTTTCTCAAAAACAGCAGAGCTCCTGTTGTATTGAGAATAATTTGACTAATATTTTTGCAAGTCTTTAAAAACAGCAGAGCGCCACTGTCATTTTGAGGATCTTTGACTAGTGTTTTTGCAGTTGGTCCTTGTAAAAAGCAGAGCGAAAGGATCTTTGACTATTGTTTTTGCAATAGTTTCTCAAAAACAGCAGCGCTCCTATTGCATTGAGAATAATGTAACTAATATTTTGGCAAGTTTTTATAAACAGCAGAGTGCCCCTGTCATATAGAGGATCTTTGACTAGTGTTTTTGCAGTTGTGTCCTTGTAAACGGCAGAGCGAGAGGATCTTTGACTATTGTTTTTGCAATAGTTTCTCAAAAACAGCAGCGCTCCTATTGCATTGAGAATAATTTGACTAATATTTTTGGAAGTCTTTAAAGACAGCAGAGCGCCCCTGTCATTTTGAGGATCTTTGACTGGTGTTTTTGCAGTAGGGTCTTGAAAACAGCCGAACACTCCTGTCATTTAGAGGATCTTTTCTGTTTTTGCAGTTGGTCCTTAAAACAGCAGACCGCTCCTTTTCATATAGAGGATCTTTGAGTAGTGTTTTTGCAGTTGGTTCTTAAAAACAGCAGACCGCTCCTTTCATATAGAGGATCTTTGAGTAGTGTTTTTGCAGTTGGTCCTTGTAAACGGCAGAGCGAGAGGATCTTTGACTATTGTTTTTGCAATAGTTTCTCAAAAACAGCAGCACTCCTATTGCATTGAGAATAATTTGACTAATATTTTTGGAAGTCTTTAAAGACAGCAGAGCGCCCCTGTCATTTTGAGGATCTTTGACTAGTGTTTTTGCAGTAGGGTCTTGAAAACAGCCGAACACTCCTGTCATTTAGAGGATCTTTTCTGTTTTTGCAGTTGGTCCTTAAAACAGCAGACCGCTCCTTTCATATAGAGGATCTTTGAGTAGTGTTTTTGCAGTTGGTTCTTAAAAACAGCAGACCGCTCCTGTCGTAAAGAGGATCTTTGACTCAAGTTGTTGCAGTAGATTCCGAAAAACAACGGAGCGCTTCTTCTTTCACTATTGCTTTGTGCAGTAGGTTCTTAAAAGCAGTAAAGCCCCCGTTATATTGAGAATAATTTGAATAGTATTTCTGCAGTTTGTCTTTAAAAACGGTAGAACGCCTCTGTCATATTGAGGATCTTTGATTCAAGTTTTTGCAATAGATTCTTAAAACGAATAGAACACTTTGGTCTTATAGAATAGCTTTCCCTTTTGCTCTTTTCAGTTTAGGTGCTCAAAAACAGCATTACGCTCCTGTCATATAGAGGATCTTTGACTAGTGTTTTTGCAGTTGTTCCTTATAAACGGCAGAGCGAGAGGATCTTTGACTGTTGTTTTTGTAATAGTTTCTCAAAAACAGCAGAGCTCCTGTTGTATTGAGAATATTTTGACTAATATTTTTGCAAGTCTTTAAAAACAGCAGAGCGCCACTGTCATTTTGAGGATCTTTGACTAGTGTTTTTGCAGTTGGTCCGTATAAACAGCAGAGCGAGAGGATCTTTGACTATTGTTTTTGCAATAGTTTCTCAAAAACAGTAGAACTCCTGTTGCATTGATAATAATGTAACTAATATTTTGGCAAGTTTTTATAAACAGCAGAGCGCCCCTGTCATATAGAGGATCTTTGACTAGTGTTTTTGCAGTTGGTCCTTGTAAACGGCAGAGCGAGAGGATCTTTGACTATTGTTTTTGCAATAGTTTCTCAAAAACAGCAGCGCTCCTATTGCATTGAGAATAATTTGACTAATATTTTTGGAAGTCTTTAAAGACAGCAGAGCGCCCCTGTCATTTTGAGGATCTTTGACTGGTGTTTTTGCAGTAGGGTCTTGAAAACAGCCGAACACTCCTGTCATTTAGAGGATCTTTTCTGTTTTTGCAGTTGGTCCTTAAAACAGCAGACCGCTCCTTTTCATATAGAGGATCTTTGAGTAGTGTTTTTGCAGTTGGTTCTTAAAAACAGCAGACCGCTCCTTTCATATAGAGGATCTTTGAGTAGTGTTTTTGCAGTTGGTCCTTGTAAACGGCAGAGCGAGAGGATCTTTGACTATTGTTTTTGCAATAGTTTCTCAAAAACAGCAGCACTCCTATTGCATTGAGAATAATTTGACTAATATTTTTGGAAGTCTTTAAAGACAGCAGAGCGCCCCTGTCATTTTGAGGATCTTTGACTAGTGTTTTTGCAGTAGGGTCTTGAAAACAGCCGAACACTCCTGTCATTTAGAGGATCTTTTCTGTTTTTGCAGTTGGTCCTTAAAACAGCAGACCGCTCCTTTCATATAGAGGATCTTTGAGTAGTGTTTTTGCAGTTGGTTCTTAAAAACAGCAGACCGCTCCTGTCGTAAAGAGGATCTTTGACTCAAGTTGTTGCAGTAGATTCCGAAAAACAACGGAGCGCTTCTTCTTTCACTATTGCTTTGTGCAGTAGGTTCTTAAAAACAGTAAAGCCCCCGTTATATTGAGAATAATTTGAATAGTATTGTTGCAGTTTGTCTTTAAAAACGGTAGAACGCCTCTGTCATATTGAGGATCTTTGATTCAAGTATTTGCAATAGATTCTTAAAACGAATAGAACACTTTGGTCTTATAGAATAGCTTTCCCTTTTGCTCTTTTCAGTTTAGGTGCTCAAAAACAGCATTACGCTCCTATCATATAGAGGATCTTTGACTAGTGTTTTTGCAGTTGGTCCTTATAAACGGCAGAGCGAGAGGATCTTTGACTGTTGTTTTTGTAATAGTTTCTCAAAAACAGCAGAGCTCCTGTTGTATTGAGAATAATTTGACTAATATTTTTGCAAGTCTTTAAAAACAGCAGAGCGCCACTGTCATTTTGAGGATCTTTGACTAGTGTTTTTGCAGTTGGTCCTTGTAAAAAGCAGAGCGAAAGGATCTTTGACTATTGTTTTTGCAATAGTTTCTCAAAAACAGCAGCGCTCCTATTGCATTGAGAATAATGTAACTAATATTTTGGCAAGTTTTTATAAACAGCAGAGTGCCCCTGTCATATAGAGGATCTTTGACTAGTGTTTTTGCAGTTGTGTCCTTGTAAACGGCAGAGCGAGAGGATCTTTGACTATTGTTTTTGCAATAGTTTCTCAAAAACAGCAGCGCTCCTATTGCATTGAGAATAATTTGACTAATATTTTTGGAAGTCTTTAAAGACAGCAGAGCGCCCCTGTCATTTTGAGGATCTTTGACTGGTGTTTTTGCAGTAGGGTCTTGAAAACAGCCGAACACTCCTGTCATTAGAGGATCTTTTCTGTTTTTGCAGTTGGTCCTTAAAACAGCAGACCGCTCCTTTTCATATAGAGGATCTTTGAGTAGTGTTTTTGCAGTTGGTTCTTAAAAACAGCAGACCGCTCCTTTCATATAGAGGATCTTTGAGTAGTGTTTTTGCAGTTGGTCCTTGTAAACGGCAGAGCGAGAGGATCTTTGACTATTGTTTTTGCAATAGTTTCTCAAAAACAGCAGCACTCCTATTGCATTGAGAATAATTTGACTAATATTTTTGGAAGTCTTTAAAGACAGCAGAGCGCCCCTGTCATTTTGAGGATCTTTGACTAGTGTTTTTGCAGTAGGGTCTTGAAAACAGCCGAACACTCCTGTCATTTAGAGGATCTTTTCTGTTTTTGCAGTTGGTCCTTAAAACAGCAGACCGCTCCTTTCATATAGAGGATCTTTGAGTAGTGTTTTTGCAGTTGGTTCTTAAAAACAGCAGACCGCTCCTGTCGTAAAGAGGATCTTTGACTCAAGTTGTTGCAGTAGATTCCGAAAAACAACGGAGCGCTTCTTCTTTCACTATTGCTTTGTGCAGTAGGTTCTTAAAAACAGTAAAGCCCCCGTTATATTGAGAATAATTTGAATAGTATTTCTGCAGTTTGTCTTTAAAAACGGTAGAACGCCTCTGTCATATTGAGGATCTTTGATTCAAGTTTTTGCAATAGATTCTTAAAACGAATAGAACACTTTGGTCTTATAGAATAGCTTTCCCTTTTGCTCTTTTCAGTTTAGGTGCTCAAAAACAGCATTACGCTCCTGTCATATAGAGGATCTTTGACTAGTGTTTTTGCAGTTGTTCCTTATAAACGGCAGAGCGAGAGGATCTTTGACTGTTGTTTTTGTAATAGTTTCTCAAAAACAGCAGAGCTCCTGTTGTATTGAGAATATTTTGACTAATATTTTTGCAAGTCTTTAAAAACAGCAGAGCGCCACTGTCATTTTGAGGATCTTTGACTAGTGTTTTTGCAGTTGGTCCGTATAAACAGCAGAGCGAGAGGATCTTTGACTATTGTTTTTGCAATAGTTTCTCAAAAACAGTAGAACTCCTGTTGCATTGATAATAATGTAACTAATATTTTGGCAAGTTTTTATAAACAGCAGAGCGCCCCTGTCATATAGAGGATCTTTGACTAGTGTTTTTGCAGTTGGTCCTTGTAAACGGCAGAGCGAGAGGATCTTTGACTATTGTTTTTGCAATAGTTTCTCAAAAACAGCAGCGCTCCTATTGCATTGAGAATAATGTAACTAATATTTTGGCAAGTTTTTATAAACAGCAGAGCGCCCCTGTCATATAGAGGATCTTTGACTAGTGTTTTTGCAGTTGGTCCTTGTAAATGGCATAGCGAGAGGATCTGTGACTATTGTTTTTGCAATAGTTTCTCAAAAACAGCAGCGCTCCTATTGCATTGAGAATAATTTGACTAATATTTTTGGAAGTCTTTAAAGACAGCAGCGCCCCTGTCATTTTGAGGATCTTTGACTGGTGTTTTTGCAGTAGGGTCTTGAAAACAGCCGAACACTCCTGTCATTTAGAGGATCTTTTCTGTTTTTGCAGTTGGTCCTCAAAACAGCAGACCGTTCCTTTCATATAGAGGATCTTTGAGTAGTGTTTTTGCAGTTGGTTCTTAAAAACAGCAGACCGCTCCTGTCGTAAAGAGGATCTTTGACTCAAGTTGTTGCAGTAGATTCCGAAAAACAACAGAGCGCTTCTTCTTTCACTATTGCTTTGTGCAGTAGGTTCTTAAAAACAGTAAAGCCCCCGTTATATTGAGAATAATTTGAATAGTATTGTTGCAGTTTGTCTTTAAAAACGGTAGAACGCCTCTGTCATATTGAGGATCTTTGATTCAAGTTTTTGCAATAGATTCTTAAAACGAATACAACACCTTGGTCTTATAGAATAGCTTTCCCTTTTGCTCTTTTCAGTTTAGGTGCTCAAAAACAGCATTACGCTCCTATCATATAGAGGATCTTTGACTAGTGTTTTTGCAGTTGGTCCTTATAAACGGCAGAGCGAGAGGATCTTTGACTGTTGTTTTTGTAATAGTTTCTCAAAAACAGCAGAGCTCCTGTTGTATTGAGAATAATTTGACTAATATTTTTGCAAGTCTTTAAAAACAGCAGAGCGCCACTGTCATTTTGAGGATCTTTGACTAGTGTTTTTGCAGTTGGTCCTTGTAAAAAGCAGAGCGAGAGGATCTTTGACTATTGTTTTTGCAATAGTTTCTCAAAAACAGCAGCGCTCCTATTGCATTGAGAATAATTTGACTAATATTTTTGGAAGTCTTTAAAGACAGCAGAGCGCCCCTGTCATTTTGAGGATCTTTGACTGGTGTTTTTGCAGTAGGGTCTTGAAAACAGCCGAACACTCCTGTCATTTAGAGGATCTTTTCTGTTTTTGCAGTTGGTCCTTAAAACAGCAGACCGCTCCTTTCATATAGAGGATCTTTGAGTAGTGTTTTTGCAGTTGGTTCTTAAAACAGCAGACCGCTCCTTTCATATAGAGGATCTTTGAGTAGTGTTTTTGCAGTTGGTTCTTAAAAACAGCAGACCGCTCCTGTCGTAAAGAGGATCTTTGACTCAAGTTGTTGCAGTAGATTCCGAAAAACAACAGAGCGCTTCTTCTTTCACTATTGCTTTGTGCAGTAGGTTCTTAAAAACAGTAAAGCCCCCGTTATATTGAGAATAATTTGAATAGTATTGTTGCAGTTCGTCTTTAAAAACGGTAGAACGCCTCTGTCATATTGAGGATCTTTGATTCAAGTATTTGCAATAGATTCTTAAAACGAATAGAACACTTTGGTCTTATAGAATAGCTTTCCCTTTTGCTCTTTTCAGTTTAGGTGCTCAAAAACAGCATTACGCTCCTATCATATAGAGGATCTTTGACTAGTGTTTTTGCAGTTCTTCCTTATAAACGGCAGAGCGAGAGGATCTTTGACTGTTGTTTTTGTAATAGTTTCTCAAAAACAGCAGAGCTCCTGTTGTATTCAGAATATTTTGACTAATATTTTTGCAAGCCTTTAAAAACAGCAGAGCGCCACTGTCATTTTGAGGATCTTTGACTAGTGTTTTTGCAGTTGGTCCGTATAAACAGCAGAGCGAGAGGATCTTTGACTATTGTTTTTGCAATAGTTTCTCAAAAACAGTAGAACTCCTGTTGCATTGATAATAATGTAGCTAATATTTTGGCAAGTTTTTATAAACAGCAGAGCGCCCCTGTCATATAGAGGATCTTTGACTATTGTTTTAGCAATAGTTTCTCAAAAACAGTAGGACTCCTGTTGCATTGATAATAATGTAACTAATATTTTGGCAAGTTTTTATAAGCAGCAGAGCGCCCCTGTCATATAGAGGATCTTTGACTAGTGTTTTTGCAGTTGGTCCTTGTAAACGGCAGAGCGAGAGGATCTTTGACTATTGTTTTTGCAATAGTTTCTCAAAAACAGCAGCGCTCCTATTGCATTGAGAATAATTTGACTAATATATTTGGAAGTCTTTAAAGACAGCAGCGCCCCTGTCATTTTGAGGATCTTTGACTGGTGTTTTTGCAGTAGGGTCTTGAAAACAGCCGAACACTCCTGTCATTTAGAGGATCTTTTCTGTTTTTGCAGTTGGTCCTTAAAACAGCAGACCGCTCCTTTTCATATAGAGGATCTTTGAGTAGTGTTTTTGCAGTTGGTTCTTAAAAACAGCAGACCGCTCCTGTCGTAAAGAGGATCTTTGACTCAAGTTGTTGCAGTAGATTCCGAAAAACAACAGAGCGCTTCTTCTTTCACTATTGCTTTGTGCAGTAGGTTCTTAAAAACAGTAAAGCCCCCGTTATATTGAGAATAATTTGAATAGTATTGTTGCAGTTTGTCTTTAAAAACGGTAGAACGCCTCTGTCATATTGAGGATCTTTGATTCAAGTATTTGCAATAGATTCTTAAAACGAATAGAACACTTTGGTCTTATAGAATAGCTTTCCCTTTTGCTCTTTTCAGTTTAGGTGCTCAAAAACAGCATTACGCTCCTATCATATAGAGGATCTTTGACTAGTGTTTTTGCAGTTGGTCCTTATAAACGGCAGAGCGAGAGGATCTTTGACTGTTGTTTTTGTAATAGTTTCTCAAAAACAGCAGAACTCCTGTTGTATTGAGAATAATTTGACTAATATTTTTGCAAGTCTTTAAAAGCAGCAGAGCGCCACTGTCATTTTGAGGATCTTTGACTAGTGTTTTTGCAGTTGGTCCTTGTAAAAAGCAGAGCGAGAGGATCTTTGACTATTGTTTTTGCAATAGTTTCTCAAAAACAGCAGCGCTCCTATTGCATTGAGAATAATTTGACTAATATTTTTGGAAGTCTTTAAAGACAGCAGAGCGCCCCTGTCATTTTGAGGATCTTTGACTGGTGTTTTTGCAGTAGGGTCTTGAAAACAGCCGAACACTCCTGTCATTAGAGGATCTTTTCTGTTTTTGCAGTTGGTCCTTAAAACAGCAGACCGCTCCTTTCATATAGAGGATCTTTGAGTAGTGTTTTTGCAGTTGGTTCTTAAAAACAGCAGACCGCTCCTGTCGTAAAGTGGATCTTTGACTCAAGTTGTTGCAGTAGATTCCAAAAAACAACGGAGCGCTTCTTCTTTCACTATTGCTTTGTGCAGTAGGTTCTTAAAAACAGTAAAGCCCCCGTTATATTGAGAATAATTTGAATAGTATTGTTGCAGTTCGTCTTTAAAAACGGTAGAACGCCTCTGTCATATTGAGGATCTTTGATTCAAGTTTTTGCAATAGATTCTTAAAACGAATAGAACACCTTGGTCTTATAGAATAGCTTTCCCTTTTGCTCTTTTCAGTTTAGGTGCTCAAAAACAGCATTACGCTCCTATCATATAGAGGATCTTTGACTAGTGTTTTTGCAGTTGTTCCTTATAAACGGCAGAGCGAGAGGATCTTTGACTGTTGTTTTTGTAATAGTTTCTCAAAAACAGCAGAGCTCCTGTTGTATTGAGAATAATTTGACTAATATTTTTGCAAGTCTTTGAAAACAGCAGAGCGCCACTGTCATTTTGAGGATCTTTGACTAGTGTTTTTGCAGTTGGTCCGTATAAACAGCAGAGCGAGAGGATCTTTGACTATTGTTTTTGCAATAGTTTCTCAAAAACAGTAGAACTCCTGTTGCATTGATAATAATGTAACTAATATTTTGGCAAGTTTTTATAAACAGCAGAGCGCCCCTGTCATATAGAGGATCTTTGACTAGTGTTTTTGCAGTTGGTCCTTGTAAATGGCAGAGCGAGAGGATCTTTGACTATTGTTTTTGCAATAGTTTCTCAAAAACAGCAGCGCTCCTATTGCATTGAGAATAATTTGACTAATATTTTTGGAAGTCTTTAAAGACAGCAGAGCGCCCCTGTCATTTTGAGGATCTTTGACTGGTGTTTTTGCAGTAGGGTCTTGAAAACAGCCGAACACTCCTGTCATTAGAGGATCTTTTCTGTTTTTGCAGTTGGTCCTTAAAACAGCAGACCGCTCCTTTTCATATAGAGGATCTTTGAGTAGTGTTTTTGCAGTTGGTTCTTAAAAACAGCAGACCGCTCCTGTCGTAAAGAGGATCTTTGACTCAAGTTGTTGCAGTAGATTCCGAAAAACAACGGAGCGCTTCTTCTTTCACTATTGCTTTGTGCAGTAGGTTCTTAAAAACAGTAAAGCCCCCGTTATATTGAGAATAATTTGAATAGTATTGTTGCAGTTTGTCTTTAAAAACGGTAGAACGCCTCTGTCATATTGAGGATCTTTGATTCAAGTTTTTGCAATAGATTCTTAAAACGAATAGAACACCTTGGTCTTATAGAATAGCTTTCCCTTTTGCTCTTTTCAGTTTAGGTGCTCAAAAACAGCATTACGCTCCTATCATATAGAGGATCTTTGACTAGTGTTTTTGCAGTTGGTCCTTATAAACGGCAGAGCGAGAGGATCTTTGACTGTTGTTTTTGTAATAGTTTCTCAAAAACAGCAGAGCTCCTGTTGTATTGAGAATATTTTGACTAATATTTTTGGAAGTCTTTAAAGACAGCAGAGCGCCACTGTCATTTTGAGGATCTTTGACTAGTGTTTTTGCAGTTGGTCCGTATAAACAGCAGAGCGAGAGGATCTTTGACTATTGTTTTTGCAATAGTTTCTCAAAAACAGTAGAACTCCTGTTGCATTGATAATAATGTAACTAATATTTTGGCAAGTTTTTATAAACAGCAGAGCGCCCCTGTCATATAGAGGATCTTTGACTAGTGTTTTTGCAGTTGGTCCTTGTAAACGGCAGAGCGAGAGGATCTTTGACTATTGTTTTTGCAATAGTTTCTCAAAAACAGCAGCGCTCCTATTGCATTGAGAATAATTTGACTAATATTTTTGGAAGTCTTTAAAGACAGCAGAGCGCCCCTGTCATTTTGAGGATCTTTGACTGGTGTTTTTGCAGTAGGGTCTTGAAAACAGCCGAACACTCCTGTCATTAGAGGATCTTTTCTGTTTTTGCAGTTGGTCCTTAAAACAGCAGACCGCTCCTTTCATATAGAGGATCTTTGAGTAGTGTTTTTGCAGTTGGTTCTTAAAAACAGCAGACCGCTCCTCTCGTAAAGAGGATCTTTGACTTAAGTTATTGCAGTAGATTCCGAAAAACAACAGAGCGCTTCTTCCTTCTCTATTGCTTTGTGCAGTAGGTTCCTAAAAACAGCAAATATCGAGAATAATTTGAGTGATGCTGAGCGCTCACAATTGCATTCTAATCGCTACAATGAAAATAAAGATTCCGATCCACGTAAAGGATCTTTGACTCAAGTTTTCTCCGTAGGTTCAGACTCCATTTTTTTTTTTTTTTGCAGTTTGTCCATAAAAAGCAGCAGATAGTTCCTGTCGTACAGAAGCTTTTTTGTTGTTGTTGTTTTGCTTAGTTTTTGTTAAAAACTTTAACAAACTGGGGGCCACTTTCTTAAAAAAAGAAGAGTTTAGTTGAGGGGCCATGCAGGCGGTTGGTGCTAACATGCTTAAACTGGTTTTCTTCTAAAGCTGCCATTTTCCAGCCATTTGTCACGATGCGCGTTCCAGTCCCAGACAGGATCGTTATCCTCGCTGCGTAAATGGCGGAACTGGAGTGGGTAGATAACACACACACACACACACACACACACACACACACACACACACACACACACACACACACACACGCTGGGATAGCCACCTCCAACCAAAAGGCAACACACTCCAGCGTGGGTGGTCTCCCCATCGCCACGAGGGTTAATGACAGCCCTGTTTGGAGGGTGCGAGCACGACGCCAGAGACACGCACACAAACACGCACACAAAGCCTGGCTAACAACGCTGACACGCGGTCATGTGGTCATGTGGTCATGTGGTCGCCCGGCGTCTGCTGAACAAGTCGGGTGAGGTGATGAGTGTTTAGTGGCTTCCAGGGGTCAGCTCGCAGGTCGGATTGTGTGTGCTTATTGAGCCATTGTTATGACTAAGAATGCACCAGAAAGGATTGTGTATTCGCCATATCGCATATACTTGACTATACTGTACTGTGTAAAAGTCTCAACAGGAGGTTTAGGCCTTGTTCATATTGCAGGTCAATTCCGATATGTGACCTGTATCGCATTTTTCCATGTCAGTGTGAACGGTGCAATTACAAATTTGTCAAATCCGACCCAGGTCTCTTTCGTATGTGGAGATTCTTGATGAAGTTCTCTAACATTGTTGCAGTTAGTTTTAAAGACAGCACAATGCTTCTGTTATATAGAGGATCTTTGACTAGTGTTTTTGCAGTAAGTCCCGAAAAACAGCCAAGCGTTTTTGCTGTATAGAGGATCTTTGACTAGTGTTTTTGCAGTAGGTTCTTAAAAAACAGTCTACCATTCTTGTCATCTAGAAGATCTTCGACTAGTGTTTTTGCAGTTGATTTTTTGAAATAGCAGAGCACTCCTGTCATATAGAGAGGATCTTTGACTAATGTTTTTGCAGTAGGTTCTTAAAAAACAGTCTAACATTCTTGTCATCCAGAGGATTTTCGACTAGTGTTTTTGCAGTAAGTCCCGAAAAACAGCCAAGCATTTTTGCTGTATAGAGGATCTTTGACTAGTATTTTTGCAGTAAGTCCCGAAAAACAGCCAAGCGTTTTTGCTGTATAGAGGATCTTTGACTAGTGTTTTTGCAGTAGGTTATTAAAAAACAGTCAACCATTCTTGTCATCTAGAAGATCTTCGACTAGTGTTTTTGCAGTTGATTTTTAAAATAGCAGAGCACTCCTGTCATATAGAGAGGATCTTTGACTAATGTTTTTCAACCAACCAAAATTCGACCCAGGCCTCTTTCGTATGTGGAAATCCTTGATGAAATTCTCTAATATTGTTGCAGTTCGTTTTAAAAATGGCACAATGCTTTTGTCATATAGAGGATCTTCGACTAGTGTTTTTGCAGTAAGTCCTGAAAAACAGCCAAGCGTTTTTGCTGTATAGAGGATCTTTGACTAGTGTTTTTGCAGTAGGTTCTTAAAAAACAGTCTACCATTCTTGTCATCTAGAAGATCTTCGACTAGTGTTTTTGCAGTTGATTTTTTTAAATAGCAGAGCACTCCTGTCATATAGAGAGGATCTTTGACTAATGTTTTTGCAGTAGCTTCTTAAAAAACAGTCTACCATTCTTGTCATCTAGAGGATTTTCGACTAGTGTTTTTGCAGTAGGTCCCGAAAAACAGCAAAGCGTTTTTGCTGTATAGAGGATCTTTGACTAGTGTTTTTGCAGTAAGTCTCGAAAAACAGCAAAGCATTTTTGCTGTATAGAGGATCTTTGACTAGTGTTTTTGCAGTAGGTTCTTAAAAAACAGTCTACCATTCTTGTCATCTAGAGGATCTTCGACTAGTGTTTTTGCAGTAAGTCCCGAAAAACAGCCAAGCGTTTTTGCTGTATAGAGGATCTTTGACTAGTGTTTTTGCAGTAGGTTCTTAAAAAACAGTCTACCATTCTTGTCATCCAGAGGATTTTCGACTAGTGTTTTTGCAGTAGGTCCCGAAAAACAGCCAAGCGTTTTTGCTGTATAGAGGATCTTTGACTAGTATTTTTGCAGTAAGTCCCGAAAAACAGCCAAGCGTTTTTGCTGTATAGAGGATCTTTGACTAGTGTTTTTGCAGTAGGTTCTTAAAAAACAGTCTACCATTCTTGTCATCTAGAGGATCTTCGACTAGTGTTTTTGCAGTAAGTCCCGAAAAACAGCCAAGCGTTTTTGCTGTATAGAGGATCTTTGACTAGTGTTTTTGCAGTAGGTTCTTAAAAAACAGTCTACCATTCTTGTCATCCAGAGGATTTTCGACTAGTGTTTTTGCAGTAGGTCCCGAAAAACAGCCAAGCGTTTTTGCTGTATAGAGGATCTTTGACTAGTATTTTTGCAGTAAGTCCCGAAAAACAGCCAAGCGTTTTTGCTGTATAGAGGATCTTTGACTAGTGTTTTTGCAGTAGGTTCTTAAAAAACAGTCTACCATTCTTGTCATCTAGAGGATCTTCGACTAGTGTTTTTGCAGTAAGTCCCGAAAAACAGCCAAGCGTTTTTGCTGTATAGAGGATCTTTGACTAGTGTTTTTGCAGTAGGTTCTTAAAAAACAGTCTACCATTCTTGTCATCCAGAGGATTTTCGACTAGTGTTTTTGCAGTAGGTCCCGAAAAACAGCCAAGCGTTTTTGCTGTATAGAGGATCTTTGACTAGTATTTTTGCAGTAAGTCCCGAAAAACAGCCAAGCGTTTTTGCTGTATAGAGGATCTTTGACTAGTGTTTTTGCAGTAGGTTCTTAAAAAACAGTCTACCATTCTTGTCATCTAGAAGATCTTCGACTAGTGTTTTTGCAGTTGATTTTTTTAAATAGCAGAGCACTCCTGTCATATAGAGAGGATCTTTGACTAATGTTTTTGCAGTAGCTTCTTAAAAAACAGTCTAACATTCTTGTCATCTAGAGGATCTTCGACTAGTGTTTTTGCAGTAAGTCCCGAAAAACAGCAAAGCGTTTTTGCTGTATAGAGGATCTTTGACTAGTGTTTTTGCAGTAAGTCTCGAAAAACAGCAAAGCGTTTTTGCTGTATAGAGGATCTTTGACTAGTGTTTTTGCAGTAAGTCTCGAAAAACAGCAAAGCATTTTTGCTGTATAGAGGATCTTTGACTAGTGTTTTTGCAGTAGGTTCTTAAAAAACAGTCTACCATTCTTGTCATCTAGAAGATCTTCGACTAGTGTTTTTGCAGTTGATTTTTTTAAATAGCAGAGCACTCCTGTCATATAGAGAGGATCTTTGACTAATGTTTTTGCAGTAGCTTCTTAAAAAACAGTCTAACATTCTTGTCATCTAGAGGATCTTCGACTAGTGTTTTTGCAGTAAGTCCCGAAAAACAGCAAAGCGTTTTTGCTGTATAGAGGATCTTTGACTAGTGTTTTTGCAGTAAGTCTCGAAAAACAGCAAAGCATTTTTGCTGTATAGAGGATCTTTGACTAGTGTTTTTGCAGTAGGTTCTTAAAAAACAGTCTACCATTCTTGTCATCCAGAGGATTTTCGACTAGTGTTTTTGCAGTAGGTCCCGAAAAACAGCCAAGCGTTTTTGCTGTATAGAGGATCTTTGACTAGTATTTTTGCAGTAAGTCCCGAAAAACAGCCAAGCGTTTTTGCTGTATAGAGGATCTTTGACTAGTGTTTTTGCAGTAGGTTCTTAAAAACAGTCTACCATTCTTGTCATCTAGAAGATCTTTGACTAGTGTTTTTGCAGTTGATTTTTTTAAATAGCAGAGCACTCCTGTCATATAGAGAGGATCTTTGACTAATGTTTTTGCAGTAGCTTCTTAAAAAACAGTCTAACATTCTTGTCATCTAGAGGATCTTCGACTAGTGTTTTTGCAGTAAGTCCCGAAAAAACAGCAAAGCGTTTTTGCTGTATAGAGGATCTTTGACTAGTGTTTTTGCAGTAAGTCTCGAAAAACAGCAAAGCGTTTTTGCTGTATAGAGGATCTTTGACTAGTGTTTTTGCTGTAAGTCTCGAAAAACAGCAAAGCATTTTTGCTGTATAGAGGATCTTTGACTAGTGTTTTTGCAGTAGGTTCTTAAAAAACAGTCTATCATTCTTGTCATCCAGAGGATTTTCGACTAGTGTTTTTGCAGTTGATTTTTAAAATAGCAGAGCACTCCCGTCATATAGAGAGGATCTTTGACTAATGTTTTTCAACCAACCAAAATTCGACCCAGGCCTCTTTCATATGTGGAAATCCTTGATGAAATTCTCTAATATTGTTGCAGTTCGTTTTAAAAATGGCACAATGCTTTTGTCATATAGAGGATCTTTGACTAGTGTTTTTGCAGTAAGTCTCGAAAAACAGCCAAGCATTTTTGCTGTATAGAGGATCTTTGACTAGTGTTTTTGCAGTAGGTTCTTAAAAAACAGTCTACCATTCTTGTTGTATAGAGGATCTTCGACTAGTGTTTTTGCAGTAGATTTTTAAAATAGCAGAGCACTCCTGTCATATAGAGAGGATCTTTGACTAATGTTTTTGCAGTAGGTTCTTAAAAAACTGTCTACCATTCTTGTCATCTAGAGGATCTTCGACTAGTGTTTTTGCAGTAAGTCCCGAAAAACAGCCAAGCGTTTTTGCTGTAGAGGATCTTTGACTAGTGTTTTTGCAGTAGGTTCTTAAAAAACAGTCTACCATCTTGTCATCTAGAAGATCTTCGACTAGTGTTTTTGCAGTTGATTTTTTTAAATAGCAGAGCACTCCTGTCATGTAGAGAGGATCTTTGACTAATGTTTTTGCAGTAGCTTCTTAAAAAACAGTCTAACATTCTTGTCATCTAGAGGATCTTCGACTAGTGTTTTTGCAGTAAGTCCCCGAAAAACAGCAAAGCGTCTTTGCTGTATAGAGGATCTTTGACTAGTGTTTTTGCAGTAAGTCTCGAAAACAGCAAAGCATTTTTGCTGTATAGAGGATCTTTGACTAGTGTTTTTGCAGTAGGTTCTAAAAAACAGTCTACCATTCTTGTCATCCAGCGGATTTTCGACTAGTGTTTTTGCAGTAGGTCCGAAAAACAGCCAAGCGTTTTTGCTGTATAGAGGATCTTTGACTAGTATTTTTGCAGTAAGTCCCGAAAACAGCAAGCGTTTTTGCTGTATAGAGGATCTTTGACTAGTGTTTTTGCAGTAGGTTCTTAAAAAAACAGTCAACCATTCTTGTCATCTAGAAGATCTTCGACTAGTGTTTTTGCTGTTGATTTTTAAAATAGCAGAGCACTCCTGTCATATAGAGAGGATCTTTGACTAATGTTTTTTAACCCAACCAAAATTCGACCCAGGCCTCTTTCGTATGTGGAAATCCTTGATGAAATTCTCTAATATTGTGCAGTTCGTTTTAAAAATGGCACAATGCTTTTGTCATATAGAGGATCTTTGACTAGTGTTTTTGCAGTAAGTCCTGAAAAACAGCCAAGCGTTTTTTGCTGTATAGAGGATCTTTGACTAATGTTTTTGCAGTAGGTTCTTAAAAACAGTCTACCATTCTTGTCGTATAGAGGATCTTCGACTAGTGTTTTTGCAGTGGATTTTAAAATAGCAGAGCACTCCTGTCATATAGAGAGGATCTTTGACTAATGTTTTTGCAGTAGGTTCTTAAAAAACTGTCTACCATTCTTGTCATCTAGAGGATCTTCGACTAGTGTTTTTGCAGTAAGTCCTGAAAAACAGCCAAGCGTTTTTGCTGTATAGAGGATCTTTGACTAGTGTTTTTGCAGTAGGTTCTTAAAAACTGTCTACCATTCTTGTCATCTAGAGGATCTTCGAGGAGTGTTTTTGCAGTAAGTCCTGAAAAACAGCAAAGCCCTTCTGCTGTACAGAGGATCTTTGACTAGTGTTTTTGCAGTAGGTTCTTAAAAAACAGTCTACCATTCTTGTCATCCAGAGGATCTTTGACTAGTGTTTTTGCAGTTGATTTTTAAAATAGCAGAGCACTCCTGTCATATAGAGAGGATCTTTGACTAGTGTTTTGCAGTAGGTTCTGAAAAAACAGTCTACCATTCTTGTCATCCAGAGGATCTTTGATTAATGTTTTTTCAGTTGATTTTTAAAATAGCAAAGCACTCCTGTCATATAGAGAGGATCTTTGACTAATGTTTTTGCAGTAGGTTCTTAAAAAACAGTCTACCATTCTTGTCATCTAGAGGATCTTCGACTAGTGTTTTTGCAGGTGATTCTTAAAATAGCAGAGCACTCCTGTCAAAAAGAGAGGATCTTTGACTAATGTTTTTTAACCAACCAAAATTCGACCCAGGCCTCTTTCGTATGTGGAGATTCTTGATGAAATTCTCTAATATTGTTGCAGTTTGTTTTAAAAATGGCACAATGCTTCTGTCATATAGAGGATCTTTGACTAGTGTTTTTGCAGTAAGTCCTGAAAAACAGCCAAGCGTTTTTGCTGTATAGAGGATCTTTGACTAGTGTTTTTGCAGTAAGTCTCGAAAAACAGCAAAGCGTTATTGCTGTATAGAGGATCTTTGACTAGTGTTTTTGCAGTAAGTCTCGAAAAACAGCAAAGCGTTTTTGCTGTATAGAGGATCTTTGACTAGTGTTTTTGCAGTAAGTCTCGAAAAACAGCCAAGCATTTTTGCTGTATAGAGGATCTTTGACTAGTGTTTTTGCAGTAGGTTCTTAAAAAACAGTCTACCATTCTTGTCATCCAGAGGATCTTCGACTAGTGTTTTTGCAGTAGGTCCCGAAAAACAGCCAAGCGTTTTTGCTGTATAGAGGATCTTTGACTAGTATTTTTGCAGTAAGTCCCGAAAAACAGCCAAGCGTTTTTGCTGTATAGAGGATCTTTGACTAGTGTTTTTGCAGTAGGTTCTTAAAAAACAGTGTACCATTCTTGTCATCTAGAAGATCTTCGACTAGTGTTTTTGCAGTTGATTTTTAAAATAGCAGAGCACTCCTGTTATATAGAGAGGATCTTTGACTAATGTTTTTCAACCAACCAAAATTCGACCCAGGCCTCTTTCGTATGTGGAAATCCTTGATGAAATTCTCTAATATTGTTGCAGTTGGTTTTAAAAATGGCACAATGCTTTTGTCATATAGAGGATCTTTGACTAGTGTTTTTGCAGTAAGTCCTGAAAAACAGCCAAGCGTTTTTGCTGTATAGAGGATCTTTGACTAGTGTTTTTGCAGTAGGTTCTTAAAAAACAGTCTACCATTCTTGTCGTATAGAGGATCTTCGACTAGTGTTTTTGCAGTAAGTCCCGAAAAACAGCAAAGCGTTTTTGCTGTATAGAGGATCTTTGACTAGTGTTTTTGCAGTAAGTCTCGAAAAACAGCAAAGCATTTTTGCTGTATAGAGGATCTTTGACTAGTGTTTTTGAAGTAGGTTCTTAAAAAACAGTCTACCATTCTTGTCATCCAGAGGATTTTCGACTAGTGTTTTTGCAGTAGGTCCCGAAAAACAGCCAAGCGTTTTTGCTGTATAGAGGATCTTTGACTAGTATTTTTGCAGTAAGTCCCGAAAAACAGCCAAGCGTTTTTGCTGTATAGAGGATCTTTGACTAGTGTTTTTGCAGTAGGTTCTTAAAAAACAGTCTACCATTCTTGTCATCTAGAAGATCTTCGACTAGTGTTTTTGCAGTTGATTTTTTTAAATAGCAGAGCACTCCTGTCATATAGAGAGGATCTTTGACTAATGTTTTTGCAGTAGCTTCTTAAAAAACGGTCTAACATTCTTGTCATCTAGAGGATCTTCGACTAGTGTTTTTGCAGTAAGTCTCGAAAAACAGCAAAGCATTTTTGCTGTATAGAGGATCTTTGACTAGTGTTTTTGCAGTAGGTTCTTAAAAAACAGTCTACCATTCTTGTCATCCAGAGGATTTTCGACTAGTGTTTTTGCAGTAGGTCCTGAAAAACAGCCAAGCGTTTTTGCTGTATAGAGGATCTTTGACTAGTATTTTTGCAGTAAGTCCCGAAAAACAGCCAAGCGTTTTTGCTGTATAGAGGATCTTTGACTAGTGTTTTTGCAGTAGGTTCTTAAAAAACAGTCTACCATTCTTGTCATCCAGAGGATCTTTGACTAGTGTTTTTTCAGTTGATTTGTTTAAATAGCAGAGCACTCCTGTCATATAGAGAGGATCTTTGACTAATGTTTTTGCAGTAGCTTCTTAAAAAACAGTCTAACATTCTTGTCATCTAGAGGATCTTCGACTAGTGTTTTTGCAGTAAGTCCCGAAAAACAGCAAAGCGTTTTTGCTGTATAGAGGATCTTTGACTAGTGTTTTTGCAGTAGGTTCTTAAAAAACAGTCTACCATTCTTGTCATCTAGAAGATCTTCGACTAGTGTTTTTGCAGTTGATTTTTAAAATAGCAGAGCACTCCTGTCATATAGAGAGGATCTTTGACTAATGTTTTTCAACCAGCCAAAATTCGACCCAGGCCTCTTTCGTATGTGGAAATCCTTGATGAAATTCTCTAATATTGTTGCAGTTCGTTTTAAAAATGGCACAATGCTTTTGTCATATAGAGGATCTTTGACTAGTGTTTTTGCAGTAAGTCCTGAAAAACAGCCAATCGTTTTTGCTGTATAGAGGATCTTTGACTAGTGTTTTTGCAGTAGGTTCTTAAAAAACAGTCTACCATTCTTGTCATATAGAGGATCTTCGACTAGTGTTTTTGCAGTAGATTTTTAAAATAGCAGAGCACTCCTGTCATATAGAGAGGATCTTTGACTAATGTTTTTGCAGTAGGTTCTTAAAAAACTGTCTACCATTCTTGTCATCTAGAGGATCTTCGACTAGTGTTTTTGCAGTAAGTCCTGAAAAACAGCAAAGCCCTTCTGCTCTATAGAGGATCTTTGACTAGTGTTTTTGCAGTAGGTTCTCAAAAAACAGTCTACCATTCTTGTCATCCAGAGGATCTTTGATTAATGTTTTTTCAGTTGATTTTTAAAATAGCAGAGCACTCCTGTCATATAGAGAGGATCTTTGACTAGTGTTTTTGCAGTAGGTTCTTAAAAAACAGTCTACCATTCTTGTCATCCAGAGGATCTTTGATTAATGTTTTTTCAGTTGATTTTTAAAATAGCAAAGCACTCCTGTCATATAGAGAGGATCTTTGACTAATGTTTTTGCAGTAGGTTCTTAAAAAACAGTCTACCATTCTTTTCATCTAGAGGATCTTCGACTAGTGTTTTTGCAGGTGATTCTTAAAATAGCAGAGCACTCCTGTCAAATAGAGAGGATCTTTGACTAATGTTTTTTAACCAACCAAAATTCGACCCAGGCCTCTTTCGTATGTGGAGATTCTTGATGAAATTCTCTAATATTGTTGCAGTTTGTTTTAAAAATGGCACAATGCTTCTGTCATATAGAGGATCTTTGACTAGTGTTTTTGCAGTATGTCCTTAAAACAGCAGAGCACTCCTGTCATATAGAGAGGATCTTTGACTATTGTTTTTGCAGTAGGTTCTTAAAAAACAACTTGCCAGTCTTGTCATCTAGAAGATCTTGGACTCGTGTTTTTGCAGTTGATTCTTAAAATAGCTGAGCACTCCTGTCATAAAGAGAGGATCTTGGAGTAGTGTTTTTGCAGTAAGTGCTGAAAAACAGCAAAGCGCTTCTGCTCTATAGAGGATCTTTGACTAGTGTTTTTGCAGTAGGTTCTTAAAAACAGTCTACCATTCTTGTCATCTAGAGGATCTTCGACTAGTGTTTTTGCAGTTGATTCTTAAAATAGCAGAGCACTCCTGTCATATAGAGAGGATCTTTGACTAATGTTTTTGCACTAGGTTCTTAAAAACAACAGAGCTCCTGTTATATCAAAAATAATTTGACTAGTGTTTTTGCAGTAGGTGCTCAAAAACAGCAAAGTGCTTCTGCTGTGTGGAGGATTTTTGACTAATATTTTTACAGCAGTTTCGTAAAAACAGCACAGCTCCTGTTATATCGAGAATAATTTGACTAATATTTTTGCAGTTAGTTTTAAAAACAGCAGAGCGCTTCTTTCATATTGAGGATCTTTGACTAGTGTTTTTGATGTTGGTCCTTAAAAATAGCAGAGCACTCCTGTCATATAGAGAGGAGCTTTGACTTATGTTTTTGCAATAGGTTTTTAAAAACATCAGAGCTCCTGTTATATCAAAAATAATTTGACTAATAATTTTCCAGTAGGCCCTCAAAAAGGCTGCTGTATAGAGGATCTTTGACTAGTGTTTTTGCAGTAGGTTCTTAAAAAATAGCCTACCACTCCTGTCATCCAAAGGATCTTCGACTAGTGTTTCTGCAGTTGATTCCTAAAATAGCCCAGCACTACTGTCATATATAAAGGATCTTTGACTAATGTTTTTACAGCAGTTTCTTAAAAACAGCACTGCTCCTGTTATATCGAGAATAATTTGACTAACATTTTTGCAGTTAGTTTTCAAAACAGCAGATCGTTTCTTTCACATAGAGGATCTTTGACTAGAGTTTTTGCAGTAGGTCCTTAAAAACAGCAGAGCACTCTTGTCATATAGAGAGGATCTTTGACTATTGTTTTTGCAGTAGGTTCTTAAAAAAAACAACCCGCCACTCTTGTCATCCAGAGGATCTTCGACTAGTGTTTTTGCAGTTGATTCTTAAAATAGCAGAGCACTCTTGTCATATAGAGAGGATCTTTGACTAATGTTTTTAACCAACCAAAATTCGACCCAGGCCTCTTTCGTATGTGGATATCCTTGATGAAATTCTCTTTGTGGGTTTTTGAGGTTTGGATACTGGCGGAGTTTCAGAGTGGCTGGTGAGGGTAAATGTGCTGAAACCACTGCTTTAGTTTTTTCCTCATGTAGTGTTTGCAGGGCATTTGGCACGCTGGATGTCGTCATCTGAAAGAGTAAAGGAGTCCCTGCTAGGGATGGCAATTGGTACTTTTTTGGCACCCACCGAATGCCGCCGATCCTACCGGGCACGGATTTACGTAAATTTTAACGGTGCAATATTTCGGTACCCGAGGTGCAAGTGACGTCACGCACAATTACTGACTTTGCACTTTGGCACTTGGTGATCACTCCAGCAGCACTGAGAGCAGTGCCAAACTACATCTAAGCAATGTTATGATTTTTAACGGCAACAAAGAAGTTGACTTGAAAACGTACGGCTCCACCCTTTACAAAAAAATGCGCTATCTTTTATACATTGGCTTTGCTATTGACATGCTACTGATTAGCATTAGCGATTTTACATGGCGGTTTTAACATCCCCAAATTTTTTAATGTTAATTAACACAAAAAAATAATAATATACGACTTGTTTTTTGAGCGACTTGTCCAGGGTGTACCCCGCCTACCGCCCCAATGCAAGCGGTAGAAAATGGATGGATGGATGGATGGACTTATTTTTAACACTTTAATGACTGAGACCCTTTTGGGTCCGAGGAATCTTTAACATTCCCCAAAATTGAGGGAGCCCTAGTGGTCCATATGTATATTGTTTTGGTTTCGCAAATAAAAAATATCAAAATGATCGCCCATACGTAAACATTCTGCTTCACCGCAATGTTGGAATTAAACTTACACTTTTTATAAGAGATGTCCGATAATGGCTTTTTTGCAGATATCCGATATTCCGATATTGTCCAACTCTTAATTACCGATTCTGATATCAACCGATACCGATATATACAGTCGTGGAATTAACACATTATTATGCCTAATTTTGTTGTGATGCCCCGCTGGATGCATTAAACAATGTAACAAGGTTTTCCAAAATAAATCAACTCTAGTTATGGAAAAAAGTGCCAACATGGCACTGCCATATTTATCATTGAAGTCACAAAGTGCTTTTTTTTTTTTTTAACATGCCTCAAAACAGGACATGCTCTCCCTGAGAGAGCATGAGGAGGTTGAGGTGGACGGGGTTGGGGGGGCAGGGGTGTATATTGTAGCGTCCTGGAAGAGTTAGGGCTGCAAGGGGTTCCGGGTATTTGTTCTGTTGTGTTTATGTTGTGTTACGGTGCGGATTTTCTCCCGAATTTTGGTGTGGGTTCACAGTGTGGCGCATATTTGTAACAGTGTTAAAGTTGTTTATACGGCCACCCTCAGTGTGACCTGTATGGCTGTTGACCAAGTATGCATGGCATTCACTTGTGTGTGTGAAAAGCCGTAGATATTATGTGATTGGGCCGGTACGCAAATGCAGTGCCTTTAAGGCACGTACCGAATATTGTTGTCCGGGTGGAAATCGGGAGAAATTCGGGAGAATGGTTGCCCCGGGAGATTGTCGGGAGGGGCACTGAAATTCAAGAGTCTCCCGGGAAAATCGGGAGGGATGGCAAGTATGACTGGGAGATGCAACTGCTCTGTACTTCTCCCTACGTCCGTGTACCACTCCATACAGCGGCGTTATAAAAAGTCATACATTTTACTTTCTGAAACCGATACCGATAATTTCCGATATTACATAAAAGCATTTATCGGCCGATAATATCGGCAGTCCGATATTATCGGACATCTCGAGTCCAAATGTGAATTGTTTTGGTTTCGCAAATAAAAAATATCTAAATGATCGCCCATACGTAAACATTCTGCTTAACCGCAATGTTGGAATTAAACTTACACTTTTTATCATCAAAAATCTGGTCTTTTTTTTCATCTAAAGTCTAGTCTTAAGGATGATCGGACATGTGTTTGAGAATAAAAAACAGCTGCCGGGTTGGCATGCCCGTGCCCCATAGCTTGGCCGAGTCACCCGAAAGGACAAAACACTGGCTAAGTTCCCCACCCAGCACTTTGGACCAAAACAAAAGGCAACCAAGTCTGTGTTTGGACTTGAAGTCCACACTGACACATTTAAAAAAAAAAAAAAAAAAAAAAAGATTTCCCCCTTTTGTCCCGCCACAAACACTGACTCTTTGTTTTGGTTCTCAAGCATCTAAATGCACAAACACCAAGTTCTCCTTTGTGCACACATGACGTGCACAAATACACTCTTACCTTTCTTCCTCCATTCATTATAAGCTCGCCCGGACCCCCGATCATTCATGTCCAAATGAGCGTGTGTTTGGACCCCAAAAAGGGCTTTTAGTCCCAATTATTTTACACACTTTACATTAAGCACAGTGATGTGGGTGTGTTGTGTTCAGGTGCCAAGCGGCCCAGGCGAGGGCCGGGTGCCAGGCGCGGATAAAGAGCAGATGGCGGCCCTGACGGGGCAGAAAAACCTCTTCAGTTTTCCCACGTCCTATTCAGCTTCTGCACCGCGGCGACAGGTTGCATTGGGACTTGAATGCAGCGCCCGTCATAAGGCAGGAGAAAGGGAAGACAAATGTTGCAGGTCTGTTTTAGTTTCATATATGGGCCTACACAACTATATGTACAACATTAGCTTAGCATTAATGAGGAAGGCAAGAAAGTTCATTTGGAACTAATAAAGCCCAGACCTCTTTATTGTAAAAAAAAAAAAAAAAAAAGTCCTAAATCCGAATCAGTCCCAAAACTTGTTCCTGGTCCCATTTCTGACATTTCCTGAAAGTTTCATCAAAATCCTGTGAATGAAGCCTCTTGTCTGTCATCCACTGTCTTTGTCTCTGTGGGTGGAGGCGGGGATGCTGGCATACACGCACACACAATTGTTTGTCCCGATTGCGGACGGTTTCTGAAAGTTTGACAAAAATCGGCCCATAACTTGTTGATTTATTTTGCTGACTAACTGATGAACTGGTGAAAAAAATATAATAGGGTATTATATAAAGAAAACATGCAAACATGTGTCATCAATTTTTGGAGGTTAATTTGTGTCAAAGCCGTTTTTGACACAAAATGTATATAATCCATTATTTTGCGTTCAAATTTTGTGGACTCCATTTTTTTTTTTACACAAAAGTATGCAGAATATTTCATTCAATGAAGATTTATGTGCAAAATGTGCTTGTTTAGAAAATAGAGTTTGTCAAAATACAGTATTTTGAAATTTTATGCATACAAAATTCTGTGTAAACAATTCAGTGTATAAAAAATCGGTGTTAAAAAAGTCTGTCAAAAAAAATTATGTGTAAAAATTTCAGTGTAAAATAATTCAGTGTAAAAAAAGTCTGTTTAAAATATATTTTTTTAAAAAGTTAATATGTGTCTTTATTACCAAAGCATATTTTGACACAACATTTATATAACCGATTATTTTGCGTTCAAATTTTGTGGACTCCATTTTTTTTTTTTACACAAAAGTATGCCGAATATTTCATTCAATTAAGATTTGTGAGCAAAATGTGCTTGTTTAGAAAATAGAGTTTGTCAAAATACAGTATTTTGAAATTTTATGCATACAAAATTCAGTGTAAACAATTCAGTGTATAAAAAATCGGTGTTAAAAAAGTCTGTCAAAAAAAATTATGTGTAAAAATTTCAGTGTAAAATAATTCAGTGTAAAAAAAGTCTGTTTAAAATATATTTTTTTTAAAAAGTTAATATGTGTCTTTATTACCAAAGCATATTTTGACACAACATTTATATAACCGATTATTTTGCGTTCAAATTTTGTGGACTCCATTTTTTTTTTTTTACACAAAAGTATGCCGAATATTTCATTCAATTAAGATTTGTGAGAAAAATGTGCTTGTTTAGAAAATAAAGTTTGTCAAAATACAGTATTTTGAAATGTTATGCATAAAAAATTCAGTGTAAAAAGGTCAGTGTATAAAAAAATCAGTGTAAAAAGGACAGTGTATAAAAAAAATCAGTGTAAAAAAAATCAGTCCAAAAAAATTCAGTGTAAAATGTCTAAAATATATCTTTTTTTAAGTTAATTTGTGTCTTTATTACCAAAGCATATTTTGACACAAAATGTATCTAACCAATTTTATTGCTTTCAAATTTTGTGAACTCCCTTTTTTTTTTTTACACAAAATGATGCCAAATATTTCATTGAATAAAGATTTGTGAGAAAAATGTACTTGTGTAGAAAATAAAGTTTGTCAAAATACAGTATTTTAAAACGTTATGCATAAAAAATTCAGTTGATAAAAAATCAGTGTAAAAAAAATCAGTCAAAAAAAAATTCCGTGTAAAAAAATCAGTGTAAAGAAATTCAGTGTAAAAAGGTATGTCTAAAATATATTTTTTAAAAAGTTAATTTGTGTCTTTATTACCAAAGCATAATTTGACACAAAATTTATCTAACCGATTTAATTGCTTTCAAATTTTTTGAACTCCCTTTTTTTTTACACAAAATGATGCCGAATATTTCATTGAAAAAAGATTTGTGAGAAAAATGTGCTTGTTTAGAAAATAACATTTGTCAAAATATAATATTTTAAAATGTAATGCCTAAAAAATTCAGTGTAAAAAAAATTCAGTTTATAAAAAAATCAGTGTAAAAAAAATCAGTCAAAAAAAATTCAGTGTAAAAAAATCAGTCTAAAAAAATTCAGTGTAAAAAAAGGAAGTCTAAAATATATTTTTTTAAAAAGTAAATTTGTGCCTTTATTACCAAAGCATATTTTGACACTACATTTATCTAACCGATTTTATTGCTTTCAAATTTTGTGAACTCCCTTTTTTTTTTTACACAAAATGATGCCGAATATTTTAATGAATATAGATTTGTGAGAAAAATGTGCTTGTTTAGAAAATAAAGTTTGTCAAAATATAATATTTTAAAATGTAATGCCTAAAAAATCCAGTGTAAAAAAAATCAGTGTATAAAAAATCAGTGTAAAAAAAGTTTGTCTAAAATATTTTATTTGAAAAAGTTAATTTGTGTCTTTATTACCAAAGCATATTTTGACACAAAATGTATACAACCGATTTTTTTGCGTTCAAATTTTGTGAACTCCATTTTTTTACACAAAATTATGCAGAATATTTCATTGAATAACGATTTGTGAGAAAATGTGTTTGGTTAGAATATAAAGATTGTCAAAATAGAGTATTTCAAAATTTAATGCCTAAAAAATTCAGTGTAAAAAAATTCAGTGTCAAAAAAATCAGTCAAAAAAAATTCAGTGTAAAAAAAGTATGTCTAAAATATATTTTTTTTAAAAGTTAATTTGTGTCTTTATTATCAAAGTATATTTTGACACAAAATGTATACAACCGATTGTTTTGCGTTAAAATTTTGTGAACTCCATTTTATTTTTACACAAAATTATGCTGAATATTTCATTGAATATAGATTTGTGAGAAGAATGTGCTTGTTTAGAAAATAACATTTATAAAACTACAGTATTTTAAAATGTAATGCCTAAAAAATTCAGTGTAAAAAAATTCAGTGTATAAAAAATCAGGGTTAAAAAAATTAGTCCAAAAAAATTCAGTGTAAAAAAAATCAGTCTGAAAACATTCAGTGTAAAAAAAAAAATAAAAAAAAATCTGAAGAAATTCAGTGTAAAAAAAATCAGTAAAGATTCAGCTTCAAAATTTAAGACTCACTTCCGGTGAATTATGACTGAAGCTGCTTTTATACCCAATCATGTCACCCACCTGTTCCCAATTAACCTGTTCCCCTGTGGGATGTTCCAAATAAGTGTTTGATGAGCATTCCTCAACTTTCTCAGTCTTTTTTGCCACTTGTGCCAGCTTTTTTGAAACATGTTGCAGGCATCAAATTCCAAATGAGCTAATATTTGCAAAAAATAACAAAGTTCGAACGTTAAGTATCTTGTCTTTGCCGTCTATTCAATTGAATATAGGTTGAAAAGGATTTGCAAATCATTGTATTCTGTTTTTGTTTACGATTTACACAACGTGCCAACTTCACTTTGGGTTTTGTATATATATATATATATATATATATATATATATATATATATATATATATATATATATATATATATATATATGCTAACTCTGGTTAGTTTCCCTGCATCTGGCCTCCATTGTCCACTAGCCCCTGAGCGACAGTAGCTATAGTTCCCACGGAGACAGTTGCTGTGCTGGCACACTTCTGTGGTGTAGCCTGTACACACACACACACACACACACACACACACACATACACACACACGCTGAAATCAGCCACCTTTCTTAGTTATTTCCTGTGTGAACTTCTCTGAAACGGGCCAAGTCACGACAGGAAGTGGTATTGGGGTCACGTCCGGGCACGGGAGGCTGACAGGTGTCTCGTCTGTGGAATTTCCTGTGAGAAGCAGAATTGTTTTTGTTGTTCTTTTAAACGTCCCGTGTTCTAGTATTTCCTTCACCGATTTTGAATATATCTCATAAGTCCCACCAGGGTCCAAAGTATGGCCTCGGAGGGCCATTTTCTATACACTTAAAAGAGAAAATGTGTCAAAGGCTACTTTTTTTCTTTAAATAAGTGCTGTCAAACGATTATCTTTCAAAATAATTTTGATGAATCACGATAAGTGTTAGGAAAAAATGTGTTGGATAATAACAGCATTGTTACTTTTATCAGTAACGAGTAATCCAATTAATTAGAGATGTCCGATAATATCGGACGATAAATGCTTTAAAATGTCATATCGGAACTTATCGGTATCATTTTTTTTTATTATCGGTAGCAGGTTTTTTTTTTTTGTTTGTTTTTTTTAATTATTAAATCAACATAAAAACCACAAGATACACTTACAATTAGTGCACCAACCCAAAAAACCTCCTACACTCATTCACACTCATTCACACAAAAGGGTTGTTTCTTTCTGTTATTAATATTCTGGTTCCTACATTATATATCAATATATATCAATACAGTCTGCATGGATACAGTCCGTAAGCACACATGATTGTGCGTGCTGCTGGTCCACTAATAGTACTAACCTTTAACAGTTAATTTTACTCATTTTCATTAATTACTAGTTTCTATGTAACTGTTTTTATATTGTTTTACTTTCTTTTTTATTCAAAAAAATGTTTTTTAATTTATTTATCTTATTTTATTGTATTTTTTTTTTTTTTAAAAAGGACCTTATCTTCACCATACCTGGTTGTCCAAATTAGGCATAATAATGTGTTAATTCCACGACTGTATATATCTGTATCGGTTGATATCGGTATTGGTAATTAAAGAGTTGGACAATATCGGAATATCGGATATCGGCAAAAAGCAATTATCGGACATCCCTACAATTAATTGCATTAATGTACGTGACAAGGTTGTTACCACTACTTTTGATGTTGTAGCATGTCAACAAGACAGGAAGTTCAACGCAGGAAGTCACTTTTTACTAGTGAAAGCAACGAGCAGCACCACACTAAAATTAACTTGGCATCAAATAGGAGGAGGCAACATCCCACAGCAAACAACACACTTACACACTACTACTACTACTACTACTACTACTACGAGGGAATAACGAACAACAAATCAATAAATAAAGTGGCAAGCTTGTAATACTACAATACCCAGTTTGTGGAGAAGGAGACTACTAACAAGCACAGTTGAGCTAAAATGCTGCTCTGTCTGAACATGCGCTCGCTGACGTCACACCTCACTTTTTTTTTTTTTTGTTTCACGTAAAATCCAACAACGCCGTGTTTCGGTACCTGGGTTGTGCGTGATGTTACGCCCTGTTGCCGACTCAGTCAAGCTACCTCTGGGTAATGTTGCAATTTTCAATGCCAACAATGAAACTGAGTAAAAAAAAAAAAACTCTCCAATGTACGTAAAGTAAAGCCTCACATTTCCTAAAATGCACTAGCTTGATGCTAATATACAATGCCTTTGCCATTGGTATGCTACTGATTAGCATTAGCGATTTTACATGGCGACTTTCACGCCTCCAAATTTGTCAACGAAAACTACAACAAAAATGTACGTCACACTCAAACAGCTGGTGCGTAACAAGTACAATACTTACAGTGTTAACACGTTTTAGGGCACAACAGAAACGGGGGGGGAAAAAACACCACTACTGCTATCTAATGTCTTGCAACTGTAATAGCGACTTAATGTCATACTTGCAAACTAAACAACAAAATGTGATCAACGAGATGGATGTAAAATAAGATGTGCGTCTTACTAAAATAAGAATAAGTTAAAAACGATAACAAAAATAAAATAAAATGCCTTTATTTAGAAAATAAAAGTTGGGACTAATTAATTCAGTTTCATTTGTAAATGTTGCATTAAAAAAATTTGTTTTTGTCATCAAAAACAATTAATATTTATTAACACACACAAAAGTATAGAAAATAGGTACCGTTGAGTACTGTATTTTCCGGACCATAGGGTGCACCGGATTATAAAGCGCACTGCCAATGAATGGGCTATTTTCGATCTTTTTTCATATACAGAGCGCTAAAGGAGTCATATTATTATTTTATTTTTTTTACATTCAGACTTTACTTAAACCAATAACGGAGCAGCATCTCCTCATCCGGAAACAACAACAACCGGAAATGGGTCCCGTGAAAAACTGTCCGACCGGAACTCTCTAATAACTAAAGTTCCTTGGGTGAATAAAGTAAACTCACTACACCGGTATGTTTTAGCGCTTTCATGGTGAGTTTACTGACAGATATAAGTAAGAACTTTACACTACTTTATATTACAAATGGCAACAGCCAAGGATAAATGTTGCATAACAAAAAGATAGAGTAAAAGAAGCTTAATGACTACGGTGTCGGCATGGACTACAAATTTTTCAGGACTTATGCAGATCCCAAATACAGATCAGCAGGTACCAGAAGGTAAGAAAAGTTTCTTTTGCATAATATTGCGAAACAAAACGCCAGATAATATGTCTTACCTTATACACACACCATAATAATACTCGTATGTTGAAGCACAGTACAATCCATCAAGCGGTGCGGCTTCATAGCTTACCAAAGTCGTACTAAAACATGTTGATAGTTTTTTGAGCGCCGTGTGTAATGTTCTATATTTTCAATGGAACATTTAAAATGTTGGTGTTGTTTATTTGAGTCATATTGCCATCATATTGCAGTCTACACGTATCTCTTATGTTTGACTGCCATCTACTGGTCACACTTATCATTACACCATGTACCAAATAAAATAGCTTCGAGGTCGGTAAGCAGAACCACAATTATTCCTTATATATGTCGAGTTTTGAGGGGAAAAAATGATTTTAAGTGCGCCTTATAGTCCGAAAAATACGGTACTGGTATTGATTCCCATGTATCAGGAATTGGTACCGTATCGGTCCAAATGTTAATGGTACCCATCCCTATGTGCAATACTGTACTGTAGTGTGTACTGTACAGTACTACTAACATTTCTAGTTGGTCATTTTTGTGCTGGAAAATGCTCCATTTAGACCAGGGGTGTCAAAAGTACGGCCCAAGGGCCGGATCAGGCCCGCGAACAGGTTTTATCCGGGATGAGTTTGCTAAGTATAAAATTGAGCCGAAATGTTCGGATGAAAGAAACCGCTGTTCTAAATGTGTCCACTAGATGTCGCAATAGCAATTCTTTGTATCTTTGTAGATTATGCTACATATGTACAAAATATATAAACAACATGATGTTAGTGCACCAGTCGAGGAAAATGATCAAACTACATAAATAACATCCTGTAATTTAATTTTGATATTATTTTGTTATCTTGATGGATTGAAAATGAACACCAATGAGTTGACTGATGAACATTATCACATCATTTATTCAGAAAGTATAAATAACGACAAATAAAGATAGAATACTATCAACCGCAACATGTAAGTATAAAAAAAACAACAACATTATTATTTGTACATTTTCAGAATGTGCTTGTTCTATTTTCAAGCAAAGAAAACAATCTGAAGTTGTCTTTATTTTTAAGTTATCGTGCCGTGATTTTACCAGTCCGGCCCACTTGGGGGTAGATTTTTCTCCATGTGGCCCCCCGATTTAGACCTAAAAACATGAAAACACGATATGGCGAGGGCCAAAAATCCCATCCAATTTGTTTTTTCTCCTTCTCAATATGCTTTCTCCATTCATCTTCCTGGAAATAAATAGAGCTCGAAGACGGGAAATGTGCGTCCATTCCCCCCCCCCCCCCCAGATTGATCAAAGATGGCAGTCAGTTCTAACTGTAATCGCCGCTGACGCTGCTGTCATTTCATCAGAGGCAACACACCACAAAACCGCCGGTGAACATCTCGTGCATGTTCTCAACCACCTTTTCCGCGTCTCGCACGACACGCGGCGAGGAACACCAGACCGCATGTGGCGTTCTTCTCTTCTTGTGTCGGTGTGACTTACGCTCAAATAGAAGCCCTCCAAGAATTGCGTGTGTGTGTGTGTGTGTGTGTGTGTGTGTGTGTGTGTGTGTGTGTGTGTGTGTGTGTGTGTGTGTGTGTGTGTGTGTGTGTGTGTCGCTCAACTAGAAGCCCTCCAAGTTAGTGTGTGTGTGTGTGTGTGTGTGTGTGTTCTGGCAACTTAATGAGGACATCGCTCTGTTTACACAGTCACCTTTAGGGGACCTCTGATGGTATGGGGACAAAAAAACAGGTCCCCTAAAGCAGTGGTCCCCAACCTTTTTGTAGCTGCGGACCGGTCAACGCTTGAAAATATTTTGGTCATAAAAAAAATACAATCATGTGTGCAGACTGTATTGATCTATATTGATATATAATTTAGAAACCAGAAATATTAATAACAGAAAGAAACAACCCTTTTGTGCGAATGAGTGTAAATGGGGGAGGGAGGTTTTTTGGGTTGGTGCACTAATTGTAAGTGTGTCCTGTGTTTTTTATGTTGATTTAATAAAAAATAAAAAAATTAATACTTTTTTTTTTTTTCTTATGCGGCCCAGTACCAATCCATCCACGGAGCAGTACCGGTCCGCGGCCCGGTGGTTGGGGACAGCTGCCCCAAAGGGAAACCTTTACTGTGATTCTGTATGGTATCCATCCTTAGTTAAAACTAATATATTTTTCCCCCAAAAAAATCTGGTTTTGTGTTCCTTAGGATGACATTTTCATACAGCATGATTATAAAACATTATTGCCTTAAAGGCCTACTGAAACCCACTACTACCGACCACGCAGTCTGATAGTTTATACATCAATGATGAAATCTTAACATTGCAACACATGCCAATACGGCATGTTAAATTTCCCGCGAAATATCCTGCTGAAAATGTCTCGGTATGATGACGTTTGCGCGTGACGTCAGGGATTGTAGCGGACATTTTGGGACACCATTGTGGCCAGCTATTAAGTCGTCTGTTTTCATCGCAAAATTCCACAGTATTCTGGACATCTGTGTTGGTGAATCTTTTGCAATTTGTTTAATGAACAATGGAGACAGCAAAGAAGAAAGCTGTAGGTGGGAAGCGGTGTATTAGCGGCCGGCTGCAGCAACACAAACACGTAGCCGGTGTTTCATTGTTTACATTCCCGAAGGATGACAGTCAAGCTTTACCATTGGCCTGTGGAAAACTGGGACAACAGAGACTCTTACCAGGAGGACTTTGAGTTGGATACGCGGTACCGTGAGTACACAGCTGCGGCTTCCAAACATTTGATCGCTTGCCCGTACGTGCGTGCCGCTATGTGCATGTCACATACGTAACTTTGGGGAAATATATGTGCTGTATGAACTTTGGGGAGGTGAACGGTACTTTGGGCTGTGGGATTGAGTGTGTTTGATTTGTATTGGCGGGTTATATGGACGGGAGGGGGGAGGTGTTTGTTATGCGGGATTAATTTGTGGCATATTAAATATAAGCCTGGTTGTGTTGTGGCTAATAGAGTATATGTCTTGTGTTTATTTACTGTTTTAGTCATTCCCAGCTGAATATCAGGTCCCACCCGCCTCTCACAGCATCTTCCCTATCTGAATCGCTTCCACTGCCCTCTAGTCCTTCACTTTCACTTTCCTCATCCACGAATCTTTCATCCTCGCTCAAATTAATGGGGAAATCGTCGCTTTCTCGGTCCGAATCGCTCTCGCTGCTGGTGGCCATGATTGTAAACAATGTGCAGATGTGAGGAGCTCCACAACCTGTGACGTCACGCTACTTCCGGTACAGGCAAGGCTTTTTTATCAGCGACCAAAAGTTGCGAACTTTATCGTCGATGTTCTCTACTAAATCATTTCAGCAAAAATATGGCAATATCGCGAAATGATCAAGTATGACACATAGAATGGACCTGCTATCCCCGTTTAAATAAGAAAATCTCATTTCAGTAGGCCTTTAAAGTATGATTCTCATTCAGAATTTTCCATCCTTCCATATATGGTAGTTGGAGTTGCAGACAACTTCATTACTGCTAAATAGAAGTTTTCAGTAATGTCACAGAGGATGCAGGATTTGCTTTAACATTTAAGTGGTGAAACTTCCTATAAGAGGACAGCTGTAGTGCTGTATTCTGAGGATCATGTCATATTTAATTTGATTTTTTTTTTTTTTTAAATGGTCCTCAGTAGTCACGTACAAATTTGTGTGAATTATGCAAAATTATTTAAATGTGGTCCCCATGAACCATATGAACTCTTTTTTCCCCCAGGGTCCCCAGTAAGAATGATCAGCAAAATACTTCATAAATTCAGAGATTTAAAGACGTGTATGAGCTAACTGGGCAGTGGCCATTTTACCTTTTTTTTTTTATGCCTCCACAACCTGTAGAAAGGGTGGTCCCCACAAGTGATGATCAAAAACTTGGTCCCCATTCCAAATTATAACCAGTATGTGTGTGTGTGTGTGTGTGTGTGTGTGTGTGTGTGTGTGTGTGTGTGTGTGTGTGTGTGTGTGTGTGTGTGTGTGTGTGTGTGTGTGTGTGTGTGTGTGTGTGTGTGTGTGTGTGTGTGTGTGTGTGTGTGGAGGAGGATGGTTAAACTGGGATTGGGCGAGCAAGCTAGAGAGAGACTGGATGGAATCCCATAACAACCCTTCTTTTTTTTCTACTAGTCCATTATAATGTTAAAATTTTAATTCTCAAATAGTTGGAGGCTTCGGAATGAATTAAGCACGATCTATCGCATTTTCAACTCAGTAACTGTATTTGGAGCAATACTCGATGTGTTTGGGCTGGTAAAGTTAACGCAATAATAAGTGAAAACTGGAAAAATTCCCGCGGAAATGTTGACGGGACCTTCTATCTGTGCCCTGGGCCGCCGTGAGTTGCAGGTGTGACTGTACAAAAACTTTAGCATGCTTACATTAAAATGCTAACATTTAGCATGTGTGCGAACGACGGCCTGCTTACAGTTAGCATGTCTCACATTTCAAGTAACACGGCTGCGAGGTGTACGGCTGCGGAAATAAGAGAAAAAAAAGTCTAAAATTAGATGAAAAAGTTAGCACGCTTAAGTTAGCTTGCTAGCATGCTAACTTTAGCACGCAAACAGTCAACAGCTGTCACATACCAAGTTGCCTGACTCTAGGTTAAACGGTTGCAAAATTAGCTGTTTGCCCACATTACCCAGCAATATGTTTGTAGAAGAAAAGGTGAGGCCTTTAATCCCAGGAACACCATTCCTACCGTTAAGCGTGGTGGTGGTAGAATTATGCTCTGGGCCTGTTTTGCTGCCAATGGAACTGGTGCTTTACAGAGAGTAAATGTGACAATGAAAAAGGAGGATTACCTCCAAATTCTTCAGGACAACCTAAAATCATCAGCCCGGAGGTTGGGTCTTGGGCGCGGTTGGGTGTTCCAACAGGACAATGACCCCAAACACATGTCAAAAGTGGTAAAGGAATGGTTAAATCAGGCTAGAATGAAGGTTTTAGAATGGCCTTCCCAAAGTCCTGACTTAAACGTGTGGACAATGCTGAAGAAACAAGTACATGTCAGAAAACCAACAAATTTAGCTGAACTGCACCAATTTGGTCAAGAGGAGTGGTCAAAAATTCAACCAGAAGCTTGTGGATGGCTACCAAAAGCGCCTTATTGCAGTGAAACTTGCCAAGGGACATGTAACCAAATATTAACATTGCTGATCCAGCAGATTTGGTCACTGTGGAGGTTGCCATCCTGTGGGTTCTCCTGACACAAAGATTCTTCTTGTGAGCCCGGCAGTCTGAGGTAGCAGTCTTTTATTGTCATGCAGGGATTGCTTTCCAGCAATTTTTTTTTTTAACTTTTTAGTCCAGCGTGTCTCAGTTCGTGTGTCTTTTTCGGGCTCCAACTCCCACACACCTTGTCTCGTTCCGGCTGCTGCTAATAAAGGCGACAGGTGATTAGATAACAAGGCCCAGCCGGGCAATCTACTCACCAAGTCGCTGTCTTCGAGGCCGGTCCTTGCACACCCTCCACGCCCCCCCTCCACAGTCACATTTTCAGTAGACCCATAATAAATTCATAAAAGGACAAAACTTTGTGAATGTTTTTCGTGACCAACAAGTATGTGCTCCAATCACTCTATCACAAGAAAATAAGAGTTGTAGAAATTATTGGAAACTCAACACAGCCATGACATTATGTTCTTTACAAGTGTATGTAAACTTTTGATCGCGACTGTATGCAACATTTTGACCAAAGAACCAAGATAGTGTTTTCAATTTAGAAAAAAAATCATAATATGACCCCCTTATAATCCGGAAAAATACGTTAAATAAAAGTGGTTACAAATTAATCCTAATTAACGCGTCAAGGTTCCGTCTTTAAGTTCAAACCAGTCCTATGCAAATTCCCTCCCCTTCAGAGTGATGTGTTTGGAGTCGACCTTTATGCATTTACGTGCCACTTGACGTATTTGTGCAGTGAACAAGCAGCTCAGTGTTGGCCGTCTGCCTCTGGAGAATCTAAACAGAGGGGGGCTGCCAAATGGAATCGCAAATGCGGGGTCAAACATGTGACCTTTGGCATAAAGACTCCTGTTATTGGCTTTCATTGGAAGCGGGCACGTGACGAGTTGGAGAGCGCACACACACACACACACACACACACACACACACACACGTCTGTTCAAATACACGCATACAGTCAAAGCCCAAACAAAACGCCTGAATGTCGAAACTCCGGTCGTCTCTTTGAAAGGCTTGCCGAAGCTGGAGCGGCGGGTGTGAGGTAGCATGTTTGTCCCAGAATCCCTCATCAAGGGGCACTCGTTACACACCTCAAACATCGCACATCTCTGCGGACAGGAGGATTATCGGTTCAGAACCAAAGGTCAAAGACGAGGCTCAAACAGGAAGACTGTATGGATGCCGAATAGGTGGAAAAAAGCTTTAAAGGCCTACTGAAATTCATTTTTTTTATTTAAACGGGGATAGCAGATCCATTCTATGTGTCATACTTGATCATTTCGCGATATTGCCATATTTTTGCTGAAAGGATTTAGTAGAGAACATCGACGATAAAGTACGCAACTTTTGGTCGCTGATAAAAAAAAGCCTTGCCTGTACCGGAAGTAGCGTGACGTCGCAGGTTGAAGGGCTCCTAAAATTTCCCCATTGTTTACACCAGCAGCGAGAGCGATTCGGACCGAGAAAGCGACGATTACCCCATTAATTTGAGCGAGGATGAAAGATTCGTGGATGAGGAACGTGAGAGTGAAGGACTAGAGTGCAGTGCAGGACGTATCTTTTTTCGCTCTGACCGTAACTTAGGTACAAGCTGGCTCATTGGATTCCACACTTTCTCCTTTTTCTATTGTGGATCACGGATTTGTATTTTAAACCACCTCGGATACTATATCCTTTTGAAAATGAGAGTCGAGAACGCGAAATGGACATTCACAGTGACTTTTATCTCCACGAAAATACATCGGCGAAGCTCTTTAGCTACGGAAATGCCGATAGAAACAAAAGAAATAAACCCCTGACTGGAAGGATAGACAGAAAATCAACAATACTATTAAACCATGGACATGTAACTACACGGTTAATGCTTTCCAGGCTGGCGAAGCTTAACAATGCTAACGACGCCATTGAAGCTAACTTAGCAACGGGACCTCACAGAGCTATGCTAAAAACATTAGTTATCCACCTACGCCAGCCCACATCTGCTCATCAACACCCGTGCGCACCTGCGTTCCAGCGATCGACGGAGCGACGATCATAGATGCGGTCGGCGGCCCGGAGACAGAGGAAGTCAAGGTGAGGTCGCCGGCTAGCGCGTCTGCTATCCATCTCAAAGTCCTCCTGGTTGTGTTGCTGTAGGCCGCCGCTAATACACCGATCCCACCTACAACTTTCTTCTTTGCAGTCTTCATTATTCATTAAACAAATTGCAAAAGATTCACCAACACAGATGTCCAGAATACTGTGGAATTTTGAGATGAAAACAGAGCTTTTTGTATTGGATTCAATGGTGTCTGAATACTTCCGGTTCAACGATTGACGTCACGCGCATACGTCATCATACATAGACGTTTTCAACCGGAAGTTTAGCGGGAAATTTAAAATTGCACTTTATATGTTAACCCGGCCGTATTGGCATGTGTTGCAATGTTAAGATTTCATCATTGATATATAAACTATCAGACTGCGTGGTCGGTAGTAGTGGGTTTCAGTAGGCCTTTAAAAAATGCCACTTTTAATAAGACACAATGATAGAATGTAAAAGTTTTAATAAGACTATTAACATGCACCTGGTCTCAAACAGACACTTCATTTAAGCGGCGCTCTGTTTGGACTCTGTCGTCAAGGAAACGGACGGCATTTGCTTCACGTGATTGTTTACGTTTAGAGTTGTCTCTAAGGAACGGAGTCCGTCATATGAGCACGCTGCAGATGCTATCAGTGTGATACGTGCCAGCCACTACATTATTGAAATTTTTTTTTTAAAGAGTTCGGACACAAAAAACCAGATCAATCCATTTCCATTGTTTTTTTCATTGATATATTAAAAAAAAACTAAAGAAACCCAGATCAATCCATTTCCCTTGTTTTTTTTTTCAGATTAACATTTTTTGTGGAGCTTTTCATGAAAACAGCCATCCTGCTGATACAGGGCTGCAATTGAATGGTTTTCAACGACTAAAATGAAGGTCTCAATTTGAAAAATGCGCATTTATCGCAAAAGGACAATTAGAACAATTTAGAACAATGTCCCTTGTGGATCAATAAAGTTTGTCTTAGTCTAAAAATTTATTTTTGGGGAAATTTTGCAGAACATTTTTTGCAGAAAAAACAGATAACTCCAAACAGTTACAGTGGTTCTTAACCTTGTTGGAGGTACTGAACCCCACCAGTTTCATATGCGCATTCACCGAACCCTTCTTTAGTGAAAAATAAAATGTTGTTTTTTTTCAAATTTAAGACAAAGTTATATGTTTTTGGTAACACTTTAGTATGGGGAACATATGCTAAGTAACAAAGACTTAATTTAGAGTTATTTGGTTAGGGTTAGGGTTAGGGTTAGGGTTAGGGTTAGAGGGTTAGGGTTATAATAAGGTCATGCAGAATAAGGCATTAATAAGTACTTAATAATGACTAGTTAAGAGCCAATTTGTTACTAATTTGCATGTTAATAAGCAACTAATTAATGGTGAATATGTTCCCCATACTAAAGTGTTACCATGTTTTTTATACTGGTGCACAAAATGAACCGTGCATGAACATCACCTTGTTCAAAGAACAAAACCAACACAGTGCATAAACTCACAACAAATTACACACCTGCAAATCAGTGTGACTTCTGCTGTTGCCGTATCCTTAATACGCCGACAGGGAGAAGTTTTTATTTACACGATGAGTCGGGTGTGTCTTGACCTCCGCCGAACCCCTGAGCCCGACTCACCGAACCCCTAGGGTTCGATCGAACCCAGGTTAAGAACCACTGGGTTAGAGTGTCCGCCCTGAGATCGGTAGGTCGTGAGTTCAAACCCTGGTCGAGTCATACCAAAGACTATAAAAAAGGGACCCATTACCTCACTGCTTAGCACTCAGCATCAAGGGTTGGAATTGGGGGTTAAATCACCAAAAATGATTCCCAAGCGCGGCCACCGCTGCTGCTCACTGCTCCCCTCACCTCCCAGGGGGTGGAACAAGGGGATGGGTCGAATGCAGAGAGTAATTTGACCACATCTAGTGTGTGTGTGACAATTAGTGGTACTTTAATTTTAATGTTGTTGTTTTGTTTTGTTTTTCAAAAACAGACGACCGTGTTTTCCGGACTATAGAGCGCCCTGGTATATAAGCCGCACCCACTAAATTTTAGAGGGGAAAAAATAAAGTTCCATGTATTAGCCGCACCGGACTATAAGCCGCAAATATATACATTGTGGAATTAGTTATTTACACAGAAAGATTTTGTAAATGTTTATTTGCATACCTAAATTGTTTCCAAATGGTGCCTGTAACACGGCAGTAGAACGGCTGGTCAAACAAAACAGAAGTCATCGTCATGGACCCGCTAGCTGCGGAAGCTAGCTCTCCAAGCAGCTAAACGGACTCAATATGTCCACGGTGACGTTTTGGTGAATTTACGAAACTGAAACAACACAAAAAGAATGGCATGTATGCTAACACGTTTACGAGTGTCCGTGTTAGCATATTAGCTCATGTTAACGACGCTAGCTTCATTACATTGCGATAGCACGTACAAATATGCATGAAAACACTCCTACAGACGTCGCACATGGGGCGGTTTAGTAGGTATGAAAGTATTTGGCCACCCATCCAAATGATGAGAATCAGGTGTCCTAATGTATAAAATCAAGTGCTTAGGCATGGAGACTGTTTCTACAAACATTTGTGAAAGAATGGGCCGCTCTCAGTGATTTCCAGCGTGGAACTGTCATAGGATGCCACCTGTGCAACAAATCCAGTCGTGAAATTTCCTCGCTCCTAAATATTCCAAAGTCAGCTGACGGCTTTATTATAAGAAAAGTGAATAGTTTGAGAACAACAGCAAGTCAGCCACCAAGTGGTAGGCCACGTAAACTGACAGAGAGGGGTCAGTGGATGCTGGAGCGCATAGTGCAAAGATTTTCTGCACAGTCAGTTGCTACAGAGCTCCAAACTTCATGTGACCTTCCGATTAGCCCACGTACAGTACGCAGAGCACGGATGAGTCACGCTTTTCCATCTGGCAATCTGATGGACCAGTCTGGGTTTGGAGGTTGCCAGGAGAACGCTACATTTCGGACTACATTGTGCCGAGTGTGAAATTTGGTGGAGGAGGAATTATGGTGTGGGGTTGCTTTTCAGGAGTTGGGCTTGGCTCCTTTGTTCCAGTGAAAGGGACTTTGAATGCTCCAGGATACCAAAACATTTTGGACAATTCCATGGGATGGCACTTCAAGTTCATATGTGAGTACAGGCAGGTCAATATATATACATATATATATATATATGTATATATATATATATATATATATATATATATATATATATATATATATATATATATATATATATATATATATATATATATATATATATATATATATATATATAATGAAAACTTCCAGCGCACATGTCTGTAACTAAAAGACAGATAGTTTCAATTTCAAGATGTGTAGCGAAGCCTGTTTGTTGCTCTTCAATTCGGGGCTCACAAATTGGTTCCAGGGACACATTTTACTGTTAAAACATCATTAAAAACTATTAGGGGACTTTTACTACACACGGTGGAAAAGAGCCGGGTGGAGTTGGTTCCTGGTGCTACTTCACACGGAATAAAAGCACGGGACTAAAAGGCCCACTTTCACAGGCGGTGTGAAAAAGGCTCGTGGGAGTAAAAAGTGGCATTTGATGGAGTGGGAAGAAAGTGATATGAGTGTGCAAACAAATAGGAGAGGGCAGCATGGGGTTAATGCGTTAGCAGGTTAATGCAGTGTGTGTGTGTGTGTGTGTGTGTGTGTGTGTGTGTGTGTGTGTGTGTGTGTGTGTGTGTGTGTGTGTGTGTGTGTGTGTGTGTGTAGGGGTGTCACGCATCGAAGGCCGCTTGTGAGGTTTTTTTTTTCCTGGCTATCTTCCTGCCGCTACGAGGAGAGCGTAGTGTCCTTCCCCAGGAGAGGTGACCTCGCTCTGCCTCTGAGAAGCCATTTGTCTCCCTTGCTGTGCCGCCTCGCCTGCGAAAGGAGGCCGCTTTAAAAGCAGCGGCACGCTAAGCAGAGACCGTCTTAAGTTTCACCTTTTTACGGAAAAAAAAAGACAATTCTCATGGGGATGTTGTCGCTTTTCTCAGGCGTAGCAAAACATGAAATAGGCATAGGCGACTTATACTGTACGTTATGGCAGGACCGAAACTGTAAGGCAGGGCTGTCACACCCATTCTTACTGAGGGCCACGTTGCAATTATGGCTGCCCTCAGAGGGCCACATTAATTGATGTGGCAGACCAGATCAAATTTTGTGGCGCAGCATTCTAAATGATGTGGCAGACCATATTCAAAGACATGGTGGGCCACTTTAAATGATGTGGCAGACCACCTTAAAAAATGTGGTGGACCACATTAAATGATGTGGCGGACCACATTGAATGGCATGGCGGGTCACCTCAAATGATGTGACGGGCCACATTGAATGACATGGCGGGTCACCTCGAATGATGTGACGGGCCACATTGAATGACATGGCGGGCCACATTAAATGATATGACGGACCACATTGAACGACATGGCGGGTCACCTCAAATGATGTGACGGGCCACATTGAATGACATGGCGGGTCACATCAATTGATGTGACGGGCCACATTAAATGATATGACGGACCACATTGAACGACATGGCGGGTCACCTCAAATGATGTGACGGGCCACATTGAATGACATGGCGGGTCACCTCAAATGATGTGACGGGCTACATTGAATGACATGGCGGGTCACCTCAATTGATGTGACGGGCCACTTTGAATGATATGACAGACCACATTGAACGACATGTCGGGTCACCTCAAATGATGTGACGGGCCACATTGAATGATATGGCGGGTCACCTCAATAGATGTGATGGGCCACTTTAAATGATATGACAGACCACATTGAACGACATGGCGGGTCACCTCAAATGATGTGACGGGCCACATTGAATGACATGGCGGGTCACCTCAAATGATGTGACGGGCTACATTGAATGACATGGCGGGTCACCTCAATTGATGTGACGAGCCACTTTAAATGATATGACAGACCACATTGAACGACATGGCGGGTCACCTCAAATGATGTGACGGGCCACATTGAATGATATGGCGGGTCACCTCAATTGATGTGATGGGCCACATTAAATGATATGACACACCACATTGAACGACATGGCGGGTCACCTCAAATGATGTGACGGGCCACATTGAATGACATGGCGGGTCACCTCAATTGATGTGACGGGCCACTTTTAATGATATGACGGACCATATTGAACAACATGGCGGGTCACCTCAAATGATGTGACGGACCACATTGAATGACATGGCGGGTCACCTCAATTGATGTGACGGGCCACTTTAAATGATATGACGGACCATATTGAACGACATGGCGGTCACCTCAAATGATGTGACGGACCACATTGAATGACATGGCGGGTCACCTCAAATGATGTGACGGGCCACATTGAATGACATGGCGGGTCACCTCAAATGATGTGACGGGCCACATTGAATGACATGGCGGGTCACCTCAAATGATGTGACGGGCCACATTGAATGACATGGCGGGTCACATCAAATGATGTGACGGGCCACATTGAATGACATGGCGGGTCACCTCAAATGATGTGACGGGCCACATTGAATGATATGGCGGGTCACCTCAATTGATGTGACGGGCCACATTAAATGATATGACGGACCACCTTGAATGACATGGCGGGTCACCTCAATTGATGTGACGGACCACATTAAATGATATGACGGACCACATTGAATGACATGGCGGGCCACATTAAATGATGTGACGGACCATATTCAATGATGTGATGGACCACAATAAATTATGTGGCGGGCCATATTTAATGAGGTGGCAGACCACATCAATTTACATGGCGGGCCACGCAAATGACATGACGGACCACATACAATTATGTAGTGGACCACGTTAAATGATGTGGTGGACCACATTAAATGATGTGACAAACCACGTGAATGATGTGACGGACCACTTTAAATGATGTGGTGGATCACATTAAATGATGTGGCGGACCACATGGCGGGTCACCTCAAATGATGTGACGGGCCACATTAAATTATATGACAGACCACATTGAATGATGTCATTAAATGATGTGACGGACCATATTCAATTATGTGATGGGCCACAATTAATTATATGGCGGGCCACACAAATGACGTGACGGACCACATAGAATTATGTAGTGGACCACGTTAAATGACGTGACGGACCACATTAAATGATGTGACGGACCATGTTAAATTATGTGATGGACCACAATAAATGATGTGGCGGGCCATGTTTAATGCCATTATGTATGTATTTATGGTCATGGACACAAGATTGTTTGGAGGCGATTTACAGTGCAAATAGTAAAACAACAAACAGGTAAACTGTCACCCTGGCCCCGCCCCGCACAGGAAGTCACTTTGCCAAATGGAAAACTACCAGGGCTCGCCTGAGGGAAACCTAAGACCGCATGATATCGGATCGCCGAGGGTGGGAGGCGAGGGCGCCCGGTGCGGAATCCCGATCTCTGCATCCGCGGGTGCAATAGAACCAGCCGCACTCAGCGCCATTCAGCGCGGGTAAAAGGATACGGCGGTATCGCGTCCGCTGAATAGACGACTAAGTAGCTGCTGTTCTTTCTTCACATGGGATGGTGTCATGGAGGCAGAGAAAAAGGAACAAGTGTCACTTTCACCTGCAGGTGACATCATTGGCCTCGGGAAGCTGCATGCGTGCCAGAGGCGGCTTACATAAATGGCCTTATTGGCACCGTGTAGGTTGGCAACATTACCGTATTTTCCGGACCATAGGGCGCACTGGCGATGATCGGTCTATTTTTTTATTGTTTTCATATATTAGGCGCGCCGGATTATAGGGCGCATTAAAGGAGTCATATTATTATTATTTTTTTCTAAATGTAAAACACTTCCTTGTGGTGTACATAACATGTAATGGTGGTTCTTTGGTCAAAATGTTGCATAGATGATGTTTTACTGATCATCTTCAAGCCGCTTTCTGACAGTCGCTTCCGGATGTGCCGTTTTGTGGGCGGTCTCATTTACCTGGCTCACCTTCGGCAGCGTCTTCTCCCCCGTCATCTTTGTTGTAGCGGTGTAGCATGCAAGGACGGGGGTGGAAGAAGTGTCAAAAGATGGCGCTAACTGTTTTAATGACATTCAGACTTTACTTTAAATATATAACGGAGCAGCATCTCCTCATCCGGAAACAACAACGCAGGAAATGTGTCCCGTGAAAAACCGTCCGACCGGAACTCTCTAATAACTAAAGTTCCTTGGGTGGATAATGTAAACTCACTACACCGGTATGTTTTAGCGCTTTCATGATGAGTTTACTGACAGATATAAGTAGGAACTTTACACTACTTTATATTAGAAATGGCAACAGCGGAGGATGAATGTCACATAACAAGAAGATAGAAGAAAAAGAAGAAGCTTATTGACTACGGCGTCGGTACAGACTACAAAGGCGGACACACACAATTTTTCAGGACGTCTACAGATCCCAAATACAGATCAGCAGGTACCAGAAGGTAAGAAAAGTTGCTTTTGCATAATATTGCGAACCAAAACACCAGATAATATGTCTTACCTTATACACACACTATAATAATACTCATATGTTGAAGCACATCAAGCGGAGCGGCTTCATAGCTTACCAAAGTCGTACTAAAACATTTTGATAGATTTTTGTGTAATGTTCTATATTTTCAATGGAACAAATATAATAAGCTGGTGTTGTTTACTTGAGACATATTGCCATCATAGTGCAGTCTACACATATCTCTTACGTTTGACTGTCATCTACTAGTCACACTTATCATTACACTATGTACCAAAAAAAAAATAGCTTCGAGGTGAGTAAGCGCAACCAAACTTATTCCGTACATTAGGCGCACTGGGTTATAAAACGCACTGTCGAGTTTTTAGGGAAAAAAAGGATTTTAAGTGCGCCTTATAGTCCGGAAAATTCGGTACACACATCAACCTGCATGTCTCGAACACAATTTGTACCCAAAAGTTGTTCAAATTAATAATTTATGCTATATTTCTTACCCAAAATTCCCCCACATTTGAGCTGGGGTGGGCTCGGGCTTTTATGATGCCACGGTTAATGGATTAGCGGACGGAATCACGTTGTTTGCCGATAAAACAGACTGTACTGTAAAACGCGGAAAGTCGTGAAAATTGACGCCAAGTCCTCACAAACACTCAAGGCCTGATGTACTCGGCTCCAAATAGCATGCGTGTGCAAACTGTATAATCAGGTGTACTGTTAGTGGGCGTGTCGCGTGTGATCTACCAAGACTGGGTGTACAGTTGATAACTGCCGCAAATTTAAATGAGGTTTTTGCGTGGACGATGCGGCTTTTACAATGGAAACCACGCGTGTATTGTGGTAAATATGAGTGTAAGTCACTGTTGTTCATTTAAAAAAAATAAAAATTATAAATGGCTATGAAGACAATGTAAATGAGGGAGTTTTAATCACTGTTATGTTGGAATTCTTATTAATATTGATACTGTTGTTGATATTATTCATTTTTTTGTTTGACTACTTTGGATTGTTTTGTGTCATGTTTGTGTGTCCTCTCAAGTTGATTGCTACTATGTATGTTGCTGGGCCGGGTTGGGTTAGGAATTTGGATTGTATTATTAATGTGTTATTGGGTATTACTGATTAAAAATGTTGTATTGAAAAAAAATAATAATAATTTTGAATTAATCACGATTGTTATTTGTAACGATTCTTAATTTATTTTTAAAAACATCAAAAGTCAATTAAAAAAAAAAAAAATTAATAATTTTGTTTTATTTATTTATTTTTTTGTTTAAATCTGTCCTGTTCAGCCACTCTGGCAAATCATATTGTTGCTCAAAATTGACACAGGGGCATTTTTACCACTGTGTTACATGGCCTTTCCTTTTAACAACACTCCGTAAACATTTAGGAACTGAGGAGACCAATTTTTGAAGCTTTTCAGGTGAAATGCTCTCCCATTCTTGCTTGATGTACAGCTTAAGTTGTTCAACAGTCCGGGGGTCTCCGTTGTGGTATTTTAGGCTTCATAATGCGCCACACATTTTCAATGGTAGACAGGTCTGGACTACAGGCAGGCCAGTCTAGTACCCGCACTCTTTTACTACGAAGCCACGCTGTTGTAACACGTGGCTTGGCATTGTCTTGTTAAAATAAGCAGGGGCGTCCATGATAACGTTGCTTGGTTGGCAACATATGTTGCTCCAAAACCTGTATGTACCTTTCAGCATGAATGGTGCCTTCACAGATGTGTAAGTTACCCATGTCTTGGGCACTAATACACCCCCATACCATCACAGATGCTGGCTTTTCAACTTAGCGCCTATAAATAAATGATAAATGGGTTGTACTTGTATAGCGCTTTTCTACCTTCAAGGTACTCAAAGCGCTTTGACAGTATTTCCACATTCATCCATTCACACACACATTCACACACTGATGGCGGGAGCTGCCATGCAAAGCGCTAACCAGCAGCCATCAGGAGCAAGGGTGAAGTGTCTTGCCCAAGGACACAACGGACGTGACTAGGATGGTAGAAGGTGGGGATTGAACCCTAGTAACCAGCAACCCTCCGATTGCTGGCACGGCCACTCTACCAACTTCGCCACGCCGTCCCCAATAAAAACGAGTTTGACACCCTGTATTTAAAAAAAGAAAATAGGTCATATTATAAAATTATATTGCTGAAAACACGATCCGTCTAATCATTTTTATTTTTGACAGTCTCTATATGTTCATCTCCTTTCTCGCTGCCATTTTGCAGGTCCTTTCTGGACTTGCTAAATACTGTAAAGTGGCAAACCAGCGGCCGCAGAACAATGTCAGTCTTGATAAATCCCACTGTGTGTGCTAAATAATTTTATTTGCATTTTCTCCTTCCCGTGTCGTTGCCGTTCTGATAATCTGCATATCTTTTGCATATTCATTCATGGACACGCCATAAATGCATGCACGATGACCCAGTAAAACTGACTGCAAATTTTAAGATTAAGATTAAAGTACCAATGATTGTCACACACACACTAGATGTGGCGAAATTTGTCCTCTGCATTTGTCCCATCCCCTTGGGGAGCAGTGGGCAGCAGCGGCGCCGCGCCCGGGAATCATTTTGGTGATTTAACCCCCAACTCCAACCCTTTGTTGCTGAGTGCCAAGCAGGGAGGTTATGGGTCCCATTTTTATAGTCTTTGGTATGACTCGGCTGGGATTATGCAGAAGTAAGTGAAAATAGGAAGGAGGAAGAGGAGAATTTTTCCATAAATCTCATTTAAGTGCTGTGTCTTAGCAAGCGGGTAGGAAAGTTTGGGGCCATGTGCTGAGTCAGCAATAAAAACAAAAAGTGCTGTATTTTTTTGGTGTATATTAACTGCTGTACTATTTCTGTGTATGATTATCGGTCTGTCTATTATCTGTATCGATCTTAAATGTCATTCATCACTGATCGCAGGCGTCAACATTCTTTTTGTTTTTTGTTCTCAGCACATATTTCCTGATTGGCTGGGAGTAATCACATGGTTCCATTGCCTTAAAAGCAGTGCTTCTCACCCCACTTCGCCGCCGCGATACTATAAATAGTATCATTTGTCTATAAAATTGTTGTAAGTACACCTCTGCATAACACTGTATCCTTATTAACATTAAAGAAACCCCGAAAAGAAAGAAATATGGATCAATACACAACAAACATTGTTTCTTAGTCTGTGATGGAAAATATTTCAAATGCATCAATTAAAAAATAAACGTAATGTTTCTGACCGATTTGAATCCTTTAATACTGACAAAAAAAAGAAAAAAAAAAACCTCAATAAACAATAATAAATTCAAGTAATACATAAAACACTTCAACGTCCAAATCAAATATTAATAAAACAATTTGTGCTTTTTTTTAATTAAAATGAAGTCAGGATTACTGGCTACAATTAGCACGTTTGGTTTGAAGCGTGATACTGATAAAGCGTGCCCCAGGAAGATGAACTGCTTTAGAGTAGCAGTAGAGTGGAAAAAACATGTTGCCTCTACATTGAAGCTACTATCTGATTCATGACACCAAAAGACTTGCAAAGTTTGCGATTAAATAGATATGATCAAAATAGTATCGATCTCACGGAGATTCCCGAGCCATTTTGAGAGTTAATGAGCAAGCCAATCACGTAATCCGTGACGTAGAGTTAGGAACCACAGATCCCCTCCCCATCAACAACAATGCAATGAGAGCCAACAGTGATTATTTTGGGGACAATTATGATCCAAAATCTTATATTTTTGAGCCCGAACACAAAGAGGATGAGGAATACGTTTTAGAAGCCGAGTGATGAATGCAGCTTTATTGAAACACTATAGCATTAGCAGCAATGCTAAGTGCTAAACTGACCATTTTAAACCATAATAAAACAATCACTTACTGTAATATTTCCAATCTCGACCGACGGGACACTCACAGAAGATTCAATCCCCATCCTCACAAAGGGTTAAAAAATGTTGCCGCAGATACGGTATTTTTGTGTCCTTTTCGTCATCTCGGGGGATTTCAAGATTGACCAACCTCTCGGTCCATGGCCACATTTGTCGACTAGCAGATGAGAGATGCATGGATTATAATCTAGAACTTACTTTTAGCAAGTTTGAGACGAAGCGGAAGCAGCCGCTGGCTCAGTGTGTCAACAATAGCAGTGTGAGCTAGCATTAGCTCACTGCTATCAATGCACCGCTAAATAGTCAGTTTGCGCTAGCGCTTATAATAACACTATCGCTCATATTTGGTTAAATTTCAGGTCATGACATGTAAATTAAGTATTTTTGGTGGTGTCTGGATGTTTTTAGAGAGTATATTGGGCGCAAAAAAGGACCCTCCATCTGTTTTTTCACTTTGTTAAGCTATTTATTCACGATTTCGAATGCATAAAAAAAGCCAAGCATATGCGTTATTGTGAATGTTTGCATATTTCCAGTACAACTGATCTAATAATATGGTCAGAGTGCAGAAGCGTTACTATACTGATGGAAATTACTGAAGGTTTTCGGAGCGGAATATTCAAAATGGGTGCCTGAATTTGTGCCATTTTGCGATGTCTAGACGACAATTTCACATACTTTGCAGATTGTTAATACAATTGGAAAATGGTAGTTTAACTTAGGGGTGTCCAAACTACGGCCCGCGGGCAAAGTGCGGCATGTCAACTTCTTTAATTTGGCCCACGGGACGTCATTAGTTTAATAAGGTTGATCGCCCACAGTGAGATTGCGTTAAATTTGATAGTCTGACAATTTTGATGCGGCTCTTATGTCACCAATTAGTGGTCATCGTGAGTATTTGAGATCTATGACCTTTTATTAAGCTCTGAACAGAACTACGCACAGCATTTACTTGTAAGACCTAATGCAAGCAACCTTCCCTAGTCATGGTGCAAAAAAAAAAGAAAATCCAACAGACACAAAATGTCAACAGACATGGTCACACATAACACAACCTGCTCACTGAACTTTGTGGATATTATAATAAATGTTTGTGCACCATAAAAAAATCAAAATGACACACATTTAAAACCATTACAAGGCATGGTGCAAAACACTCTCCACACTTATCCATGTGTGGCGCGTTTTAGCTGCTTGATATTTCTGATTGATTACCAAATTTTAAGGAGGTCGTCACAGAAGTAAACAAGATAGGAGTCGAATTTTCACATACTCTTAATATCCAAATATATTCATTATTAATTATATACTATAACTATCGACAGCATGTTTGTTTACAATGAGCTCGGGGGAGTTTACGACGGGTTTACAATAAAGCACGCATGAGAAAAGGAGCGTTTGATTTGTTCACTCTAAACCCTCTAGAGTACAGTATGGGTAATTTCGCCTCAGTGCAGCGTTTTAAAAAGAATTATCCATTCAGAGCTATTTTGCGATGTTACCAAATTAAACGGTGTGATGCCATAGTTCCTCATATCAGCGCTTCAGTTGATGGTCTGATATTTATCACGCACCACCTAATTTGCTTCGCCACTTATAACACAAATGTTAAGATGTAAATGTATAAATACCTTTTTTTTATTAATGTAGGTCAGCCCAGGGGATTCTAACCTTTTTGACCCACTCCAATATTATCATTAAATTAGTAATCTTACTCTTGATTTTAATGGTATTTAATAATAATATCTAACCTACTTGATGATATGAAACTATGTTTTAATCCCAAAAATATTATTTATTTAGCACGTAAACCATAGGCTTAGGTCAGGCTGATTAGAAAAATAAATACTAACCAAATACACTGCACAAAGGGCTAATTAATAACAATTATGAAAAATATATCACATAAATATGGAGTGCAACATTTTGCATTAATTAATTTAATTTAATTAATTAATTAACACAAAATTAATCATAAATAACAATACATTTGTTTCTTATCTAACTGTCAATGAAATTAGTTCAAATTAAATTACAGTTTCATCAGTTTAGTCATATTTTTTGCGCTTATGAAACTACTCCATGACTTGAGCTCCAGACTTCTTCTGTTTGTTTGATATTGTCATTACTGCCACAAGTGGTGGAAAAGTGTATTACAACTAAGTATCCATATTTCCTTACGAACCACAGCTGAGAAACTGAGATTTTTTGTAGCCCTCAAAGGGGTGCTTGCGCCTCCGTACTCAGCTGTAATACACTTTCGCACCACTTGTGGCAGTAATGACAATATCAAACAAACAGAAGAAGTCTGGAGCTAATGTCATAGAGAAATATCTCAAGTGCAAAAATTATAACTTAAATATTGAAGCTGCATTTTAATTGTATTATTTAAATGTATTCATTATTAATATAGTTTATTTAGTTTAGCACAACATAATTCATATATTTATGCATTTTTCATCATTTATATGCGAGCCCCTTCTTATGCAGTAGATTTGGTTAGTCCTTCTAATCAGGCTGACCTAATACTAAAGTTTATGTGTTAAATAATATTTTTGTGATTAACACACGGGTTCATATCATTTAGCAAGGTTTCAAACTGTAAGTAGATTACAGGAAATTATTGAAGAGTAAGATTATTAATTTAGTGTTAATATTTGAGTGGGAAATGCCCCCGAAGTAAAAACAAAAAACAAAAAAAACATCAGTTGGATCCGTACCAGGGATCTAACGTTTGAAGTGTAAAAATAAGTTATAAATGATGTATTTACTTGTAGTTTAAATATTGATGTACTGAGCATAGTCACGTGTGATGCTGTCTTGTGTCGCAATCAGGGCCATTTCCAGATCTATGGTTATCATCACATTTGTTCATCTTTGCCTTTATCGTTAAATATTTGTTTTCTCTTCATTTTAGTCAAATTCCGGAATTTTGCCTTAACTGTATTTGAATAAGTCAAGATAGAAACTACATTGTGTATTTATTTTTAACTGCAACACAATCAACACATTTCCCAGTTCTATGGTTGTCATCACATTTCCCTCATTACTCTCCAGTCATGCATGATAGTAGTTCATTTTGTTTAGTTTTTTTTCCTTACAAATTGTGAAAGTTTCAGGCCAGGGTTCAGATTCCACTGTAATTGCATCAAACCTTATCACCTCTGAATGAATATGTTTGATTGTCTACTGAAATAATAAACAGATAATAGATCGCCATGTAAAATATGCATGATTTTTTTTTTTTCCTGTGAGACTGTTATCACTGTGCGTAGTTGAAGGCATGATTCCATTGGTTTACAGCGCAGTCATGTCCCGGCATGTTCTCTGCACTTTTGACCACCCAAACCACACAAACTTTATTTAATGGCTCACTCATGACATGACAAAAAAAACAAACAAAAAAAACGCTCCAAAACGTGTTTGGTGGGAATGATTCTCAGAAAGTCTTTGTCAGGAGGGGGATTTTTTGGGCTACTAAAAATCCATGCTCATGCATCTTTTAAAAGGTTAAAGCCACAATGTGTGCTATTTTGACCGAATCATTACTTCAAATCTGTACTGGAAAAGGGGAACTGCCTTTTTTGGGAAATTTTGCCTATCATGCACAATCATTATGAGAAAAGAAGACAACATTTTTTTTTTTTTTTTTTTTTTTTTGCAGTCTTACATGTAAAAATTGGCTTGTTCTTGGTGGCTAGCAATGCAGCTAATGGGAGCAATCAGTTCTACTTCTAAATCACTTTGAAAATGCAGTCAAAAAACGTCAACAATACTTTAGCTTTAGCTTCTATGTCAGCCCGAAACACGTTTGAGTTTGCAATGCACAACACTGCGATGAGTGTAAAACATGAACAATCATATCACAGTATCTGTAAAGTATTAGCCCACATTTCATGTTTTGTTTGTACTCAGCTAGCTAGACAGCATATGCTGTCTGTCATGATACATACTAACATGCATGACGTGCTGCGTGTATCATGATTAATGTTAAAGTGTGACTCACTCGATGGATAGTTGTCAGTTTGGTCCAGTTGGTCGGGGACATTTTTTTTCCGGTTTATTTGGGTAAGCACTCCATTTATGTCGAAATAGCATGGCTTCAAATTCCACATTTTACAGCTTCGAGTCACTTTCCTCCTCACTCTCTCGGCTTCCGTCTGCTCCAACGTTTCAGCCTCTTCTTCATGCTCACTTCTATAACCAGCAGTCCATCCTCAGTATATTCAGCTTCAAAAATATTAGGTCGTGAATCCTCATTTGTCCAAAAATAGTTGTCTTTGTTGTTTGTTACCGAATCTGCCATGATTAGAACAGACACTTGCGTTTGTTTCCGGAAGTAGGAACACACATTTGTTGCCGGAAGTCTGAAGTGCGCTGCTATAGAAATGGAAATCAATGCGTGGAGGAAGTCAGTCAGTCATTTTGATTAAAATGATCAAAATACGGTAAATATTGAACATATTACATATTGTTATGAAGGTGGCTGTTACTACATTATATATAGACTTGCAGTGTGTATATAAAACGTTGATGGAGGGTTTTGAAGTTTGAAGTCACATTTTCCAAACGTTTTCCAACCCCAAAAAAGACATGTGTTCTTGTCTCTCATAATGATTGTGAACGACAGGCAAAATTAAAGAAAAAAAAAAAAAGTGCATTTACCCTTCAAAGGGGTCATATTATGATTTAAAACACTTCCTTTTGGGCTACATAACATGTAATGGTGCTTATTTGGTCAAAATGTTGCATAGATTATGTTTTACAGATCGCATTCAGGATGTTTTGTGGGCGGGTCTTATTTACGTGCCTCCACTTCGACAGTGTCTTCTCTCCGTCAGCCATGTTGTAGTTGTTATTGCTTCCTTATGAAGTCTACTGACAGATATATATTTTCAAACTATATGCTACTTTGTATTAGAAAAAGAGGGTAGCTTGTTAACTACAGAGCGGACTACAATGGCGGACTCGCGCAAAGATTTTTTGGGGGAAATTTCTACCATATTTGGTGACAGCCATTGACGTCACAAATGGGGCAATTTTGAGTACACTGTAAAAAAAAATCCTATTTTTATGGTTAATTTACTCTAAATTGCTACTGTAATCGCCCTGCGATGAGGTGGCGACTTGTCCAGGGTGTACCCCGCCTTCCGCCCGATTGTAGCTGAGATAGGCTCCAGTGCCCCCCGCGACCCCGAAGGGAATAAGCGGTAGAAAATGGATGGATGGATATGTAATTTTAAGGTAAATCTTATTTTTTTAATATTTATGTGTATTTTTACATTCAAGTTGAAAAATATATGTAGCCTGTTATATAAAGGTTTATGCTCATACTAACAATTTAACATTTTTCTCTGTAATATGATGGTAATTAAATTCTGTAAAAAAACGGTCATTTACTGGCAGCTACGGCTGCAAAACTTAAACCATAAAATTAAAGTAAAACATTGTAAACCAAATGATGATCAAAAACATATTTACAGAAATTTTCATGAAACGTTTTGCGGAAAAATATCGTAATTTTACATGAATTTGAAAGTAATTTAAGAAAACAGAAAATGCTATGTATAATTAATTTGGTATTTTTCTGTAAAAAAACAGAAATATACATAGTTTGTCATTACTGGCATATTACTTAAAATAACAGGCGGATTGTTTATTTGCAGATAACGTCTTCCATTCTACAGTTTTATAAACTATTTAAAAAAAATAGAAAAATTACAGTAGAAATTTAGAGTAAATTAACCATAAAAATAGGATTTTTTTTTTACAGTGCAAATTAACCTTTTAATAGGGACCCAAACAAGTTTTGCATTGAATATTGAACAAGCAAGGCTTATATAACTTTATAGTGACATGCAAAATCGAGTTTCAAATAATAATAATAATAATTAAAAAATATCAATGGCATATCAAATAAAATGTAAATACAAATTGAATGCCTCTTTTGTATGTGCAGCCTTCTGAGGTAAATATCAAAATAAACTTTTTCCACAGGCTAATAATAAATTTGAAAATAAAATAACAACAATGAAAATACACCCCGGCTACCACCAAACCCCCCATACACACACACCTTGTAGCGTCCCGGAAGAGTTAGTGCTACAAAGGGTTCTGGGTATTTGTTCTGTTGTGTTTATGTTGTGTTATGCTGCGGATGTTCTCCCGAAATGTGTTTGTCATTCTTGTTTGGTGTGGGTTCACAGTGGGGCGTATATTTCTAACAGTGTTGAATTTGGCCCGCGGGCCAGAGTTTGACACCCTTGCTGTAGAATAAAGGTATTTTTCTGCAGAACTGTTTGCATCGTCACTTTATTAAAGGTGGTTGAACTTAACAATTCAGAAAAAATCTGTAAAATAATGGTATTTTTCTGTGGAACTGCCAGCATTGTCACTTCATTAAAGGTGTTTGATCATAATCATTTGGAAAAACTCTGTAGAATAAAGGTATTTTTCTGCAGAACTGTTTGCATCGTCACTTTATTAAAGGTGGTTGATCTTAATAATTTAGTAAAAATCTGTAAAATTACGACATTTTTCCGCAAAACGTTTCATGAACATGTCTGTAAATATAATGTTTTTGATCATTATTTGGTTTACAATGTTTTACTTTAATTTTATGGTTTTCGTTTGGCAGCCGTAGCTGCCAGTAGATGACCGTTTTTTTACAGATTTTTTTTTTTTTACAGTGTAGAATAAATATAAATATCTCCGCCTTGCCTCCATGGTTGCACTTCACATCATGCAGATCCCAAAATACGCGAAGACAGGTGCTAATATGTAAGAAAGGTTGGTTTTGCAGAATAGGTCCCCTTTAAAGAAAACACATTTTAAAGAGTCAGGTTCATGTATGATCAAGATGGTGAGGATGTTATTTAGAACTCAAGTAAAAAATGCAGAGCTCTGCCAAAACAGCACAGCAGGTCAACAGAGCAGAATTCTTTCCCATACGTCTTCAGACAGAAACTACTTAACACCGAGGACCCCTAATATATTGCTCTATAAATATGTGCCGGCTCTGATTTATGAATTAAAGTCCATTACACCAGGACTATTTTGGGGTCTTTGCTTATGTGATGAACATCATTTGTTACAAATGCGGGTTCGGTTCAGTGACGATTGTCGTCTTGATCTGTCACTTCTCGCTCATCACTTTCTTCCCCGCGAGCGTGTGCCCACGTTTCGGTCTTCGTCTTGGACCCCATTCAATTCCCTGCGGTCGGCAGGGGACCGTGTTTGTTCTTGTCGAGCCTCAGGCTACATCTGCACTCTGTATTAACCCTGATGTGTTGTTTTAAAACCAGAAGTGATGGACACATCTTGGCTGTAATCCACTGCATGCACACACTACATAAGCTTACTGATATCATGTCAACACCAATCGTACATACCTAACCTAACTTGTTTCTTAGAGATGTCCGATAACATCGGGCTGCCGATATTATCGGCCGATAAATGCTTTAAAATGTTATATCGGAAATTATCGGTATCGGTTCGGAAATTATCGGTATCGGTTTCAAAAAGTTACATTTATGACTTTTTAACACGTGAAGTCCCAGAGAAGGGTCAATTGACACTTTTACCTAGAAAACACACAAGAGGGTCATTTGACCCCTAGTCCCCCCTGTGGACACTCCTTTTGTTATGAAAATGTGGCTGTTAGTGGCACACGGCAGGGGGCCACTTGAGCCTGTGTGGGGGAGGGGACCTTACAGCTCAAGCTTTAGTTCTGAGGTAGGTTGTGTGTGTTTTTGCAAGGATCAACAGAATGAAGGGATCAACACTCTGACATTTATTGTTAAAAAAAATACAAAACAAAACATATTTACAAAGAATGAAAAAGCAACTGTTTTCCCAGTTTTGGTGTGGAGGGTTGTTGCAGAAGCAATTGTTATTTTTGTGTGCCAAAAATAGTTTAAAAAAAAAAATTTACAAAGAAAAAAGCATATTTACAAAGAATGAAAAACCATGTCCATGTAAACGTGACTGACATACATTTGAGCAGTCACTCACAATCCTGGCACTGCCATTGCTCCTTTCGGCATTTCCCACATGTATAATTTTTCTGTCTACCTAGACAAACTGCCCCTAACAGCCTCATTACCATAACAAAATGAGTGATTAGTGTATTCGGGAAAAGCGTCGGGCCAAATGACCCCTCTCTGGGTCTTCTAGGTAGACAGAAAAATGCTGGGACTTCTAGTGTTAAAACGCCGCTGTACGGAGTGGTACACGGACGTAGAGAAGTTCAGAGCGCCAATAAACCTTAAAGGCACTGCCTTTGCGTGCCGGTCTATTCACATAATACCTACGGCTTTTCACTCACACAAGTGAATGCAAGGCATACTTGGTCAACAGCCATACAGGTCACACTGAGGGTGGCGTGTTAAACAACTTTAACACTGTTACAAATATGCGCCACACTGTGAACCCACACCAAACAAGAATGACAAAAACATTTCTGTCATGTCTGTCTGATCATCTTTTGTTTTAGTCATGTTCGTGTTTTTTGGGGGACTTTTTGTGCACTTTTGTTTGTTTTGTCACCATAGCAACCAGTAGTTTCGCCTGGTTCACATCCTCGTGTCACGCACCTGTCTTACGTTTTCACATTTTGAGTCACGCACCTGCTGTCACTAATCATGTCACTATTAT
>NC_084733.1:76081072-76086072 GCF_033978785.1 Entelurus aequoreus | reverse complement strand
AACACAAAATATGCAACATTTTCCCCAAAAAAAATATCTCAAAGTAGAATATTTAATGTGACCTAATTGGAGCCTTGAATAGGTCAATAATTCATAATAACATTGTTTTTGATCCATTATTATGTTTTAAAGAAAGAAACAGCCTGCATGACAGCTTAGTGTTATTAGAGTCAACATAGCAACATTTTATTGTCGTCTGTTTACCCTTTTATACCACTTTTTATGTTTTTTTGTTTTTTTTAATCGTATTTTTAGAATGTGCCGTGGGGCCGTTAAAAAATTACCTGCGGGGCGCAAATGGCCCCCGGGGCCGCACTTTGGACATCCCTGTACTAAAGTCTACCAGATAGTGACTTCATCTTGCAACGTCACCTATAGTTATTCTCTTCTTGTTGACGCCACAGGCTTCAGGCCCACGTGATCTGTGTGCTCGTGGAGGCCCCCCCCCCCCCCCCCCCCCCTCGGACCAGATGCCGATCGTATCTCCGGTCCTTGTCGCTGTCATGTGACGGGAGCCAGGAACTTTAAAGCACACTTCTTTATGGCAAATATCCCTCACGACAGGCAAAACAACCTCAAAGAAGGCAAAGAGGAACATGAAGGCCACGTTTAACCCTCAGGGCATATCAGTCTGGTGGGGGGATGGGGGCGGTCTGCTCTGGCTCCAGTGGTCTACAGACAGATGTGGCGACCTGCATGCCATTAGTGGCGCTATAATTCTGGTGTAGTCATGGTTTTTGGTGGCGGACACTGACTGGAGGAAAGGGGAAGGGGGTGTCCCGCCTGGCGGACTACTCCGCCCACTTCTTCCCCTTTTTTTTTCCAGGTTTGATTCCTGATGCAATTCGGCCCAATAATCTGAAATGCAAATAAAGATGTGTGGAACCACAAAAAAGGACACTTGGAAGTCGGCGACTCTGGGTGGATTTCCGATCTTCCCAAATGACGGATTTCCCCCCGTCTCTTTGACTTTGAAGCTGGGCTTCAAACCAAAGGAAGCCTGGCGAAGTCTCCTTTCATGATGTCTCTTTGATTACAAGAAGGGGACCTTCGCAGGGACTTTTGGACTTCTCAGAATGACCGACCCCACCCCTTTCCCCCCCGACCTTCGTTGAGTGTCGGAAGTGTAGGTGCCATTTAGCCATCGACGGTTATGTAATGACTGCGCTGTGAACAAGGAGGGCCGCTAATGAGCGTGAACTTTGACTCCCGGGGTCTGTAATCAGCACCGTTTTGGAGATTCGGAGTCAGGTCTAAGCAGCTTGACCAACCCACGTAAATGTGTTGCCTTTGGACTAGGGCGGGGGTCAGCAACCCGCGGCTCTAGAGCCACATGCGGCTCTTTAGCGGCAGAAATGGGAGAAAAAAATGGGGTGAAAAATATGTATTTTGTTGTAATATGGTTTCTGTATGAGGAAAAACACGACACAAACCTTCCCAATTGTTAGAAAGCCCACTGTTTAATATGTTTGTGTTCATGCTTCACTGATGAGAGTATTCGGTGAGGGCCGTTTTGTCCTACTAATTTCAGCGGCCCTTGAACTCACCGTTGTGTGGACTGTGACTCAACAGTTTGTTTGCATGTACAACTTTCTCCGAAGCTGCCACAGAAAGACGTGTTTTATGCCACTCCTTCTTTGTCTCATTTTGTCCACCAAACGTTTTATGCTGTGCGTGAATGCAAAAAGGTGTGCTTTGTTGATGTTGTTGACTTGTTATGTCAAGTGTTGTTGTGTGGGTCTTGGATTCTTTAAAAGGGACCGTAGTCAGACCAATGTGGTCTGTAAATGATGCAAGGCACTCGTCCCCACCAAGACACCACCTTAGCCACGCTCACCCTTTAGAGCACAGCTGTAACTTCCTGGCATAAACCTGCAAAAAATAGTTTTTCTCAGGTTCTATGTTTACATTTTCACACTTTGCACTATTTTGTTACATTTTATTAAACATTTCTTACATATTCCTTATTTTTGCACCTTCATTTTAAGAGATTACTGTTAAGTGTTCAATGGGATTTTACTATTTTGTTTATATTGTTTTCCATGCTTGTGTTGACATTTCCTTTCTGCCTTGTTATCTGAGGGGATTATAATCAGAGGAAGGTTATATTTGAAATAAAAATGTTTACATTTAATATATTTTTTTCTCCTGGTCATAAAGGTCATAAAAATAATAATTGTTGATATCGACCGATATAAAACATTGTGATACAGTTTTTAGCCATATCGCCCAGCCCTCATTTTTACACTGTAAAAAAGTCAGTAGATTTTACAGTAAAATTCTGCCTGCTCAGTCGCCAAAATTTTACTGTAAAAATAAAAGGGGTACCGTTCTTCCATTTGCAGTAATATGCTGTAAAAAATACCATATATTGTATGGTTAAAAATTGTTTTGTTTAAAACGCAGTTCAGTTGCCATAATTTTACTGTACAAATAACAAAGGTAAACTTTTTCAATTGACAATAATCCTGTTTAAAAACTAGCGTGAATTTTACAGTAAAATTATGGCGACTAAACAGCCACTTTTTTTGCTGTGAAATCTACTTTTTTTTTCTTTTTTTTTTACAGTGTACACCAAAGCTATTCAACCACATAATGAAGAGGGCCGCAGTTTCAAGGGTTTTAGGAACCGGATATCAAAATGTCGATGTTTCCTCAGAAAGTGCCTCTACGGTTTTAATTCCTTTGAGACTACGTTTTCTTAATTAGAAAGTAAACACATAGGCTTTCACACTGCACTGTGAATAAGTTCATTACACTTGCTACTTAATTCTAGCGTGTGCAGATAGTTAACAGTATGAAGCAACAAAAGCTCCAGACGTTTTGTTGAGGATTGATGTTCCCTCTTTTGAAATATTTTCCTTTCTAAGTTTTCATTCCTCTTTTTAAACTTCTTCCTTCATTTAGGATTGTAAGACTGAAAATATAAACATAAAATAAACATTGCAAAAGTCTAATATCCATTGTGTATTTTCCATAAATAATGTCCATTGTGTATTTTACATGAAAAAAATAGGTTTAATGTTCATACAATAAACTGTAGATGTTTCCGCTTATAGAAATGAAACATCCACATCAAACATTGCACACAATGAATGTGACTCATCACAATTAAACTTAAAATAACACGACCGCAAATACAAAACAAACTAAATATCTTTATGCACAATATCTACTTACAATGATTTGACCAAGTTTTGTGATGAAGCTTGGACGTGTAGATTTCTACCATTGTTGCTTCTTGTCTGGAACACCGTGTCCGTCGCTTAAAATGTCCAACAGGAAACAATGACTCGAGCACTTGCTCAAGGTAGAACATTCATACTTTGTTGTCCAGTCGTTGTTAAAAGTCAGATTTTTGCAATTTATTTTGATTTTTTACAGGGTTGAATGAGTAGTCTTCTTCTACTCACCCCACTGCTGCTTCATTGTGACACATGCCTTGCTGTTGCCCCCTGTGGGGTGGCGGGAGTACTGCATACATGAGCAACTCTAGTTTGAATGGTTTCATTATGCCTATTACAAACCCCAAAACCAGTGAAGTTGGCACGTTGTGTAAATCGTAAATAAAAACCGAATACAATGATTTGCAAATCCTTTTCAACCTATATTCAATTGAATAGACTGCAAAGACAAGATACTTAACGTTTGAACTGGAAAACTTTATTTTTTGGCAAATATTAGCTCATTTGGAATTTGATGCCTGCAACATGTTTCACAAAAGCTGGCACAAGTGGCAAAAAAAGACTGAGAAAGTTGAGGAATGCTCATCAAACACTTATTTGGAACATCCCACAAGTGAACAGGCTAATTGGGAACAGGTGGGTGCCATGATTGGGTATAAAAACAGCTTCCATGAAATGCTCAGTCATGCACAAGCAAGGATGGGGCGAGGGTCACCACTTTGTGAACAAATGCGTGAGCAAATTGTTTAAGAACAACATTTCTCAACGAGCTATTGCAAAGAATTTAGGGATTTCACCATCTACGGTCCGTATTATCATCAAAAGGTTCAGAGAATCTGGAGAAATCACTGCACGTAAGCGATGATATTACGGACCTTCGATCCCTCAGGTATCAAAAAGCGACATCAGTGTGTAAAGAATATCACCACATGGGCTCAGGAACACTTCAGAAAAGTAAGTAAGTGCAAGTTAAAGCTCTACTATGCAAAGTGAAAGCCATTTATCAACAACACCCAGAAATCTACTTTTTACGTGGGTTTTTTGTTTGTTTACATGTGTTTTAAAAAGCTAGTTTTAACCAAGTTCATGGAAAAAATGTGTTGTTTAGAGCATGTAAACAAAACAAGTGTGTGTGTGGGTATGGGGTGGTGACGTTGGGTTTAGGGTTGGGTTGGGGGGCCCGTTTAGGAGTGTTGTGTATGGGGGGCCCAGAGTACTACGCCCCTGGCACTTAGGGAAATGCAGAAAGAAGAAATGGAGCCTGCAGGTTGGCTCCTTGTCTCCTGCTCTGATGTCACACATACTGTATCAGTGTCAGATTGTGATTTATTTCAGTGTCTTGTGAGACCACGATGGATACTGTACAGCGATACATGTGGGATTGGGGGCCGCACGTAACAGAGGCAGGACGCCAACGTTGTCTGTTCTGCAAGGCGTAAAGTTCCTGTTTGTTGCAACCACTGCTTCTCTTGCAAGGCGAACATGCCGTGACATGACCTCCTTCTTACCACACTCGCTTGGAACTTGCCAGAAATTGTCTGGGAGGTGAAGACTTGTTCCCACGTCTGTGCTCGCTGTGTGTGTGTGTGTGTGTGTGTGTGTGTGTGTGTGTGTGTGTGTGTGTGTGTGTGTGTGTGTGTGTGTGTGTGTGTGTGTGTGTGTGTGTGTGTGTGTGTGTGTGTGTGTGTGTGTGTGTGTGTGTGTGTTCTTGTATTTATACCCTTCTTGAGACATCAACAAGGAAAAGTGCCTTCCATATGAGGACCGGTGAACAAGTTCATCAATCAATCAATCAAAGTTTATTTATATAGCCCT
>NC_084733.1:76068572-76076072 GCF_033978785.1 Entelurus aequoreus | reverse complement strand
ATCAAAGGCTGACGCAAATCTTCGTTGACAGAAATGTTGTATTTTCATTTTTATTCTACACATTTTGGCAACATTGGAAAACATTAGTAAAATGGAGGCTTCTCACAGGATGAGATAACTTCTGGAAATTACTGGCTCAGAATGGCCAAAGGTGTAGATGTGCGTGTCTAAGATAAAGGAAATGACAGGCTTTCTTCTTCTAATGGATTTATTACAATCTTTGCAAGCTGGGTAACGTTTGCTGTGGTCTGGAACAACATGGCCCAGAAACAACTATGAGAAATGCAGCCAATATACAGATAATGTGTCATGAGTCATGCAAATATAAATTAAACACACAGAATACATAAGTAAACGACATTAAATGAGTTCAAATACAGCTAAAAAACGAGGCATAATGATGCAATATGTACATACAGCTAGCCTAAATAGCATGTTAGCATCGATTAGCTTGCTGTTATGCACTGACCAAATATGTCGAATTAACACTCCAACAAGTCAATAACATCAACAAAGCTCACCTTTGTGCATTCATGCACAGCATAAAACATTTGGTGGACAAAATGAGACAAAGGAGTGGCATAAAACACGTCTTTCTGTGGCAGCATCGGGGAAAGTTAACTATGACGAGTTCAAGGATCGCTGAAATTAGTAAGACAAAACGACGCTTACCAAATATTCTCATCAGTGAAGCATGTGTAACACAAACAGTGGGATTTATAACAATTAGGAAAGTTTGTGTCATGTTTGTTCTCCTACAGAAAATATAGTAAAACAAAAAAAATATATATTTTTTTCATCTTTTTCCATTTTCACACATCTCTGAAAGAGGTCCGGGGAGCCGCCAGGGAGCTGAACCCCGGCCTAACCTGTAGTGCGTGAAACCAGGCCTTAAAAATAAAAGCACACCATTAAAATGGTTGCGCCACAGTAAGAAGTCTGTCTGCCATTATTATTGGGTTTGTTTGTTTTTTGGCTGCTCATACATTTTTCTTAATTTTGCCAGAATATTTCCTTTTTTTAATTTTAACATTGACAGGTGTGGTTTTTTTTTCCAAAAACATGAATCCTTTAAATCTTCTGTTTCAAATAATTATTGCATTTTTTGTTAACGTTATGTTATTCAATGTTTTTATTGTATTCCCTCTTTACTAAAGGGCACCTTACAGGTTACAGCATTGAAGGCAAAAACGGATGAAAATTCGTTGTGGATTACGTGCATCTAAAATTGGTCAACGCTTGAAAATTTGTCCCACGGACCCGGGGGGTGGGGGTGGTTTTTTTTTTGTTTTTTTGGGGGGGTTTTTTCATAAAGAAATACAATCATGTGTGCTTACGGACTGTATCCCTGCAGACTGTATTGATCTATATTGATATGTAATCTATATATTGTGTTTTTTATGTTGATTTAATTTAAAAAAAAAAAAAAAAAAAAAAAATTATTTTTTTTTTTTTTTTTTTAATTTCTTGTGCGGCCCGGTACCAATCGGTCCGCGGACCGGTACCGGCCCACAGCCCGGTGGTTGGGGACCACTGGTCTAAAGAACAACGCAATGTCCATTAGCTATGGCACGCCAAGATACATCCACCTCTTCCCTTCACTTTGTGTTCAACAGTAGGAGTTGAAATAGGAGTTCAGAACACCCAGCAGTCTCCCAAGAGCCATTAAAAATGTAAAATAGAATAAAAAAGTACAATGAGCGCGACTCAAAAGAGTGTTTAAAAGCATCAATTACTGTTGATATCCATAATAAATCATCTACTTTCTGCTTTTGTCACGACTTCATGGTCCTAAGAGTCCAGTGTGGTCCTGGCAGAAGTGGATTACTGTGACGCAGAGCGATGAAACACCTCGCCCTGACACATCGTGCTTTCACACACTGCAGCATTCATTGGCCCACTCTATTCCTCCCACTCACACACCTGCAGACACACGCACACACACACACACACACACACACACACACACACACACACACACTGCACTGTCCCAACCGCAAAACCCCACCCAGTCATCAGCAGAGTGACCTTTGCCCTGCGAGCCTGTGGGGATGCGGGCATGGCTGCATGTGCGGATGCTGCGTGATCCGCCGAGCTAAACACTGAGTTGATTGTTTTCCACTTTTTTTTTCTTTTTTTTTTTTGTTTCATCAGCAATGTGTTGTCCAGCTGCACATGAAAGCATCGCGGGTCACTGTCCAGATGTCCACAAGACCGTTTGTCCCACATTGTAGCAAAACCACACAGTTTATGTTGGACTACACTGTGACAGTGTTTTTTCTATACTATGCAGGAATGGCACGTGGATACAACTTAGAGTAGTCCGTGTGCAGCTGATATAGCAGGGTAGATTTGTTGTCACCACACAGTCATTAGTGTGTAAATATTTGGCAGCATAAGACAATTGTGTCTTGCCGACAGTCAAGCATGGTGGTGGTGCCATGGTCTGCGGCTGCATTATATATTGTGTATTTTCTGTTGTACTTCCTGTGTGTGTCATCCTGCAGTGACTTTATCACTGCTCAATAGGAGCTTTCTCCTCACCTGTCTCTGATTAATGATTGCATCTCCATTTGCACAGCTCCCTCAACCAGAGGCCACCGCCGTTCTCTTTACCAGCAAGGGCACCACCAGCTATGCCCTCCAGCGGGTCCACCGCTAGCTCCGCCTTAAGCCCGCTGAAGACACCACCGCCAGCTCCGTTTCCCACGGGTCCACTGGAGACACCATCGCCATCTCTGCCATCGCCAGCTCCGCCTCTTGTGAGTCCACTGCGGAAGCCACCGCCAGCTCCGCCTCCGGTGGGTCCGCCACAGATGTCACCGCCAGTTTCGCCTCCCAGGAGTCCGCTGAATACGCCACCGCAAGTTTTGCCTCCCATTGGTCCTCCGCAGACGTCACTGCCGATTCCGGCTCCCATGGGTCCGCTGAAAACGCCACCAGCTGCGCCTCCTGTGGGTCCGCTGAAGATGCCAACGCCATCTCCGCCTCTAGTGGGTCTGCTGAAGACGCCACCGCCAGCTCCGTTTCCCACGGGTCCACCGGAGACGCCGTCGCCATCTCTGCCATCGCCAGCTCCGCCTCTTGTGAGTCCACTGCAGAAGCCACCGCCAGCTCCGCCTCCGGTGGGTCCGCCACAGATGTCACCGCCAGTTTCGCCTCACAGGAGTCCGCTGAAGACGCCACCGCCAGCTCCATTTCCCATGGGTCCACCGGAGACACCGTCGCCATCTCTGCCATCGCCAGCTCTGCCATCGCCAGCTCCGCCTCTTGTGAGTCCACTGCAGAAGCCACCGCCAGCTCCGCCTACGGTGGGTCCGGCCCAGATGTCACCGCCAGTTTCGCCTCCCGGGAGTCCGCTGAATACGCCACCGCAAGTTTTGCCTCCCATTGGTCCTCCGCAGACGTCACTGCCGGTTCCGGCTCCCATGGGTCCGCTGAAAACGCCACCAGCTGCGCCTCCTGTGGGTCCGCTGAAGATGCCACCGCCATCTCCGCCTCTAGTGGGTCTGCTGAAGACGCCACCGCCAGCTCCGTTTCCCACGGGTCCACCGGAGACGCCGTCGCCATCTCTGCCATCGCCAGCTCCGCCTCTTGTGAGTCCACTGCAGAAGCCACCGCCAGCTCCGCCTCCGGTGGGTCCGCCACAGATGTCACCGCCACAGATGTCACCGCCAGTTTCGCCTCACAGGAGTCCGCTGAAGACGCCACCGCCAGCTCCATTTTCCATGGGTCCACCGGAGACGCCGTCGCCATCTCTGCCATCGCCAGCTCTGCCATCGCCAGCTCCGCCTCTTGTGAGTCCACTGCGGAAGCCACCGCCAGCTCCGCCTCCGGTGGGTCCGCCACAGATGTCACCGCCAGTTTCGCCTCCCAGGAGTCCGCTGAATACGCCACCGCAAGTTTTGCCTCCCATTGGTCCTCCGCAGACGTCACTGCCGGTTCCGGCTCCCATGGGTCCGCTGAAAACGCCACCAGCTGCGCCTCCTGTGGGTCCGCTGAAGATGCCAACGCCATCTCCGCCTCTAGTGGGTCTGCTGAAGACGCCACCGCCAGCTCCGTTTCCCACGGGTCCACCAGAGACGCCGTCGCCATCTCTGCCATCGCCAGCTCCGCCATCGCCAGCTCCGCCTCTTGTGAGTCCACTGCAGAAGCCACCGCCGGCTCCGCCTCCGGTGGGTCCGCCACAGATGTCACCGCCAGTTTCGCCTCACAGGAGTCCGCTGAAGACGCCACCGCCAGCTCCATTTCCCATGGGTCCACCGGAGACGCCGTCGCCATCTCTGCCATCGCCAGCTCTGCCATCGCCACCTCCGCCTCTTGTGAGTCCACTGCAGAAGCCACCGCCAGCTCCGCCTACGGTGGGTCCGGCCCAGATGTCACCGCCAGTTTCGCCTCCCGGGAGTCCGCTGAATACGCCACCGCAAGTTTTGCCTCTTTTGGTCCTCCGCAGACGTCACCGCCAGCTCCGGCTCCCATGGGTCTGCTGAAAACTCCACCAGCTCCGCCTCCCGTGGGTCCGCTGAATATGCCACCGCCATCTCCGCCTCTAGTGGGTCCGCTGAAGATGCCACCGCCATCTCCGCCTCTAGTGGGTCTGCTGAAGACCCCACCGCCATCTCCGCCTCCCGGGGGTCCGCTGAAGACCCCACCGCCATCTCCACCTCCCGTGGGTCCACTGAAAAACGCCACTGCCAGCTCCGTCTCCAGTGGGTCCTCCAAGACCCTATTTCCAGCTCGCCTGCCACTGAAATGGCCGCCTGGCGCTAGCAGTCCTCCTCCTCATCGGCCTCTGCGGTGGCCGTTCCAGGGACACCCTACAGTGCCGGCGGCAGAAATGCCCCAGTCCTGGGTGTGGACTCCAGCAGCGGTTCTGGCAGCTGTGGCAGCGTTCCACTCACCAGGTCGGACTTTGTATATTGTTTTTCCTATGTTTAGTGTTTATTTCCTGCTTTGCCCTCTAATTTTCTTCTCTACTCCCCCTTGTGTGAGTCATCCTGCAGTGACTTTATCACTGGTCCAGAGCACAGATCTCCTTACCTGTCTCTGATTAGTAATCAGGAGACTCGCCTGCTTCTGGTCACTAATCAGAGGCCTCTTTATAAGTCAGCCTCACGCTCAAGTCCAGGCTGGATCCCTGTATGTTGCGTGTGGATTTGTCATGTCTTGCTTTTCCTTGGGCTTATGCTTCCTGTGCACTCCTCTGCTGCACTATATTTGTGTTTGCGTTTGGGGTCAGGGGAGACACGATAGTGAGTGCATATGTGCAAAGTGTCCTAAATGTGTGAATATTTCATGTGTTACCTATGGTTTAATCACCTTGGACCTGTTAATTGAGTAAAGCTGGACAGGTCGCTACTGGAATCCTCTTCTACTGGTCGTTGATGACATCACTAGTGGAACTCCACCTTCCTTCCTTGCACTTGAGGATGCTGCTTGATTAGGTTCAGGTGTGGAGGAGACATACTTGTCCACTCCATTACATTTCGCTTCCTTAGCAAGTCGTCTTGGATGTGGGTTTGGTCTCCTTAACTGCCATGCGGCCCAGTTTCTGCTTCACAACGTCACGGTACAGGCTGGAATTCATGTTTTTCCCATTTGTTAGTGCCGGCAGCACTCGTGCAGCCCCAGACCGTGACGCTATCCCCAGACCTGATACAATATTTTGCTACTCCCTTGTCTTTCCAGTCAATAACGGTAGTGTGTTGATGGTAACTCTGTACTGCTATACCAGCTGTACGCTGACTACTCTAAAGCAGTGTTTTGACTACAGCGGCCATTGATGGTCCATGTTCCCGAGCTGTGGTCCGTATGGGCTGCAGCAGTGCTCAGTTGTAATGCACTTTTCCACCACTTGTGGCACTAATGGGTCTACAACCAGAAGAAGTCTGGACCAAATTCCTTAGAGATGTGACGATTAATCGATTAAAACAGTTTATTTGATTGGAAAAAAGCTTTAATTTATTTTATGTTGCTTGGATTGATTGTTTAGTAAGTATAACTAATGAAAAATTATTAAATCCGGACTGCATGGATTTTTAAATGAGTTAGTTTCCAGATAGCCGGTTCAATAGAGCCCACATCGGTGCTAGTGTGGAAAAAAAGAATGAAGGTTATGGCAAGCAAACAAATATTTTTTTCTTTTAGTCCTTTTCCAAACACACGCATTGAGGCTATAAAGTGGGTTTCATGCGATTATTCGATTAATCGAACAAATTAACACTGAAATGATCAATAGTTGCAGCCCTAAAAGTCACAAAAAAGTTCAGTTTAAGTTAAAAAATGCACAAGTTTATGTCGCTGTATTTAAAAAATTTGCCAAAGCAGACTTGTTTCACGGTGGAGGAAAGAGCTGCCGCTTGTGCCCCTGATTCGTCTCATCTCCTCCTCTGTCAGCTCTTCCTCTGCCGATGTTAATGTCAATGGATGTAGCTTTTTCATTTGGTCATTTTTCATTTAATTTTTTATTATTGTAGCTATATGGTTGTTAAAGTTAATTATTTTTGTGATTTTTGATTGTTTGTGAGGGCACCATGGTGTCCTCTGTGTGATGGCAGAGCAGCGCATACAGAGGACAAGAGGAAGGCTTCCATTTATATTCCATTGCTTAGATATTGATCGTTTAATGCGTGTAACTAATCAAAAAGGATCAAATCCCGACTGCATGGGGTGCATTGAATTTTTAAATTAGTTAATTAGTTAATTAGTCTCCACACAGCTGGTTAAATAGAATGCACATTAATCTTTGTTTTTTCAACTATTTTCCCAAAATACGCATTGAGGCTATAAAGTGCATTTCATCCGATTATTCGTTTAATCGAACAAAATGATCGATAGCTTCAGCCCTAAAAGTCACAAAAAAGTTCAGTTTAAGTTGTAACATGCACAAAGTGATGTTGCTCTGTTTTCACGCGCACTTGATTTGTATTGACCCTGTATTTAAGAAACCACAAGTGGGCCCCTTTGTACTAGAAAAGTCGGGCCCCGAGGTCAAAAAGATTTTCGCTTCTATAATATTGTCCCTTGACATGGCAATGTTGGACAAAGGGAGTTCTGTAGTAGAGATAAAAAGTTTAAACTGCAGTGGTTTTTCAAGCGTTTTCCACCAAGGGCCACATCACGAGAATTCAAAGTATGCGGGGGCCATTTTGATATTTTTCTTTAATTTTATTTTTTTTTAAATGTTGAAAACAGACACAAACAAAACTTGCTGTGGTATCGGTGACAAAGTGTACTATTATTAGTTATTACAAGGGTGTCCTATGTGTGGCCAGGGGCCATTTGCGGGACAGCAGCTCAGGTTTTCGTTGGCAAGTGTTATTGGGTGTGGGGGGGGAGACCAAAAAGTTGCAAAGGAATGGGGACAAAAAGCTGAACTTGTGATACTAATCAGAACCAGCTTTATTGGCCACGTATGTTTACCCCACAGGGAATTTGACTGCGCTCTCTCTCGTCAATGTAAACAATAAATGCGATCGATTAACTGAAAATATAAACAAG
>NC_084733.1:76051072-76058572 GCF_033978785.1 Entelurus aequoreus | reverse complement strand
CATTGAAATTTGGTCATTTCCCAACCAACAGCGTGGATCCAACGTAAGACATCAACGTTGTCTCAATTTACAAATACAACTATTTGCAACGTTGTTTCAAAGTCAGTTTTAAAGGACTTGTATGTATAATCAACGTTGTATCAATGTCTTGTGCAGGCTGGGTAGGAGCTAGCAGCTACACGACGGCTAAGCACACAATAGCACACAAGGTAGATACACTTAATGAGTGTCCTTCATTGAACAATATCGCGTCTAAAACCGCACATTTGTCTTTTATCTTCTATTTGTATGTTACACATACAAAGTCTCCAAGGTAGAAGCGTATTAGAAAGTATCCAGTAACAAACGTGTCCGCGTCATTCAACTTACTGTGTCCTGAGCACAAACTAATTAATTATTATGGGGGAAAAAAGATTCCCATTCCACTTTAAAACAAAGATGGCATAAGTCCATTCAGGAAGGTTAATAATAAATAGGTTAGTGTTTTTCATAAATACCATTTTACTTTTATATGTAAGCCGATGCGGCCCCCGAGTCAAAAAGTTTGGGTACCCCCGATGTAGATCTTTTCTTTAAACTTTTTTAAAGATGTGTAGCGAAGCCTGCCTTTTGTTTTGTACAAACAAATGTCCTCCGCGCTCTTCCTTTCGCACGGCGCACAACTCGGGCCGCGAAATATCAAACGTCGGACCCGCGTGAGTCGGCGCCACTTTATGTGAGGTCCTGTGTTGGCGTGTGTTTGTCGCCGGTGGCACCGCGGCAGTCCACGAGGGGGGGGGGGCGTCTGGAAATAGCCGCGCGGCTCCCGGTGCGGTGTGTTTATGTGTGAAGGGCGCTGCTAAAAGTGGAGGGTGGGCTGCCTCCCAGGCAAATCACAAGCTCAGAGTGTGGTTCGGTCTATTCTTAGGATAACGTAGCCTGTGTGTGTGTGTGTGTGTGTGTGTGTGTGTGTGTGTGTGTGTGTGTGTGTGTGTGTGTGTGTGTGTGTGTGTGTGTGTGTGTGTGTGTGTGTGTGTGTGTGTGTGTGTGTGTGTGTGTGTGTGTGTGTGCGTGCGGTGAGTCTGCTCGACGGAGACAAGGGGATGCCTGTCTGCGCCCCCCTACCTATTAATTCTCTCGGGGAGGGGGCTTGAGGCTCACCGCGGCTAAATTGAGCTGTTTGTGTATGCAGGCCCAGCGATGCACGAGTGGAAGATGTGTGTTCATTGTGTGTGGAAAAAAAAGTGTGTTTAGGATCCAGGAAATCCATTTCGATGATGATAGCGGCCTCGAAAAGGTTAGCTGACTGTTTATGAATGCGTGACATGGCGTTTATAATTGTGTCAATATTTACCAGCAACTGGGAATGGAACTAATGTCTTCTTTAAATGGGACAAAATGACATTTCCTGTATGGAAAACATGTTTTAATACATCAGGGAATTCATTTTGAGTTAAACACGTTTGGTCACTTCAAGCTGTTTTTTTCTGATTTTTTTTTTTTTTTTAATTGCTAGGTAAAATTATATTGCTTTCTTTTTGTGGTTTTAGTTGAGAACATTTTAAAATATTTTTTTGGGGTGGAAGGAAAAAAATCTGGAATTTTGAGCACTCAGAGTAGCGCTGTATATTTATATATATTTGATTTATGAAAAAAAAATATTATTATTATTATGAGCATTATTATTTTTAGTTTAATTTTATTATTATTGGTGGTGGTGGAAGTAATAGTAGTAGAAAAAAAGTGATATTGTTATTACTAATATTGTTAATATATACTAGTTGTAATTGTATTCAGGATGTTGGTCATCTGTCAGTTTATTACAGTTTTAAAACTATATATATACTGTATATATATATATATATTTCAAATACATCACATAACTGCTTTATGAATTTGTATTATTGTCATTATACTTAGGTCTCGTATTATCTGTATTATTATTAGTAGTAGTAGTAGTTGTAGTAGTGGCAATGGTATTCTTATAATAATATTATTATCAACATTATTATTTTTTGTATTATTATTATTGTTATTGGTGGTGGTGGTAGTATTAGTACAATGAGTAGTGTTGTTATTATCATGTTCTACCGCTTGTCCCTTAATTATATTATTACTATTATTATTGATATTATTATTATTTACTAGTCCTAATCAGCACTTAGGATGTTTGCCTTTCTTTAATTTATACATTATTATTAATTTTATCGTATTAATATTACCATTACTATTGATATTATTATTATTTACTAGTCATAATCAGTATTTAGGATGTTTGCCTTCCTTTAAGTTATACATTATTATTAATGTTATCATATTAATATTACCATTGTTATTGATATTATTATTATTTACTAGTCTTAATCAGTATTTAGGATGTTTGTCTTCCTTTAATTTGTACATTATTATTGTTATCATATTAATATTATTATTTTCCTAATCAGTATTGCCTTCCTTCAATTTATAAAGGTCTTATCATAAAACATATGTATATATGTGTATTATTATTATTTGCTTAATAATAATAATAATTATTATTATTAATATTATCATTATTAATATTTTGTTTTTATCATAACATTGCTGTATAAATGTGTATTGATTTTTTTTTTAATCACTATTATTATTATTCTTGATGATGTTTGTTGACCTTTAATATATTTTGTTTTTATCATAAAACTGATGTATAAATGTGTATTATTATCATTTTATGATTTCTATCAGTTATTATTACAATCATTATTATTATTCAGGATGTTGGATGGCATTTAATGTGTTTGCTTTAGAAATAATTGATCCTTTTGGAAACAATGGAAATGTTCCGTGGTTAAACTGTGGCCAGTATAACAAAGTTGTTTACTTAATAATTTATATTTCTTATTTTAAATGTAAATTAAACTTTTTTTTTAATACCAGGCAATATTTAAAGGCTTCTTGAACTGTCATATTAATTCATCATAATAAACCATGTGTCCAAGAACCACAAAGCATTCAAATTATGTTTTCCTCTCGTGTGTGATCACAATATAGTTTATAAGATAAGAATACCAGTGCACAAATGCAGGATAGAGAGGATTGTAAAATGTAAAAAAAAAAAAAAAAAAAAAAGGTGCATAAGCATATAAAATAGTGTAGTGAAGACATCACTGGAGTACAAGGCACTCTGGAGAGCAAGGAGAGAAGGTGGATTGATTGTGGCCATGATTGAATGAAGTGCCACACGTCATGTGTTGTTGATCAGAGCAACAGAAGAACACACCAGGACAATGGCTGCCTGCCTGCACTGCAGTACAAAATGTTCTGGGTCAGAGGAGCTGGCCTTGGGCCAAACCTCTGGACTTGGAACGCTCTCCGTTCCAGCACTCGGCGTTGGATGAGTGTCGAGGTGAAGGCGCCGTGCGCAGAATGCAGCAAAACATCTGTCATGTGAGCTGAAAACACACACATGTTGTTGTTGTTGTTGTTGTTGTTGTTGTGATACACTTTCTTCTGCAACTTTTTCATACACTTTCCATCAAAGTGCACTTTAGTCCCGCTGTCAGAAGTATGGAGACATGTTTTCATTCTCCATACTTTTGACTCTTTACCATAAATCTTGCAACTTTTTTTCCACTGTACAGAAAAAAATCCAACTTTAACATTCTTCACTACGCTAATAAATACATGCTCAAGGCTGGCCACTTGCCAGGATTTTTTTCACGACCCCCCCCCCCCACACACACACACACACACACCCCCCCCCCCCCCCCCAAACTTAATGTTTATTCTTTCATCTGTATGCGTCAAGATAAGTTTAAACACCTCATATCAGTATATAATCCATCCCAGCCGGCACAAGACATTGATACAAAGTTGATTATACGTACATATCCATGTGGTTGGGGGTGGGAGGCGTGGTTAAGAGGGGAGGAGTATATTTACAGCTAGAATTCACCAACCCGAGTATTTCATATATACAGTGTATATATATATATATATATATATATATATATATATATATATATATATATATATATATATATATATTTCATATATATATATATATGTATATATATATATATATATATATATATATATATATATATATATATATAATGTATGAAATACTTGACTTTCAGTGAATTCTAGCTATATATATATATATATATATATATATATATATATATATATATATATAGCTAAAATTCACTGAAAGTCAAGTATTTCATACAATATATATATATATATATATATATATATATGAAATATATATATATATAATGTATGAAATACTTGACTTTCAGTGAATTCTAGCTATATATATATATATAGCTAGAATTCACTGAAAGTCAAGTATTTCATACATTATATATATATATATATATATATATATATATATATATATATATATATATATATATATATATATATATATATATATATATATATATATATATATATATATATATATTTATTTATTTATTTATTTATTTATTTATTTATTTATTTATTTTATTATACATATAAATAAAATAAATACTTGAATTTCAGTGTTCCGGAGGCTATCCAGTAGATGGCAGTATTGTCCTGTTTAAGAGTGTCACAACATTGCTGTTTACGGCAGACGAACTGCTTTACGGTAGACGAAAATGTGACTGCTGTTGTTGTGTGTTGTTACCGCGCAGGCAGGGCGTTAATGAAACTGCCTAACAATAAACCCACATAAGAAACCAAGAACTCGCCCTCGATCATTCTACAGTTATAACGTGATTGGGCAGGCACGCTGTTTATATCGTGGGAAAGCGGACGTGAAAACAGACTGTCGCCGCTGTCCCCACTCAGGTCCGCATTGAGCTGGAGGGGGCGTGGCCTCCAGCTCCGGCTGAATTCCGGGAGTTTATCGTGAGAACATTTCTTCCGGGAGGTTATCGGGAGAGGCGCTGAATTCCGGGAGTCTCCCGGTAAAACCGGGAGGGTTGGCAAGTATGAATCAACGTCAGAACCCGACATTGATTAAACGTTAAAAAGCATGTTGTTTCAACGTTGTATTTGTGTTGTAAAATATTGGTTGGGAAATGACCAAAATTCAATGGTGTAATTAACGTCACAACCTGACAATGATTAAAGGCCTACTGAAAGCCACTACTACCGACCACGCAGTCTGATAGTTTATATATCAATGATTAAATCTTAGCATTGCAACACATGCCAATACGGCCGGGTTAACTTATAAAGTGCAATTTTAAAATTCCCGCCACACTTCCGGTTGAAAAACTCCTTTGGGTATGATTTATGCGCGTGACGTCACAAAATCCACGGAAGTGGTTGGACCCCATCGAACCCGATACAAAAACCTCTTGTTTTCTTCGACAAAATTCCACAGTATTCTGGACATCTGTGTTGGTGAATCTTTTGCAATTTGTTTAATGAACAATGGAGGCTGCAAAGAAGAACGTTGTAGGTGGGATCGATCGGTGTATTAGCGGCTAAGTACAATACTTACAGCAACACAACAAGGACTACTTACTACGCCTAGCCGATGCTTGCCGCCGAACCCACGGATGAAGTCCTTCGTCGCGCCGTCGATCGCTGGAACGCAGGTGAGCACGGCTGTTGATGGGAAGATGAGGGCTGGCTGGCGTAGGTGGAGCGCTAATGTTTTTAGCATAGTTCTGTGAGGTCCGGTTGCTAAGTTGCTAAATTAGCCTTAGCGTCGTTAGCAACAGCATTGTTAAGCCTTACCAGGCTGAGAATTTTGAACCGTGTAGTTACATGTTCATGGTTTAATAGTATTGTTGATCTTCTGTCTATCCTTCCAGTCAGGTGTTTATTTCTTTTGTTTCTATCTTCATTTGAGAACGATGCTATCACGTTAGCTCAGTAGCTAAGTGTGTCACCGATGTATTGTCGTGGAGATAAAAGTCACTTTAAATGTCCATTTCGCGTTCTCGACTCTCATTTTCAAGAGGATATAGTATCCGAGGTGGTTTGAAATACAAATCCGTGATCCACAATAGAAAAAGGAGAGAGTGTGGAATCCAATGAACCCTTGTACCTAAGTTACGGTCAGAGCGAAAAAAGATACGTCCATCACTGCCTCTAGAGTCCTTCACTCTCACGTTCCTCATCCACGAATCTTTCATCCTCGCTCAAATTAATGGGGTAATCGTCGCTTTGTCGCTCCGAATCTCTCGCTCCATTGTAAACAACGGGGAATTGTGAGGAATACTAGCTCCTGTGACGTCACGCTACTTCCGGTACAGGCAAGGCTTTTTTTATCAGCGAGCAAAAGTTGCGAACTTTATCGTCGATTTTCTCTACTAAATCCTTTCAGCAAAAATATGGCAACATCGCGAAATGATCAAGTATGACACACAGAATGGATCTGCTATTCCCGTTTAAATAAAAAAAATTCATTTCAGTAGGCCTTTAAACGTTGTCAAAAAGCATGTTCTTTTAACGTTATGTTTGTGTTGTAGAATATTGGTTGGGAAATGACCAAAATCACTTTTCCACTTTGCATCAGTCCATCTTAGATGAGCTCGGGCCCAGCGAAGCCGGCGGCGTTTCTGGGTGTTGTTGATAAATGGCTTTCGCTTTGCATAGTAGAGTTTTAACTTGCACTTACAGATGTAGCGACAAATTGAAGTTGCTGACAGTGATTTTCCAAAGTGTTCCTGAGCCCGTCCTTTACACATTGATGTCGGTTTTTGATGCAGTACCGCCTAAGGGATCGAAGGTCACAGGCATTCAATGTCGGTTTCCGCTTACGTGCAGTGATTTCTCCAGATTCTCTGAACCTTTTGATGATATTACGGACCGTAGATGGTGAAATCCCTAAATTCCTTGCAATAGCTCGTTGAGAAATGTTGTTCTTAAACTGTTCGACAATTTGCTCACGCATTTGTTCACAAAGTGGTGACCCTCGCCCCATCCTTGTTTGTGAATGACTGAGCATTTCATGGAAGCTGCTTTTATACCCAATCATGGCACCCACCTGTTCCCAAGTTGCCTGTTCACCTGTGGGATGTTCCAAATAAGTGTTTGATGAGCATTCCTCAACTTTATCAGTCTTTTTTGCCACTTGTGCCAGCTTTTTTGAAACATATTGCAGGCAACAAAATTCCAAATGAGCTAATATTTGCAAAAAATAGCAAGGTTTACCGGTTTGAACGTAAAGTATCTTGTGTCTGCAGTCTATTCAATTGAATATAGGTTGAAAAGGATTTGCAAATCATTGTATTCTGTTTTTATTTACCATTTACACAACGTGCCAACTTCACTGGTTCGGGGGTTTGTAAGTTATATTGAAATACTTTGTTTGTGTATGTTCAGTTTTACAGTGTTTTGAGACTCATATGGAGACAGATTCCATTCTTTTCTTCAAATATATCGTCCATGGCATCTTAGCCTTTCTCCACGGCTTGGTTTTTGCCTGTTTAAAAAAAGGTCCATCATAAAAAGTGAGTTGTGTTCAATATTTTATGACACGACTTGACAAGCCTGTCAGCTGGTTTGATGGTTTTCTTGGGGTGACGTGAC
>NC_084733.1:75993572-76046072 GCF_033978785.1 Entelurus aequoreus | reverse complement strand
ACTCTTTAATAAATGCATTTTATTACTAGGGAAGTAATTAATGCGTTATTTAAAAAAATATATATCTGGCATGTGCAGTTGAGAGACGTTTCATAAGAGCAGAGTGTGCGTGTGTGTTCTTTTTTTAAAGACAAGTGACGAGAACGTGACCTACGTTACTTAAAAAATCTGGCATATGCAGTTGGGAGACGTTTCATGAGAGCAGAGTGTGAGTATGTCTTTAAAAGGCGGTGCCTGTTTCCAGGTAACATCAGCGAGAGCAGCATTTTAGCTTCACTGTGTTTGTTAGCTCAGCAGCGGCCGTTGCTACTTTTGCTATACACTTGTTTTTTTGGGTTTGTTTTTACTGGGCATCACGGTGGATAGGTGGGCCGCATTTTGCACTTCAAAGCAAGAGGACGGTCACAGGTGTTATTGTGCCAAAAGCAGTGGAAATTGCTTTAAATGTAAGAATTGTTTTCAGAGTTACTCTTTAGTTTGCCAGAAAAGTGATTTATTATAACAATTATTAACATTTATCATAATTAATGCGTTACTTTAAAAAAAATCTGTCATATGCAGTTGGGAGACGTTTCATGAGAGCAGAGTGTGAGTATGTCTTTAAAAGGCGGTGCCTGTTTCCAGGTGACATCAGTGAGAGCAGCATTATAGCTTCACTGTGTTTGTTAGCTCAGCAGCGGCCGTTGCTACTTTTTGCTACAGACGCCCCTTTTGATGTGGTAGTATCTCAACAAGACCGGGTCAGAAGCACAGCAAGTTCAATGCAGAAAATATATTTTTACTCCCTAAAATTTACACACTAAAATGAGTCACACAGCAAACAACACGCAACATGTAAGTACACGCACATATACACTCTACTACTACGAGGGAATAATGAACAACAAATCGATAATTGAAGTGACAAGCTAGCAATTCTACAACACCCTGTTAGTGGACAATCTCCTTATTAACGAGCGCAAACTGCCGCTGCCAAGCTAACGAGCCCAGCTGAGCTAAAAGACATACTCACACTCTGCTCTCATGAAACGTCTCCCAACTGCATATGCCAGACTTTTTAAGTAACACATTAATTACCTTCCCTAGTTATTATTACGTTATGTCCGTTGGTAATTTAATTACTTTTCTGGCCAACTAAAGAGTAACTCTGGAAAAAAAATGTATACATTTAAAGCAATTTCCACTGCTTTTGGCACAATAACACCCGTGACCGTCCTCTTGCTTTGAGGTGCAAAATGCGGCCCACCTATCCACCGTGCTGCCTAGTAAAAAAACAAACCAAAAAAACAGGTTGTGTCAGAAAAGTTGACCTTGCAGTCTGGGTTTTGCATCTTCCTTTTTTTTTAGGAGCAACGTGCCGCCCAGATGTTTTTTTTTTATGCTTACTTTTGCTTTTCAGTCGACATTTGACATTTGCGTTTCACCTTGATTGGGGGGTTTCAAGACGGCGTCAGCTTCGTAGTAAACTACACTGTGTGTTGCCAAACAGCTGTGGCTTGTGGTTAACACACACACACGCACACACACACACACACACACACACACACACACACACACACACACACACAAACAAACATATTCTTGTATTTGTTACCTTCTTGAGACCTCCAAAAAATGCCTACCTCTTTAGGACCACCCTTTCTAGATACATAAAGATGTGTATTTACAGCATTAACAATGTATACATACTAGGCAAATATAAAAAAGCTTGTTGTGAAAAATGAGTTGGAATTTCACGAGAAAAAGGTCACAATTTCACAAGAAAAACTTAGAATTTTGGCAGTGTTATAATAAAAAAAATGTATTTTACTCAACGCAAGTCAACATTTCACAAGAAAAACTGAACATTTGTGCAATATTATGATAAAATTTGCAATTTTACTCAATAACAGTAGTCATTTTACAAGAAAAGGCTTAACATTTTGGCAGTTTTATGAAAAGAGTCGTAATTTTACATGACAAAAGTCACAATTTTATAAGGAAATTTTTAAATTTTACATGGCAAAATTGTGAAAAAAAAAGTCATAATTTTACTCCAAAAATGTCAGTATTTTACAAGAACAACAAAAAAATTGGCAATATTGTGATAAAAGTCTGAATTTTATATGACCAATGTCGCCATTTTACATTAAAAAGTAATAATTTTACATAAAAAAAAGTAATAATTGTACGAGAAAATATTGCATTACAGAAACAGAAAGAATATGAGAAATTGTTCCCAATTTTAAAAGAAAAAAGTCGACACATTGTGAGAAAAAGACTGCTTTTAGTTCATTTGAATGTTTTAAATGTTTTGTTTCTAATTGGTTTTTAATCTTCATTATTTACTTCAAGTTATTATAATATGTTGCTATGTACATATTTATTCATTTATTTTGATTCATTTTGGCCAAAGGGGGCGCATTTCAATTTCTTACATACACTTGTTATATCATATGTTGACCAGAGGGGGAGCACTTTTAAAACCGACACACAGTCAATTTGAAAAATCCCTCCTTTTTGGGACCACCCTAATTTTGATACATTTCACCACCAGGGGTGCAAATGAGATCTCTATTTTGTGTTTTTTGTAATGTGCTAAACGCAGATGACAAACGAGTCATGGACCACAGATGGCCCCTGTGCCGCACTTTGGGCAACCCAGCTGTAGAAGATAACCGTTAATGGCCACTATAGTCTTAGTACCGTAGTGTATTTGTTCATCCTATGGTCACATATGGGACGCGGGTTGTCTAAAGTCCGCACCGGAAGTCGTAAAATCAGCTGTTTACCCGACTGTTTTTTTCGGGGATGAATAGCGAGGTCCTTCTTTAGCCGCCATCTTGTTTTATCATATATTGCTGCCTTTGCACCTTTCAAAGTTTACTTTTGCATGCACATTAAATCACCAAAAAAAATCCTGACTTTGGAGCAATGTTCACGGACTCTAGTTTTTGACTCTCTATTAGATGCAATGTTTTTCCGTATTGGGACCAGGATTTTCCCTGTTGATGTCTCAAGAAGGGTAGAAATACAAGAACACACACACACACACGCACACACACACATAGCTGTAGCCTGCGGTGTGCTGATTTGACATAAACAATTCTGGAAGAACAAGTCCTGACACGTCTCTGGTTTTGACGCCAATAAACCCTCCATGCATGTCCAATAGAAGGATTCCGGAACATACTATTCATCGTTTCGGGTGTCATAGTCTGTTTTGTGAACGCCGCGGCCTAACATGCAGCTTTTTCAGAAAGTTGCCATGTTTTGAGGCACATTTATTTTTCAAAAACATTGATTAAACTTATTCCTTCTCGATATTTGGAGTGTTCCTTGTAACATTAACCTCAAACATCGGAGGTTTTCAACAACAAACGCAAAGCAAATAAAGCAAACTGATGCTTTACTTGTTTTATACCACACAGAATTAAAAGTCAACATTAGGGGTGCCCAAACCTTTTCCACTGAGGGCCACAGACTGACAAATCCAGGGGACGCGGGGGCCATTTCTGTAGTTTTCGCCGTCAAACGCAGTGCAAGACATAGATTTCTATCAAAGGAGCAGAAAATGCAAAAAGAAATGTTCTAACTGTTAGCATGCTGGCCAGATAGCGTCAAGTGACAACAAACATGAGCAAAAAGCGTGGGCGCGCAGCCATTTTCAGATCTCTCCAGAGATTTCAATCGGACTCAAGTCTGAGCTCTGGCTATTTCTTTGATATCTTGGCTGAACACCCTTGTGTGGTGTTCGGGTCTGTGGGACCCGTTTTCATTTTTTATTAAAAGAAAAATTATACAATTAATTAATTTTTCAAACTGAGACTCACTGACTTTGGCTCATTTTCTGTGAAGAACATATATCAGAGTACATATTTAATGACCACACACCATACACCCCCCCTACACATTTCTATTACATATAAAATGTCTGGGTCCATTGGACCCGGGGCTAATAGTGTGTGTGTGTGTGTGTGTGTACTCAGGGGTTCGGCATAGGTCAAGACACACCCGACTCATTGTGTAGATAAAAACTTCTCCCTATCGGCGTATTACGGATACGGCAACAGCAGAAGTCAGACTAATTTGCAGGTGTGTAATTTGTTGTGAGTTTATGCACTGTGTTGGTTTTGTTGTTTGAACAAGGTGATGTTCATGCACGGTTCATTTTGTGCACCAGTAATAAAACATGGTAACACTTTAGTATGGGGAACATATTCACCATTAATTAGTTGCTTATTAACATGCAAATTAGTAACATATTGGCTCTTAACTAGTCATTATTAAGTACTTATTAATGCCTTATTCGGCATGGCCTTATCACCCTAACCCTCTAACCCTGGCCCTAACCATAACCAAATAACTCTAAATTAAGTCTTTGTTACTTAGAATATGTTCCCCTAGTGTCCAAAAAACTGTAAATTAAGTCTTTGCTACTTAGAATATGTTCCCCATACTAAGGTGTTACCAAAAACATATAACTTTGTCTTGAATTTGAAAAAAAAAAAAACATTTTAATTTTCACTAAAGAAGGGTTCGGTGAATGCGCATATGAAACTGGTGGGGTTCGGTACCTCCAACAAGGTCAAGAACCACTGATCTAGGGCCACAGCGGTACTCAGTTGCAACACACTTTTCCACCACTTGTGGCAGTAATGACAATATCAAACAAACAGAAGAAGACTGAAGCTAAAATCATAGAGAAGTTTCTTCAGCGCAAAAAATATGACTAAAGCATTCAATTAGCACTTGGATTTTATTGACAGTTTATTTAAGAAACATATTTATTATCATTTGTCGTTAGTTTAGTTTTCTCAATGTCAGGACCTCATTCAACAAGTTTTTAATGTTGTTTTCATGTCTTGTGCCCCTGAGCTAAATCGAGTTTGACACCCTTGCATTAAAGCTACAGGCACACTTTTCAATTCAACACTTCCAATACAAATTGTTGAAAAATACCTCGATATGGGAGCTCCCATTTGTTCTGTTGGATGGATTGCCATTGCATTTAAAAAGCACATTTTCAGTACAAATGCGTCCAAAAGCAGCCAGAACAAAAAAGGTTAAAAAAAAGGTAAACAAATCAAAAAAAGCGTTAAGACAAGGAAAAAAAACCTTGCGCAAAGCCCATGTACATATTACGACACACAAAACAAGACTTGCAATGAAGGGGGAGGGGCCTGGCATCCGGGGGCGCTGCTCCGTTGTCCATCTTACCACGTGGCCGGGGGGCCTCTTCCAACGAGCTCATTAGCAATTTGGGCGTCGCCTAAAGCTCGGTGCAGATTGCAAAGAAGCGCTCGGGGACGTGTTTCTGACTCCTGTTCCGCGTCCCGTCCCTTTGTGACCCGTCTCGTTTAATCACCGCTATTGATTGTTTTAATCACCGCTATTGGTGTCATCTCATCTGGGGTGCCGTGCTAACGATACCTCCGCCCATCTGTTCAGGCAAATGTGAACTGATTCCCTGTGGATGTGTTAGAGCGTTCCTTGAAGGACAATTAGTACTATTTCAGTTTTTTAACGTACGTCCCCTCTCTTAAGGTGTAGTTTTAGACAGTAAAGAGCAGGGGTCCCCAAACTTGACTTTCTACATCAGTGAGCAATTTTCACAATTAGAAAAGGATATACAGTATTTCCATATGATTTTTTTATTTATTTATTTAAAAATAAAACTGAACTAATGTTGTTGTTTTTTTTGTCCGGATTTTTTTTCCTGATTGTTTATATTATAAATTGCGTGTGTGTGTGTTTGTGTGTATTATATGTACAGTATATGTGTGTTTATGTATGTGTGTATATGTATATGTTTGTGTATGTATATGTGTATACACATTTATACACACGTATGTGTATAGGTGTGTGTATAAAATGTGTATATATGTATGTGTATACATACATATATATACACATTTTTGTATATATATGTATGTATACACATATATGTGTATATATGTGTGTATACACCTATATGTATATATATGTGTGTATACACTTATGTGTATATATGTATGTGTATACATACATATATACACATTTTTGTGTATATATGTATGTAAACACATATATGTGTATATATGTGTGTATACACCTATATGTATATATGTGTGTATACACATTTACTGTATGTGTATATATGTATGTATATATGTGTGTATACACATGTAGGTGTGTATACACATTTTTGTGTATATATGTGTGTATACACAAAAACGTGTATATATGTGTGTATATACATAAGTGTATTTATACAATGTGTGTATATATGTGTGTATAAACATTTGTGTGTATTAGTGTTGTAACGATACCAATATTTTGGTACCGGTACTAAAATCATTTTAAAACTTTTCGGTACTTTTCTAAATAAAGAGGACCACAAAAACGTTGCATTATTGGCTTTATTTTAACAAAAAAATCTTAGGGTACATTAAACATATGTTTCTTATTGCAGTTAAGGCCTTAAATAAAATTTTGAACATACAAGACAAACGTGTCTTTTATTAGTAAGTAAACAAACAAAGGCTCCTAATTAGTCTGCTGACGTATGCAGTAACATATTGTGTCATTTATCATTCTATTATTTTGTCAACATTATTAAGGACAAGTGGTAGAAAATGAATCATTAATCTACTTGTTCATTTACTGTTAATATCTGCTTACTTCCTCTTTTAACATGTTCTATCTACACTTCTGTTAAAATGTAATAATCACTTATTCTTCTCTTGTTTGAAACTTCACATTAGTTTTGGATGATACCACAAATTTGGGTATCAATCCGATACCAAGTAGTTACAGTATCATACATTGGTCATATTCAAAGTCCTCATGTGTCCAGGGACGTATTTTCTGAGTTTAAAAACATAACATACATTTTTTTTAAACGAAAGAAGATGTTGTGATGCCAAAAAATATTGACGTAATCATAGTAGTATCGACTAGATACGTGCCTGTACTTGGTATCATTACAGTGGATGTCAGGGTGGCGTTTGTTTACATTGTGATGCCGGTGAGCTCCGGTGTGTAGTGAAGCATGTTTAGCTATTCCTCGTCCTGCAGGGATGATACTTGTAAGAAACATACTTTATTTGTCACCATGGAGACGAGGATTAGTGATTTAGAAGTAGCTAAAACACTGCCGACTGGGGCTGGACTTTAGCCGCTAGCTAGCTAGCCATACCTTAAAGCACCTTTTCCTGATGGCGTTTTAGTGTGATAGCTTCACTTTTATCTTTAGTTTTTAAGCTAAAATGCATCCATTCTCCCTTTTCTGTTTACACACTGTGTCTGCTTGTAAGTACACCATGATTGTGCGCTGCCGAACATACTCGTCAACGTGACGACGACGCGGGCGCGGGGGGGTGAGGGACCGGTACTTTTCTGAGGCGGTATCGTACCGAAAATGATTAATTAGTATCGCAATACTATACTAATACAGGTATACCGTACAACCCTAGTGTGTATATATGCATATTGAATATGTATGTAGCCGAGCTAAATTTTATTTTATTTTATTTTAATTTTGTTCAATTATTCACATCATTTTTTGTTGTGTACTTCCCCAAAAGTGTTTCTCATTGTAAATAGGTTCCACTCTATTATTTTCCGTTACATACCTTTTTGTTTCCCTGGGGGGTGATTTGGCGTCGCACCTTTGTGACCAGCTTCAGTGAGCACTGACGCTCGGAGCTGGTAAGTCATGTTTATGTCTCTCTCCTTTTGTTTTTTTTTATAAACTTTTTGGTTGTCGTTTTTAAAAGTGTTTTGTGGGAATGCACACTGTTTTGTGACTTGTTGGTGTGCATGTGTGTTGAATTCCCGAATGGCTGTTGAATTGTTGAAAAAAAACCGAACTTTTGTATGCTAAAGGATGTGTGGATTAGCTTGGTTAGCTTACTGCTAGCTGCAGTTGTTGTGGGGTCTCCTGTCTCATGAGTTTGTGCAGGGGTCAGGGGCTCTGCTGTGTGTCTGTGTGGACATCTTGTGTGCCGCTGTAGCATTTATATGAGTGTGTATTTTTTTCTTTATTCTTTAGTGGAGAGAGATTCCGTTTGCCGTGGACTGTGTGTGACGCCCTGTTTTTGTTTTTTCCAAAAAAAAGGTATGTCTGTTATGAGTTTTTTTGGCTTAGTTTATTGTATAAAAAATATAAAAAGAATTGATGTGGGTGGGAAAGATGAGGTGTATTGCTGCACATTTAAGGATCCTTTTTCTTAATATATATTGTTATTTGCTGAAGTATATATTTTATATACTGTGTTTTATTTAATTAATTTATTTGAGACTATTATGCTTTTTTTTTTACCTTTATTATTATTATTTCCATTTCCACATTTAAACATGTATAATTGAATTGAGTGAGCACTGACGCTCGGAGCTGTGGAGAGAGATTCCGTTTGCCGTGGACTGTGTGTGACGCCCTGTTTTTGTTTTTTCCAAAAAAAAGGTGAATAAATCCCCGTGATTCAACTCCGGTGTGTGTGCCTCACTAAGAAAATACACAACGCAGAACGCTGACTGTTACATGTATACACATGCAAAAAAAATTTATTTTTTTTTTTACTCGGGCCTACTCAGGATTTTGGACGATGGCGGGCCGTATCTGGTCCGCGGGCCGTATCTGGTCCGCAGGCCATAGTTTGGGGACCCCTGGTAAAGAGGGTCATTTTCCCCGGATCAATACATAATACATAATAAGCGGCGTTTAGTTAATGCAGGTGGTCTTTGTTGCAAGGAGATAAACCCCTTGGCGACAAAAAGCCACATAATGGCGATGGGATGATGTTTGGGGGCGGGGCCTCCTAACTGCGTCCCTCAAACACACGTCGACAAAAGACTGCAAACAAGCAAACAAAGTGTTGGCAACGCAGCTGTGCAGGGACAAGTGTGCCCGATAAAAGCGACGCTGTACTTTGTGCTGATGGGCCGCCGCCGCCGCCACACTTTTTACAACCACATGAGGCGGCTTTTTTTTCTTTTCTTTTTTTTTTACTGTCTGCTAACTCAGCGCCAACAGATGTGTTTACACAACCTTTATTGCCGCGCATTAACGAGCTGTCAGCATGTGTGCGTGGAAACAATTGAAGTTTTTTTTTTTGTTTTTTGCTGCAAATCAGCGCAAAAACACCAAGAGGAGTTTGATCATATTAAGGCTGCTGAATCATTAATTGTCAGTTTAATCATTTATCCACCTTTGACATTGACAGTAGTACTAACTGCCTAGTAGTAATAAAAATCTATTTAATTGGCGCACAAGTTTAACATGCAACATGCCTTTTTAAAAAAAACAACTAACTTTTAGTTGAGAAATATTGTAAGAAAACCAGTACAATAACATGTACCGTAGTTCCGCATCCAACGCTTTGAACCCAGCGGTTTATAAACCAGTTCATCTAATTTAAAGATTTTTCTTCGCTAACAGCCACAATGTTTAATGTAGTTTTTAACACCGACAGAGACACTAAAAAAGGCGCCATCTTTTGGACAAGTTCGCTAACTGCTATGGGTTGGAAACGTACTTCCTGTGTTGTGCCCTGAAAAGGAACTAGAACCGTCCATAGCGTTTCCGCTGGGATTCTTCATCACTCCAAACAAAGTTTGTAAGTTTTGCAATGTAACTAAAACGATTCATACCTATTAAAACGTCCCATGTGGGATGTTTGTAGGAGTGTTTTCATGGATATTTGTACGCGCTATCATAATGTAATCAAGTTAGCGTAAATATCATTAGCTAATATGCTATCACATTTATAAGTGGTACATATCCAAAAAGCACGCCAATCCATCAGTCAGTTACAAGTAATTGAACGTGGCGCATCGCAAAATAAAAGCCTGAGGGTTTTTTGTTTTTTTTTACGTGAAAACTAATTTAAGTAAGATATGGATATACAAAATCCAAAACCAGTGAAGTTGGCGCGTTGTGTAAATGGTAAATAAAAACAGAATACAATGATTTGCAAATTATTTTCAACCTATATTCAATTGAATAGACTGCAAACACAAGATACTTAACGTTCGAACTGGAAATCTTTGTTATTTTTTGCAAATATTAGCTCATTTGGAATTTGATGCCTGCAACATGTTTCAAAAAAGCTGGCACAAGTGGCAAAAAAGACTGAGAAAGTTGAGGAATGCTCATCAAACACTTATTTGGAACATCCCACAGGTGAACAGGCTAATTGGGAACAGGTGGGTGCCATGATTGGGTATAAAAGCAGCTTCCATGAAATGCTCAGTCGTTCACAAACAAAGATGGGGCGAGGGTCACCACTTTGTCAACAAATGCGTGAACAACTTGTCCAACAGTTAAAGAACAACATTTCTCAACGAGCTATTGCAAGGAATTTAGAGATTTCACCATCTACGGTCCGTAATACCATCAACAGGTTCAGAGAATCTGGAGAAATCACTGCACATAAGCGGCAAGGCCTAAAAGCGACATTTAATACTCGTGACCTTCGATCCCTCAGGCGGTACTGCATCAAAAACCGACATCAGTGTGTAAAGGATATCACCACATGGGCTCAGGAACACTTCAGAAAACCACTGTCAGTAACTTCAGTTCGTCGCTACATCTGTAAGTGCAAGTTAAAACTCTGCTATGCAAAGCCACAACCATTTATCAACAACACCCAGAAACGCCGCCGGCTTCGCTGGGCCCGAGGTCATCTAAGATGGACTGATGCAAAGTGGAAAAGTGTTCTGTGGTCTGACGAGTCCACATTTCAAATTGTTTTTGGAAACTGTGGACGTCGTGTCCTATGGACCAAAGAGGAAAAGAACCATCCAGACTGTTATAGGCGCAAAGTTGGAAAGCCAGCATCTGTGATGGTATGGGGGTGTATTAGTGCCCAAGGCATGAGTAACTTACACATCTTTGAAGGCACCATTAATGCTGAAAGGTACATACAGGTTTTGGAGCAACATATGTTGCCATCCAACATCTTTTTCATGGACGCCCCTGCTTATTTCAGCAAGACAATGCTTCATAGTAAAAGAGTGCGGGTACTAGACTGGCCTGCGTGTAGTCCAGACCTGTCTCCCATTGAAAATGTGTGGCACATTATGAAGCCTAAAATACCACAACGGAGACCCCCGGACTGTTGAACAACTTAAGCTGTACATCAAGCAAGAATGGGAAAGAATTCCACCTGTTTTTCCTTCATGATGTCGTGCTTTTCAAATAGTGGTGCCAGCAGGGCCCAGATATTGGTATTTGCATCTTTTTTTTTTCTTTCTTGAACAATACACACGCCTCCAGCTAGGTGGCAGCACTGCTGAAATTAATCCACCTGCTCAACCAAGAAATATGACCAAGTGTGCATACATAACCCCTTAAAGTTACCCGTAATGAGGATATAAATATTAATATTGTCAGGATCTCATTGGGAATTCTTTTCATTCTATCTTTCCTATGAACTGCTGGTGCCAGAAATCTCAATTGTATTTAAATTTAGGGGGGCGTGAAAATAAATGTTGCCTCCAAGGAGGGGCATGACAAAAAGTAATTGCTGTAGCAGTACTGTTACAGTCAAAGAGTTACGACTGCGCAACCTCAACATGACCTCCTTTCTCTCTAACATGCTTGTTCCGCACCACAACTCCCGTCCCAGCGCTCGCCTTTGATTGCGGCGGCGACAAATCCAGCCGAGTCGGCGTTTACGGGGTGTAGTTGTCACCTCTGCGAGCCCCACTAACACTAAGAGGGTGGGGCTCCGAGTGACTTGTAGCTTCATAAAGAGCAGCCGAGCGCAATTAGTGCCCCTTTTTTACGCGTCTTTACCCTCAGCATCCCTCTGTTCCTCTTGTGCCCGCTCTTGTTCGTGCTCCTTGTGTCATCACGGGACAGCCCGCATGTGTTGCTGCGGCCGACGGATGCCTTTGACCATCTAACTGAGCCCTCCTCAACAGACTTCTGAAATACGTAAAAACGCTGCAATTTGCATGCCAGGCCAGTAGAGAACGATGCGCCACTTTGTAAAAAAAATAAAATAAAACAGCTCTGGTCAGGATGCCACCCAAACGCCTCCCTAGGGAGATGTTTAGGGCACGTCCGACCGGTAGGAGGCCACGAGGAAGACCCAGGACCTGTTGGGAAGACTATGTCTCCCGGCTGGCCTGGGAACGCCTCGGGATCCCCTGGGAGGAGCTGGAAGAAGTGGCTGGGGAGAGGGAAGTCTGGGCTTCCCTGCTTAGGCTGCTGCCCCCGCGACCCTACCTCGGATAAGCGGAAGAAGATGGATGGATGGAAAACAGCTCTAGAAGCACCAGATAAATAAGCCACACCCACTAAATGTAGTTCAAAAATTGTTGTTTCCATATATTAGCCATTGATTGATTGATTGATTGAGACTTTTATTAGTAGATTGCACAGTACAGTACATATTCCTTACAATTGACCACTAAATGGTAACAACCGAATAAGTTTTTCAACTTGTTTAAGTCGGGGTCCACGTTAATCAATTCATGGTATAAATATATACTATCAGCATAATACAGTCATCACACAAGTTAATCATCATCAGAGTATATACATTGAATTATTTACATTATTTACAATCCGGTGGGTGGGATGTGGAGAGGGTTGGGGCCGGGGGGTTAGGTTTGGTTGATATCAGCACTTCGGTCATCAACAATAATATCATCTGAGAAATGGACATTGAAACAGTGTAGGTCTGACTTGGTGTTATATGTACAGCGAGCAGTGAACATAGTGAGCTCGGAAAGCATAAGAAAAAGTATATACATTTGATTATTTACAATTGATTATTTACAATCCGGGGAGGTGGGATGTGGTGGGGGGAGGGTGTTAGTCTAGGGTTGTAGTTGCCTGGGAGGATACATACATACAGATATAAGTAAGAACAGTAAGATTCTGTACCTTAATTGTTTCCAAACGGTGTCTGTAACCCGGCAGTAAAACGGATAATCAAACAAAACAGAAGTCAACGTCATGGACCCGCTAGCTGCGGAAGCTAACTCACCAATCAGCTAAACCAGGGGTGTCCAAAGTGCGGCCCGGGGGACATTTGCGGCCCGCAGGTCATTTTTTAACGGCCCCACGGCACATTTTAAAAATACGATTGAAAAAAATAAAAAACATTAAAAGTGGTATTTAAAGAGCAAACAGGTGAAATGTAACAAGAAAATGTAGCAATGTTTGCTCTAATCACACAAAGTTGCCATGTAGGCTGTTTCTTTCTTTAAAAAATAATAATGAATCAAAATCAATGTCATTATGAATTATTGACCTATTCAAAGCTCCAATTACGTCACATTAAATATTTTGAGATATTTTTGGGGGAAAATGTTGCATATTTTGTGTTTGCCATGTAAAAAAACGAGATGTTTTTTTTAAAGAAGGGCCTAAAAGGAACAAACAAAAAACAAACAATAAAACGTATAATTGACGGATAGATTAAACAGTAAAAAAAAAATTATAATTTATTTTTTAACACTTTAATGAGTAGGACCCTTTTGGATCCCCTACAATTTTAGTGTGATTAGTTTTTAAGTGTCATTGCTCAAAAAATAATAATGGATCAATCAATGGTGTTATGAGTTATTGACCTTTTTAAGGCTCCAATTATTATATAATCTCAAATATCCCACTTAAAAATTTTATTGTGTGAAAATATTGTATATTTTGTGTTTTTTTCATTAAAAAAAAAGGGTTTTCTTTGACAAAAAGAGCATACAATTTAAATCTTTAAAAAATGTTATATTGACAGATACACCTAATGTTGATCTAGAGATTTAAAAACTTGAATAATAACACAAATAATAATACTGAATAATGTTTTATATTTTTTGGACCAAAACCCTTTGAGGTCCCCGGGATCAAGCCTGAGTGGAAGCCTAAATGTATATTTTTTATACATATATTGTATTGGTTTTTAAAATAAAAATATCAAAATGGCCCCCGCTTGCTTTGATTTTTCAGTGTGCGGCCCTCAGTGGAAAAAGTTTGGACACCCCTGAGCTAAACGGACTCAATAACTCCACGGTGACGTCTTGGCGAATTTACTGAGGAATTTGTGAAACTGAAACAATACAAAAAGAACGCCATTGTAAGTTATTAATACTTAAACTGTTGGCATATTAGCTCATGCTAACGATGCCCGCGTCATTACGTTATGGTAGCACGTATAAGTATGCGTGAAAACACTCCTACAGACATCACACATGGGACGGTTTAGTAAGTTGTGGAGGGGGGCGTGGCCTGCGGGCCTGCAGCGGAACGGGGTGTGCCAGAACCGGCCTCGAAGACAGCGACAGGTGCGTAGATGGCCCAGATGGGCCTTGTCATTTAATCACCTGTCGCCCTTTATTAGCAGCAGCCGGGAGGAGAGAGGTAATTGGAGCTGGAGTGAGAGCGAGAGCGTGACGGACACGGACAAAAAAAAGACAATTGCTGGAAAGCAACCCGCTGAACTCTTAAAAATAAAACTGCATTGTAACCCTGATCCGGGCTCTCATCTCAGTGATTGGTGGTCTGAAGAACCCCCTGGAGGACAACCTCCACATAAGTGTAAACAGTTTTAGTTATATTAAAAAATTGTTGCTTGGCGTGATCCAATCCAATCCACTTTATTTATATAGCACATTTAAACAACAAAAATATTTCCAAAGTGCTGCACAACAATATTAAAAATAATATTAAAAATAATAATCAAATATTATCCTTAGCTCCACCAATGACTGAATAAAAACAAATAATAAATAAATATAGAACCAATATAAAAACAATATAAAAATAAATATGATTAAAAACTATTTTAAAGGGAAAAACCAATTAAAAACAGTAAATAGAAATCAAAATTTATTTTTTTTAAAACACAGAGGACAACAGAGGACAGAGGACCACACAACTAATGTAGTGTTAAAAGCCAAAGAATAAAAGTGGGTGAAGAATCCATACGAGTAGAACCGCTATGGACGGCTCGAAGAACGAACAGCACTTTTACTTCCGGTTGAAAACACTGAATGGAAGGACACTGCAGCGCCTGCAGTTAGCAAACTCGTCCAAAAGATGGCACCATGGCACAGACAATAAAACACATTTTCAGTGTATATTGTTTTTATGTATTTCTCTAATGGCCGTCAGCAAAGAAAAATCCATAAATTAGCCGCACCGTTTTATAAGCCGCAGGATTCAAAGTGTAGTAAAAAAGTATTAACTTATGGTCCAGAATTTACAGTACATATCTGGCGTAGTGAGACATCGCCTTGCTCACACTGCTCCTTCGACCACTGCTGAGTAACCAGCTATTACTAGCGACTAGCTGGTTGAGAAGGCTCTCAACTAGGCCCTTAACGAATAGACCACAGCATAAAACCAATGCAACAGCGCTCGGAAGCATTTTTATTTTTTTTTTAGGATTATTCCAAATTTAGCAGCGAAAGCAGAGCACATGTGCTGAAAGATACAACCATCCCATCAGAGCGGACATTGTAAGTCACTGTTTTGATTCAAAACATTTAGCAATAGTGCTACAGGATGACGCTCCAAGGCTCTGACCAAGTCCTTACTGGTAGCAGACACAGAAGGTATCTCTCCACGTTGTTGTTAACGGAAGTAGCGTTCGTCAATATGCACTCTGTGAAATCAATGCGCTTAAAAAAGAAGTTACGGTAATACTTAAAATGACCAAAATACTGTAAATATTACATGTTACCATGAATGTACCTGTTACTACAGTACATACTGTACATACTTATAGGCATGGGTACCGTTCACATTTGAACTGATACGGTACCAATTCCAGGTACCTGGGGAATCGATACCGGTACTCAATTTTTGTTACTTTTGTGTGTGTTAATATTTATTGTTTTTCATAATAAAAGCTGTTTTTTAATTGTAACATTAAAAAAAATTAGCTGGTTATAATAACTAAAGTCATGTTGTTATATATTAGAGATGTCCGCTAATATCGGACTGCCGATATTATCGGCCGATAAATGCTTTAAAATGTAATATCGTAAATTATCTGTATCGGTTTCAAAATATCGGTATCAGTTTCAAAAAGTAAAATTTATGATTTTTTAAAACGCCGCTGTGTACACGGACGTAAGAAGAAGCACAGAGCGCCAATAAACCTTAATGGCACTGCCTTTGCGTGCCGGCCCAATCACATAATATCTACGGCTTTTCACACACACAAGTGAATGCAGTTCATACTTGGTCAACAGCCATACAGGTCACACTGAGGGTGTCCGTATAAACAACTTTAACACTGTTACAAATATGCGCCACACTGTGAACCCACACCAAACAAGAATGACAAACACATTTTGGGAGAACATCCGCACCGTAACACAACATAAACACAACAGAACAAATACCCAGAACCCCTTGCAGCACTAACTCTTCCGGGACGCTACAATATACACCCCTCACACACCTCAACCCCGCCCCCGCCCACTTCAACCTCCTCATGCATGTCCCAAATTCCAAGCTGCTGTTTTGAGGCATGTTAAAAAAAAATAATGCATTTTGTGACTTCAATAATAAATATGGCAGTGCCATGTTGGCATTTTTTGCCATAACTTGAGTTGATTTATTTTGGAAAACCTTGTTACATTGTTTAATGCATCCAGCGGGGCATCACAACAAAATTAAGCATAATAATGTGTTAATTCCACGACTGTATATATCGGTATCGGTTGATACCGGAATCGTTAATTAAGAGTTGGACAGTATCGGAATATCAGATATCGGCAAAAAAGCCATTATCGGACATCTCTATTATATATATTTCTCATTTGCAAGTATGACTTTAAGTTGCAATTACAGTTGCAAGTCCCAAGATGTTAGATGGCAATAGTTTATATAGTTTCTGCTGTGTTTTTCCCTTTCTGTTGCGCCCTAAAAAGTGTTGATACTGTAAGTGTTGTACTTGTTACGCACCAGCTGTCTGATTGTAACGTGCATCCTAGTTGTAGTTTGGTGGCGTTTAGGTTTTAAAATTGCTATTGATGTCTGCAATATGTTTCAAAAGCTGGCACAAGTGGCAAAAAAGACTGAGAAAAATGAGGAATCCTCATCAAACACTTGTTTGGAACATCCCACAGGTGGTCAGGCTAATTGGGAACAGGTGGGTGCCATGATTGGGTATAAAAGCAGCTCCAATGAAATGCTCAGTCATTCATGAACAAGGATGGGGCGAGGGTCACCACTTTGTCAACAAATGCGCGAGCAAATTGTCCCAACAGTTTAAGAACAACATTTATCCACAAGCTACTGCAAGGAATTTAGGGATTTCACCATCTACGGTCAATGGACAATTGACCGTAGATGGTGACAATATCGGAATATCGGATATCGGCAAAAAAGCCATTTTCGGACATCTCTATATAAAACGGTGTTGGAGGTTTTTGAACTGCCTGCATTTTTAGCCGACTCCCACGAGCAGTTTTTCAGTCTTTAGAAAGCACAGAAAAGGGAAAGACGAGTTCTTGTCTCACATTGGGATAATGGGCAAAATTCCCAAGATGGGCAGTTTTCCTTTAGAAGCGGTTTTGTTTGTTTGTTTTTCACGGTCCAAAGCGCTGCTGACGTGTAAACAATCCGCCATCTTTGTAAACGGCCCTTCAGGACGGAGAAGACGGGCGCAGGAAGACACTAATAACGTACCCATGGCGTGTCAACATGGCCGGCGAGGCAGGAAGGAAGCAGATACAGGACGGACTCTTGGGAGTCAGCGCTCTAAACATTCGTGGTCATGTCTTCTGCGGACGATAAGCAGGCCCTCTGATCTTTAGCTCTTATTACACTAAGTAGCCCAAGCACTCATTATGGACGTTTGATTTTCAAAATAAGAGCAGAACAAAGCGGCTCATTAGCGTGCGGCCACAATAGAAAAGCACACAACAGCTCAATCGCTTTGTTTGCCGTCTCGCTGCAAGTGTCTTAACATCTTAGCGCTCTCCTTTGTGGGGACCAGGGGGAAATCCTCGGGGTCGCGGAGGAAAAGCGCAACGGGGGTTTAATCTGTTAGGACGACTGTCAAAGGGCCACTTAAAGAGCCAGCGGGATCAAAACTCATTACAGCAGCCCCACTTTGCTGAATGCACTTGGCCTTGCGTTTACACTGCGCACCAAATCTGATTTTTTTATTTTTTTTTACCTTCTAGTGACCCGGACTTTTTTGCAAGTCTCAACAATCCAAAGTGCCTCAAATCGGATCTTTTTGCATCTTTTCAAATGTGACTTCAGTCTAAAGCCAGAGCTGCCAATGGTCCTGGGGCCAAACAGCAGTCTTTACCATGCAACAGCACCCCGAGAGGAATCTAACTGTATTTTTCGGACTATAAGGCGCCCTCGATGAGGTGGCAACTTGTCCAGGGTGTACCCCGCCTTCCACCCGATTGTAGCTGAGATAGGCTCCAGCGCCCCTCGCAACCCAGAAGGGAATAAGCGGTAGAAAATGAATGGATGGATGGATAAAATCCTTTCATTTTCTCAAAAATCGACAGTGCGCCTTATAACCCGGTGCACCTAATGTACAGCATAATTCTGGTTGTGCTTACTGACCTTGAAGCAATTTTATTTGGCACATGGTGTAATGATAAGTGTGAGTTGTAGATGGCAGTCACACATAAGAGATACGTTGGCAGTAAACAACACCAAAACTTTAAATGTTCCATTGAGAATATAGAACATTACACACGGAGCTCAAAATTCTGTCAAAATGTTTTTAGTACGACTTCGGTAAGCTGTGAAGCCGCACCGCTTGATGGATTGTCGGCACATTAAACATACGAGTAGAGATGTCCGATAATGGCTTTTTTGCCCATACCCGATATTCCGATATTGTCCAACTCTTAATTACAGATACCGATATCAACCGATACCGATACATACAGTCGTGGAATTAACACATTATTATGCCTAGTTTTGTTGTGATGCCCCACTGGATGCATTAAACAATGTAACAAGGTTTTTCCAAAATAAATCAACTCAAGTTATGGAAAAAATGCCGGGGGTGTATATTGTAGCGTCCCGGAAGAGTTAGTGCTGCAAGGGTTTCTGGGTATCTGTTCTGTTGTGTTTATGTTGTGTTACGGTGCGGATGTTCTCCCGAAATGTGTTTGTCATTCTTGTTTGGTGTGGGTTCACAGTGTGGCGCATATTTGTAACAGTGTTAAAGTTGTTTATACGGTCACCCTCAGTGTGACCTGTATGGCTGTTGACCAAGTATGCCTTGCATTCACTTGTGTGTGTGAAAAGCCGTAGATATTATGTGACTGGGTCGGCACGCAAAGGTTAAGGTTTAGTGGCGCTCTGTACTTCTCCCTACGTCCGTGTACACAGCTGTGTTTTAAAAAGTCATACATTTTACTTTTTGAAACCGATACCGATAATTTCCGATGTTATATTTTAAAGCATTTATCGGCCGATAATATCGGCAGTCTGATATTATCGGACATCCCTACACACGAGTATTATTATTGGAAACTCAAGACAGCCATGACATTATGTTCTTTACAAGTGTATGTAAACTTTTGACCACGACTATAAGTAAGAACTTTACACTACTTTATATTAAAAATGGCTACAGCGGAAGGTGAATGCCACATACGAAGGTAGAGAAAAAGAAGAAACGTATGACTACGGCAGAGGTGTCCAAACATTTTCCAGCGAGGGCCACATAGAGAAACATTGAAAGATGCGAGGGCCACTTTTATACATTTTGTATATGGCTGGTGCCAAAACCCCGAATATTTATACTCCAACACCAGGAGGGTGTGCCTGGGCAAGCACAACGGTTTTGATGCAAACAAGCAATCCTAACTGTCAAAGCCAACAACAGTCGTTGGAGTGTATTTTCCCCTCGTTAGCATTGTGTGGCAGAATGATCGCTGCGGATGATTGATGCTTTAAATTGCACTAAGCGCATCATTTACTTGTATGACCCAATGCAAACAACCTTCTCTAGTCATGGTGCAAAAAAATTATAAAAATCGAACCAACACAATATGACACCATTTGTGGATATTATAAAATGTTCATGCACCATGAAAAAAAAAGTCAGAATTACACCCATTTAAATCCATTACGAAGCATGATGCAATCCAAAATAGTCTGATTCACCCACGTTAGCATTCCATTTAGTTGTAAACAAATGTCACATATGGCCTTCTGGTCATCTTCTGTGACCTGACAGAAGGCTAAATTTGCAGAGTATTTTAGGAATGCTTGAAAGGACAGTGTTGTATGTGGGAGACAGGTGGCGTCGCAGACCGCCTCCTCTGTTCAGGGATGGGGTTTTTCAACCTTGACATAGATGGCCTCCCTCACTCCTCTTTCATACCGTCCTCCCTGTCCAGAATATACGAAAAATAAAACACTGTACTTTCATCAAGTGTTTCTTTGGCGTACCACTAGATCAGTGGTTCTTAACCTTGTTGGAGGTACCGAACCCCACCAGTTTCATATGCGCAACCCTTCTTTAGTGAAAAATATAAAATGTGTTTTTTTTTCTTTAAAATCCAAGACAAATTTATATGTTTTTTTTACTGGTGCAGAAAATGAACCGTGCATGAACATCACCTTGTTCAAAGGACAAAACCAACACAGTGCATGAACTCAGAACAAATGACACACCTGCAAATCAGTGTGACTTCTGCTGTTGCCTTTGAGAGACCAGTTTAGATGCGCGTGGCTTCACCTTGGCAAGTGCCACTCTCATGTCATTTTCACAGCAAGGTCTGTTCCTTTTCTTCGTTTGTATGTCCAGCACCCTCGAAAAGGATTGCTCGCAAAGACTGGGGGTATCCATAATTTGCCGATGGGGAGAAGTTTTTATTCACACGATGAGTCGGGTGTGTCTTGACCTCCGTGGTGGAGGCTCTGCCGAACCCCTGAGGCAGACTCACCGAACCCCTAGGGTTCGATCGAACCCAGGTTAAGAACCACTGCACTAGATGGAGCCCGGGTACCACAGTTTGAGAATCACAGTCCTATGAAATAACTAAATGCCAGTCATTTTACAGTGGGAGAGTTATTTAATACCAAAACTTAAGGTAGCATTTTTTGACGAGGTACAGACACGGCTATCGAATTACGCAACCGGTAGGTTTTTTTGAAGCAGCCCATTTATACACTCGTTTATGCATTCTCCGTATTCTTACGGCCTAACATTGCTTGTAACAAACTATTTAGCTGCTATCAACGCTTGTTTAGTGCCTTGCTTAAAGGCACTGGATTCTAGATTTTAACGTTTTGCTGTTTGTTTGTTTTTCAGTGGGATTTGGACCGTCCACCCTGAAGGCAAGAGTCATTCCTTCGAGCCGGATTTGAACCAGCGACCTAAGGATCTCAGCAACCGGCCACTACAGTCCTCCGCTCTACCGCTGAGCTATCGAAGGTGACAATACCATCTTCTCTTATTCTGAATTTTGTCATTCATTTCGGAACTTGACAAAAAATGTAATTGTTCCAAAAAGAAAAGAAAGTGTAGTTGATGAGACGTTGTCGTCTGTCATCTCGACTTCTCACAACGGTCACTTGGGGGCATACTTGAACCGGCAGTGCGCCGCTCCTCACCCATGCTGGTGGTGTTGTGACATTTACACACACACACACACACATGCGTCCACACACACACAAAGACACAAACACACACACATGCCCCCACTCACCAAGGCCCACCTCCTTCTTTTCAAAAGCCACAATTGCCATTCAGCTCTGCAAAACACACACACACACACACACACACACACACACACGCAGATTGCGTCACGTCTGCTTACACGCACACACGTGTACGTACGCGCACGCTCGGACACACACTTCATAGCCCCCCTCTCCTTTTGGACTTGTACCATTTGTTCCACTGGTGTCGGCATGGTGGAGGTGCTGGTCCGGACTTGTTTCGGAACAAAGACACGGACGTGCTTCAGCGCTGTGTGGACAAAAGTGTCATTGCACCTGGTGTCCAGCTGTCGTTAATTACTTGCGAGAGGAGCGATTGCATCAAATCAATCACAGCCCGCTAAACGGGGGCGCTGTGAGTCTTGGCTTTTGGACTATTTTGAGTCCTTCTGTTTATATCTAATATGAAATGTGTCGTTTAGCCTTAAGAACTTGGCGAGGAGCGATCGCAATCCAGTCTGTCTTTCTTTGAGCTTTCTATGAAGGACCACCTCCTTCAATTTAAGTGTAGCCAACTTGAGCACGGATTAAAGCGCTCGCACGAGACTAAGGTGCAGGACTTTGGGTAAAACTGTCCCAGTATTTGTACTGCATCCCAAAGACATGCTGGACTTCTGAAAACTGAATGCACTTGTTCATGATGTCTTGCTAAAAGGTGTAGAACCCTAAATTGATTGATTGATGGAGGGATGGATGGATTGATTGATTGATTGATTGTGTGGGGGGGGCGTGGCCTGCAGACCTGCAGCGAAGTGGGGTGTGCCAGGACCGGCTTCGAGATCAGCGACAGGTGCATAGATGGCATAGCTGAGAGTGTTTGTCTGATCACATGTCGCTCTGTTAAAGGCAGCAGTCGGGAAGGAGAGAGAGAGTTGTTGATGGTGGAAGACGAGAACGAGCACGAGCGTGAGCGAGAGCGAGAAAGACTTTGACAGGGCTGAAAAGCACAAAAAGGACAATTTATTGAAAAATGAAACATTGTTCAAAACCCTGATCGCAGCTGTCATGTCCGTGGTTGGTGGTCCGAAGAACCCGGAGGAGCAAGACCTCCACAGATTGATTGATTGATTGATTGATTGATTGAGAGGTGTATCCACATACACTGGCTCCAGCTAAAAGGTTGAAGAACTGCTGACTTGCACTAAAGTAAACAAGCAGTATACCAGATTATATAAACATGAAAAAATATATATATATATATCAAATCCAAGGGAATCCAAATGTTTGCCACTGAGAGCCGCATGCTGAAAAATGAAAACATGCGGTTGCCATTTTGATATTTTACATTTTCGAAACCAATCAGTTGTAAAAATTGTAAAAAAAATAAGTCATATATATATATAAAATAAAAAAAATTCAACTTCAGATCTGTTAGATCTGTCAGATCTATATCTGTTGATATAAAGTTTGTTTTTATGAATTATGCTCTTTTTGTTACAGAAACCCCTGTTTTGTATGGCAAAAACACACAATATGCAACATTTTCCCCAAAGTAATTGAAGCCTTAAAGAAAATGGATCAATTCATAACAGCATTGATTTAGATTCATCATTATTTTTTGAACAATTACAGGTTTTAAAGAAAATCCCACAGAAATTATTTATTTTTCACTTTGAACACCAACTTCCGGTCTATCCATCCATTACAAGTTTATTATTATTATTTATTTATTCATCTATTTTTTATGTTTTTATATATTGATTTGTTTTATGTCATTCTTGTCATAGAAAACTTTTTATGGCATTGTTAAAACCTGCAATATTTTCCCCAAAAAATATTTTAAAGTGGAATATTTAATGTGAATTATTTGGAGCCTTGAATAGGTCAATAATTCATAACAACATTGATTTTGATTTAAAAAATACAAATACAAATAAAATTCTGCGGTAAAAATAAGTCATACATTATTTTTTATTTTTGACTTTCAACACCTAAATCTCGAGATCAACTTCAGGTCTATCCATCCATTACAAGTGTATTAGTATTTATTTATTTTTTATGTTTTTGTACATTTATTTATTTTATGCCCTTTTTGTAATAGAAAACTATTTTATGGCAAAAAATATTTGAAAGTGGAATATTTCATGTGAATTATTTGGAGCTTCGAATAGGTCAATAATTCATAACATTGATTTTGATGCAGTATTATATTTTCAGCAATGTCCAATTTAAACAAAAAAACAGCCTAATAACACAACTTTGTGTTATTAGTCAAGATTGCAACTTTTTCTTGTTACATTTATACATGTGTGTGTGTGTGTGTGTGTGTGTGTGTGTGTGTGTGTGTGTGTGTGTGTGTGTGTGTGTGTGTGTGTGTGTGTGTGTGTGTGTGTGTGTGTGTGTGTGTGTGTGTGTGTGTGTGTGTGTGTGTGTGTGTGTGTGTACATATGTATATACTGTGTATATGTATGCATGTGTGTGTATATGTATGTATAAACATACATAAATATATATATGTATATATATATATATATATATATATATATATATATATATATATATGTATATATATATATATATATATATGTATATATATATGTGTGTGTGTGTGTGTGTGTGTATCAATGTGTATATGTATATATATGTATATAAGGGATGTGTATATGTATATATATGTATATAAGGGATAAGCAGTAGAAAATGGATGGATGGATGGATGTGTATATATATACTCCTGTATATATATATATATGTGTATATATATATGTCTTAATTGGATTATCCAAAAAAAATAGTGCTCGATACCGTGGTAGAGCGTAATATGTATGTGTGTATATATATATATATATATATATATACAGTATATATGTATTAATTTATGTATATATATATATATATATATATATACATATATATATATATATATATATATATATATATATATATATATATATATATATATATATATATTTATACGTGTGTGTGTGCGCGCGAGTGTATACATATGTATATACTGTATATATGTATACATATATAAATATCTATATATATATGTGTATATATGTATATATGTGTGTGTATATGTATATGTGTGTATATATGTATATATATACATATATAAATATGTATATATGTGTATATAAATGTTTATATATATATATATATATATATATACACATGTGTATATGTATATATATATATATATATGTGTGTACATGTATATATATATATATGTATGTATGTGTATATATATATGTGTGTATATGTATATCTATGTGTGTGTGTATATATATATATATATATATATATATATATATATATATATATATATATATATATATATATATATATATATATATATATATATATATATATATATATATATATAATATGTGTGTGCGCGCATGTGTATACATATATATATATATATATATGTATATATGGTACAGTTTGATTTTAAGTGAATCGTACGGATGGAATTTGCTCGGTACCAATAAAAGTACAGAATTTGCTATGTATCCCTAGTATTTCTAGTACAGAATTTGCTATTCATCCCTAGTATTTCTATCCTCCTGAGAGCCAGCATCAGGATGCTGGACTTCCTTCACACCTGAGGGCTACAATGTGGCCTCTTCATCCTCCCTTATTAGGTACATTCATTTCATTTTCAGCGACCCCCTGCCCCCCTTTTCTGGAGGAACAGTTCAAGGGGTCGCCAGATATTTGGGGACACAGCCACGGCGTGAGGAGGTGTCCGGGAGCAGATGGCGTGCTTCGCCCTCTCGTGTCCTCTTGCTGGCGTCCCCGTGGAATTGGAGCGGCCCGTAGGCATTCCTTTAGAGGCGGCGGACACATAAGTGAGTTATGCAGTTGGTCGCCATCTGGGCCCAGAGCGAGCGCCTGGCCTGCAGCTGACAAGTGAGCGTGCGCTATAGCAGTAGTATTTGGGGTGGGGGCGGGGCGTGTTTCCATGGCGATACATCTACTCCGGGCGAGAGGGCTTGACGCTGTGTCGTCATTGACTTTACGTTTTTTTTCTCCCTTGTCCCGGCAGGCCATTGTCGACAAATTTGGTTCCATTCTTGTGCAGCTGACGGTGTCTTCATGGAACGTAGCATCTGTTGTGGAACACGAGGTGGGGGTAAAGAACGATGGCAGGGGACCATGTTAGCTTTGCCAATTTCCCTTTTTCCCATCGCTCGGGGGCTTTGTACGCCGTTGGGGGGTTGGGGGGGGGGGGGCACCCACCGGCCTTCCTGCCAATTCCGATCCACGCTTGGCTTGCTGCGTTTCTGCCTGTTGTTATCGATGTTGACGTCCTCTCATTCAGCCATTGTGCGCCAGTGTGTACAGTTTACAGTGGTATTTCTTAACCATCTAGGGGTGTCAAACGTACGACACGAGGGCCCGATCAGGCCCGCGAACAGGTTTGATCTAGAGATGTCCTATAATGGCTTTTTTGCCAATATTCCGATATTGTCCAACTCTTAATTATCGATTCCGTTATCAACCGATACCGATATATACAGTCGTGGAATTAACACATTATTATGCCTAATTTTGTGGTGATGCCCCGCTGGATGCATTAAACAATAAATAACAAGGTTTTCCAAAATAAATCAACTCAAGTTATGGAAAAAAAAAATGCCAACATGGCACTGCCATATTTATTATTGAAGTCACAAAGTGATTTTTTTTTTTAACATGCCTCAAAACAGCAGCTTGGAATTTGGGACATGCTCTCCCTGAGAGAGCCTGAGGAGGTTGAGGTGGGCGGGGTTGGAGGTGGTGGGGTAGGGGGTAGCGGGGGGTGTATATTGTAGCGTCCCGGAAGAGTTAGTGCTGCAAAGGGTTCTGGGTATCTGTTCTGTTGTGTTTATGTTGTGTTACGGTGCGGATGTTCTCCCGAAATGTGTTTGTCATTCTTGTTTGGTGTGGGTTCACAGTGTGGCGCATATTTGTAACAGTGTTAAAGTTGTTTATACGGCCACCCTCAGTGTGACCTGTATGGCTGTTGACCAAGTATGCCTTGCATTCACTTGTGTGTGTGAAAAGTCGTAGATATTATGTGACTTGCCCGGCACGCAAAGGCAGTGCCTCTAAGGTTTAGTGGCGCTCTGTACTTCTCCCTACGTCCGTGTACACAGCGGCATTTTAAAAAGTTATACATTTTACTTTTAGAAACCGATACCGATCATTTTTAAACCGATACAGATAAATTCCGATATTACATTTTAAAGCATTTATCGGCTGATATTATCGGACATTCCTAGTTTTATCCTATACAGATTTATATTAGTTTCACACTTAATTTATTATTTATATGTATTGTATGTATATATAAATAAATATAGAGCTTAAACAACGCCCCTCCTGTCTGTGCCGTCTTCTCCTTTCCCTGTACACATAACAGTTTGTTTAAGAAGCATATTTGTTATCATTTGTTGTTCATTTAGTTAGCTCAACGTCAGCACCTAATTCAACAAGTTCTCAACGTTGTTTTCATGTCTTGTGCCTGCGGGGATGTAACTTGACCGGTATGTTTATTTGTTTGTTTTATAAATCAAGACTCCTTTTGATGTTTTATTAGATTGCAGCCACATTTCTGACAAGAGTATTTTGCCAGCTGGTGTTTAATCAGCGCACACATGATGTCATTTCCACTTTCCACCGGCGCGATATCAAATCGTGGACAGTATCATCCGCCCACACGCTGCGGGACATTGGTCACTTTTAATGACCCCCCCCCCTCCCCATTTGCTTGGAAGACATGTGGTGGTGTCATGTCTGCCAGGCTGTGGTTGGGGTACAGTAGCATTTCTGCAGGCTGCAAACACACACTGTGAACACTTTGTGCTGAGTCGGCATCAAAGTGGGCCTCGCCGGCCAGCTATCCGTCCTTTTACAATGTTGCGTGTCTAAACGGGCTCCATCCCGCTGTGTAATTGCGTGCTGCCCATCAGCCTATTGGCACTGCCCCGCGCCGCGACGAAAAGATGTCGCTAATCCCCCACCCGGCATAATGCCACAGGTCAAGCAGCCGGCGGCGGCTGAATCCAACCCCGGAGCGGCGGCGGCCGCCGCAAATTAGGACAGGGTGACAAGACATTCTGGGTTTTGTCGTGAGAAGCCCGTGAGAAGGAGCAGCCGAGGAAGGAGGGAAGATTGGTACGAGCGGCGGCCTGACGCTGGTGGCAGGCGCTGAACCCTAAGTCATACTTGCCAACCTTGAGACCTCCAATTTCGGGAGATGGAGGGGTGAAGTGGGGGGGGTTGGAAGAGTTAGTGCTGCAAGGGGTTCTGGTTATTTGTTCTGTTGTGTTTATGTTGTGTTACGGTGCGGATGTTCTCCCGAAATGTGTTTGTCATTCTTGTTTGGTGTGGGTTCACAGTGTGGCGCATATTTGTAACGGCGTTAAAGTTGTTTATAGGGCCACCCTCAGTGTGACCTGTATGGCTGTTGATCAAGTATGCATTGCATTCACTTAGATGTGTGCAAAAGCTGCACATATTATGTGACTGGGCCGGCACGCTGTTTGTATGGAGGGAAAGCGGACTTGACGACAGGTTGTAGAGGACGCTAAAGGCAGTGTCTTTAAGGTACTGTCACGACTTGGTCCTTGGCGTGGATTGTTTTTCCGTGGTGCAAAGCAACTTAACTGGACATGACGTGCAGGTGAGGACATGTTTTAATATTTAAACTCAAAAGGCTCAAAAGGGTATAAACAAAAGGCGCTCACAGCGGAGGTAAAAAACTTGACTATGAAACAAAAGACATGCACTTGGGCATAAAAACTATAAACATTAAATCAAAACTTACTTGGCATGAGATGAAACAAGAACTATGGTAAACAGGTGCAGAGCATAAATTTGTGTGGAGAAGGTGTGATGTCGCCAGGACGAACAACAGAAACAGAAAAGCTTATATAGTGACATGATAAGTGAAAACAGGTGCGTGACTAACCGTGAACAGGTGCGTGACATGACAATGTGAACCAGGTGAAACTAATGGTTGCTATGGTGACAAAGCAAGGGAGTGAAGACAAGAACTAAAAAGTGTCCAAAAACCAAGCAAAACAAAAACAAGATCAACACAGACATGACAGGTACGCCCCCAATATTGTTGTCCGGGTGGAAATCGTGAGAAATACGGGAGAATGGTTGCCTCAGGAGATTTTCGGGAGGGGCACTGAAATTCGGGAGTCTACCGCAAGTATGCCCTAAGTGTACATTTCAACCAATAGCGTGGATCCAAACTCAACTCATCTCTTTCGGTTATGGTTTGACTTTATTTGGAACACGCATACATGACCCATTTTGAACTTGTTCAATGGTATCTGCAATGTCCTCCATGCTCCTCCTCTGAAAAAAAAAAAAACAGAAACCGAGTCTGTACTTTGTTGACATGAAATCCAGTTTGACTTGAGGATTCTGCCGGGAACTCTCGTTCAACCCTTTTTCGATTACGCATGCACCTCCTGGTACCCTAGCACCTCCAAAACCCTCAAATCTAAACTCCAAACATCTCAGAACAAGCTAGTCAGGTTACTTCTAGACCTCCACCCCAGATCCCACCTCACTCCTACCCACTTCTCTAAAGTGGGCTGGCTCAAGGTGGAGGACAGAGTTAAACAACTTGCACTGAGCCTAGTCTATAAAATCCACTACACCTCCCTGATACCGAAGTACATGTCAAACTACTTCCTTAACGTAAATGACCGCCATAACCAGAACACCAGGGGGAGCTCCACTAACCACTTTAAACCCAGATTCCGAACTAACAAAGGTCTTAACTCATTCTCTTTCTATGCCACATCAATGTGGAATGCGCTCCCAACAGGTATAAAAGAAAGGGCATCTCTATCCTCCTTCAAAACCGCACTAAAAGTTCACCTCCAGGCAGCTACAACCCTAAACTAACACCCTCCACGGATTGCTAATAATCAAATGTAAACAATCAAATGCAGATACTTTTTATTATGCCTTCTGATATCTCTCTCTCTCTCTCTCTCTCTCTCTCTCTCTCTCTCTCTCTCTCTCTCTCTCTCTCTCTCTCTCTCTTTCTCTCTCTCTCTCTATATGTCCACTACTTGCTGTCCATATCCTACCCCCCACCCCCTCCACACCCCTGATTGTAAATAATGTAAATAATTCAATGTGATTATCTTGTGTGATGACTGTATTATGATGATAGTATATATGATAGTATATATCTGTATCATGAATCAATTTAAATGGACCCCGACTTAAACAAGTTGAAAAACGTATTCGGGTGTTACCATTTAGTGGTCAATTGTACGGAATATGTACTTCACTGTGCAACCTACTAATAAAAGTCTCAATCAATCAATCAAACTTAGTTTGAACAATTGCCTTTGATCACAAACTTGATGTCACGGCACGTGCACAATCCCTCTGCCGTCACCTCCGCTAGTAGTGCGCCGGGACACGGCCCTGCTCGCTCTGCTTGCAAGGCTGCAGGCAATCATGAATCAGCGCACCTGGGTCTGATGAGGGCAGGCAGCATAAAGACCAGCGGACCCGAAGATCCAGTGCCGGAACGTAGTTCACTCCCATAGTATGGATATATGCATGTGTGTGGATATATACATATATATAGATACATATCTTCTTTTTTATCTTTTTTACTATTTGTATTACTAAATTATTGTGTATGCACTAGGGGATCTGCTCCAATTGTGTTGTTCTTTGAACCTGTTCACTGTAATAATGACAATAAAACTCTATTCTATTCTAGTAAGCATTCCGTCTCTGGCTTCCCTCCCGCGTTTTTGGTCTCTCTCTGTGCCTTCCCTGTTCCCGTGTCTTTTTTTTGTCATTAAAAAATACAATCATGTGTGCTTACGGACTGTATCCCTGCAGACTGTATTGATATACAGTGGGGCAAAAAAGTATTTAGTCAGCCACCCATTGATTGTCAATGGGTGGCTGACTAAATACTTTTTTGCCCCACTGTATATTGATATATAATGTAGGAACCATAAATATTAATAACGGAAAGAAACAACCCTTTTGTGCGAATGAGTGTGAATGAGTGTAAATGGGGGAGGGAGGTTTTTTGGGTTGGTGCACTAAGTGTTTTTTTATGTTGATTTATTTATTTTTTTAAATTTAAAAAAGTAAGTTTTTGTTTTTTGTTTTTTGTTTTTTTTTATTTCTTGTGCGGCCCGGTACCAATCGATCCACGGACCGGTACCGGGCCGCGGCCCGGTGGTTGGGGACCACTGCTCTTTATGACAGCAGCACTTTGCGGTTTTTATGACCCTACTGCAAAAACGCTAATCAAAGATCCTCTAAATGACAGGAGTGTTCAGCTATTTTAAGGACATACAGAAAAAACGCTGGTCAAAGATCCTCTATATAACAAGTGTGCTCTGCTGTTTTCAAGGACCTACTGCAAAAACCCTCGTCAAAGATCCTCTATATGACAAAAAAACAAGAGCACTGCTGTATTTGAGAACCTATACTGGGGGGAAATGCTAGTCAAAGATCCTCTATACGTCAGGCATTCTTTGTTGTATTTGAGGACCTATTCTGTAAAAAAAAAAAAAAAAACGCTAGGTAAAGATCCTCTGTATAACGGAGCCTTCTGCTATTTTTAAGAATCTCCTGCAAAAACGCTAGTCACAGATCCTCTATATAACAAGTGCGGTGTGCTCTTTTCAAGGACTTACTGCTAAAACCTTCGTCAAAGATCCTCCATACAACAAAAAATCAAGTCAAAGATCTTCTATGTGACAGGAGTGTTCAGCTATTTTAAGCACATACAGCAAAAACGCTAGTCAAAGATCCTCTATATAACAAGTACGCTCTGCTGTTTTCAAGGACTTACTGCAAAAACCTTTGTCAAAGATCCTCCTTACGACAAAAAATCAAGTCAAAGATCCTCTATATGACAGGAGTGTTCAGCTATTTTATGCGACATAAAGCAAAAACGCTAGTCAAAGATCCTCTATACAACAAATCCGCTCTGCTGTTTTCAAGGACTTACTGCAAAAACCCTCGTCAAAGATCCTCTATACATCAAAAAAGCAAGAGCACTGCTGTATTTGAGGACCTATACTGGGGGGGAAATGCTAGTCAAATATCCTCAATATGACAGGCATTCTCTGTTGTATTTAAAGGCCTATTCTGAAAAAAAATAAAAATAAAATGCTAGGTAAAGATCCTTTGTATAACTGGAGCCCTCCGCTATTTTTAAGAATCTCCTGCAAAAACGCTAGTCAAAGATCCTCTATATAACAAGCCTGCTCTGCTGTTTTCAAGGACTTAATGCAAAAACCTTCATCAAAGATCCTCTAAACAACAAAAAAGCAAGAGCACTGCTGTATTTGATGACCGATATTGTGGAAAAAAAAATGCTAATCAAAGATCCTCAATATGACAGGCGTTCTCTGTTGTATTTGAGGACCTAGTCTGTAAAAAAAAAAAAAAAAAGCTACGTAAAGATCCTCTGTATAACAGGAGAGCTCTGCCATTTTTAAGAATCTCCTGCAAAAACGCTAGTCAAAGATCAGTGTTCAGCTATTTTAAGCACATAAAGCAAAAACGCTAGTCAAAGATCTTCTATATAACAACTCCGCTCTGCTGTTTTCAAGGACTTACTGCAAAAACCCTCATCAAAGATCCTCTATAAAACAAAAAAGCAAGAGCACTGCTGTATTTGATGACCTATACTGGGGAAAAAAGGCTAGTCAAAGATCCTCAATTTGACAGACGTTCTCTGTTGTATTTGAGGACCTATTCTGTAGAAGAAAAAAAAAGAAAAAAAAAACCCCAGCTAAAGATCCCATGTATAACAGGAGCCCTCTGCTTTTTTAAAGAGTCTCCTGCAAAAACGCTAGTCAAAGATCCTCTATATAACAAGCCTGCTCTGCTGTTTTCAAGGACTTAATGCAAAAACCTTCATCAAAGATCCTCCATACGACAAAAAATCAAGTCAAAGATCTTCTCAATAACAGGAGTGTTCAGCAAAAACGCTAGTCAAAGATTGTCTATATAACAAGTGCGCTCTGCTGTTTTCAAGGACTTAATGCAAAAACGCTCGTCAAAGATCCTCTAAACGACAAAAAAGCAAGAGCACTGCTGTATTTGATGACCGATATTGTGAAAAAAAATGCTAATCAAAGATCCTCAAAATGACAGGCGTTCTCTGTTGTATTTGAGGACCTAGTCTGTAAAAAAAAAAAAATGCTAGGTAAAGATCCTCTGTATAACAGGTGAGCTCTGCTATTTCTAAGAATCTCCTGCAAAAATGCTAGTCAAAGATCCTCTATATGACAGGAGTGTTCAGCTATTTTAAACGACATACAGCAAAAATACTAGTCAAAGATCCTCTATATCAGTGATTTCCAAAAACTGTGCCGCGGCACACTAGTGTGCCCTTAGATATTGTCTGGTGTGCCGTGGGAAATTATGCCACTTCACCTAACTGGTCCAAAAAATATTTTTTGCAAATCAATAATCATAATAATGTGCCGTTGTCTAGTGCCTGCGCTGTGTAGAGCTAGGCAATCCCAATATGCAGAGCACGGCGGGAGACAGCGTGCAGGTAAAAAGGTATGTAACGCTTAAACCAAAAATGAATACAGAAGGTAAATCCCGCTAGGAAAGGGCACTGAAGCATAGGGATGGCTATGTAAAACAAAAGTAAAACTGAACTGGCTACAAAGTCATCAAAAACAGAATGCTGGACGACAGCAAAAACTTACAGCGTGTGGAGCAAAGACGGCGTCCACAAAGCACATCCGTACATGACATGACAATCAACAATGTCCCCACAAAGAAGGATAGCGTACGCACAGCTTAAATCAGGGGTCACCAACCTTTTTGAAACAGAGAGCTACTTCTTGGGTACTGATTAATGCGTAGGGCTACCAGTTTGATACACACTTAAATAAATTGCCAGAAATAGCCAATTTGCTCAATTTACCTTTAACTCTATGTTATTATTAATAATTAATTATATTTATCTTTGTGGAAACACTGATCATCTTAATGATTTCTCACAATAAATATATATAGAAACAGATAAATATCAATATGCAACACTTTATTTTTATATTTTCCCTAAGTGCACATTTTTCAAATTGACCATTTTCAAATGATCACTTCTAAGACAGTCTTGTGAAATCACAATATCCCATTTTAACTAGCTAGCCACTAACATTTTTATAAAAGAGGAGAAAACACAAAAAAAATTACAATTAAATTTTGAAACATAGTTTATCTTCAATTTCAACTCTTTAAAATTCAAAATTCAACCGAAAAAAAGAAAATAAAAAACTAGCTAATTCGAATCTTTTTGAAAAAATAAAAAAAAATAATTTATGGAACATCATTAGTAATTTTTCCTGATAAAAATTAATTTTAGAATTTTGATGACATGTTTTAAATAGGTTAAAATCCAATCTGCACTTTGTTAGAATATATAACAAATTGGACCAAGCTATATTTCTAACAAAGACAAATCATTATTTCTTCTACATTTTCCAGAACAAAATTTTTAAAATAAATTCAAAAGATTTTGGAATAAGATTTAAATTTGATTTTACAGATTTTCTAGATTTGCCAGAATAATTTTTTTGAATTTTAATCATAATAAGTGTGAATAAATATTTCACAAATATTCTTCGTCGAAAAAACAGAAGCTAAAATGAAGAATTAAATTAAAATGTATTTATTATTCTTTACAATAAAAAAAAAAATGTACTTGAACATTGATTTAAATTGTCAGGAAAGAAGAGGAAGGAATTTAAAAGGTAAAAAGGTATATGTGTTTAAAATTCCTAAAATCATTTTTAAGGTTATATTTTTTCTCTAAAATTGTCTTTCTGAAAGTTATAAGAAGCAAAGTAAAAAAATGTATGAGTTTATTCAAACAAGTGAAGACCAAGTCTTTAAAATATTTTCTTGGATTATTAAATTCTATTTGAGTTTTGTCTCTCTTAGAATTAAAAATGTCGGGCAAAGCGAGACCAGCCCAGCTTACTAGTAAATAAATACAATTTAAAAAATAGAGGCAGCTCACTGGTAAGTGCTGCTATTTGAGCTATTTTTAGAACAGGCCAGGGGGCTACTCATCTGGTCCTTACGGGCTACCTGGTGCCCGCGGGCACCATGTTGGTGACCCCTGGCTTAAATAGTCTTGATTGCGAAAACAAAGCAGGAAGGGTCACCAAAATAACAGCGCAAGACAGGAACTAAAGCACTACACACAGGAAACAACAACAAACTCAACATAAGGCACATCAACCTGGTGGAGTTTCATTTTTTAACCTTTTCTGCTGGTGGTGTGCCTCCGTATTTTTTTTTATGAAAAAAATGTGCCTTGGCTCAAAAAAGGTTGAAAAACACGCTCTTCTGTTTTTCGCACTTTTCTACAACAAATATAGTGAACTTGCAGGATGTTGATATCGCATAGCGGATGACAAGCAGGATCCCAGATATCAGCGCTAAGACAACAACAGTTGTGCTGCCGATGAATGACGGCTCTTTGTGGCTCATCTCATAAAGGCGAGCAAATGTGAGGCGTGAATAGCATTAGTGCGAGTCAGTGCACCCATAGCGGTGTGGCCAGGCCTGAAAGTGCGGCCCGCAAGCCTCCACCCCTACTTTTATGAGCCCGGATGATTGAGGGAGGAGGAATATAGCGAGGAGGAATGGCATGGCGATGGATGGACGGACGAGATAAAACACAGGCAGCAGCCGCCTAACAGAGGCCTGGCATCCCTGGCAAAGGCGGCCGTGAAGGGAAACAGGTTGGCCTCAGGCGGGCTGAAAGGGCCGCGGACAAAAGGCGGCGGGGGGAAGAATGGAGGCGGAGCACGGTGGCTGTCAGGACTGGCGCTGAGCTGGAGTTAGATCTCATTTCTCAAGTGTCATGGCGCTATCTGTCTCCTCCTCTGTCCTCTCGCTGCCATTATCCCCACAAAGAGCGAGACCTCCTTTCCTGCAGAGATGCGTGTGGAGGGCCAAAAAAGAAAAGTGTTCTGTGGCGCACAAATCTCAGGCAAGAGGGAAAATATTCCTCCCTTTTTGAAATGTAACGGTAGCTATGATCATTTGTCTGGGCGTGCCCCCTCCTGGGAAACTGGGAAAACATTTTGCTTCATCAGTTCATGCTCATATGAGTTCAAACCCCGGCCGAGTCATACCAAAGACTATAAAAATGGGACCCATTACCCCCCTGCTTGACACTCAACATCAAGGGTTGGAATTGGGGGTTAAATCACCAAAAATGATTCCCGGGCGCGGCCACCGCTGCTGCTTACTGCTCCCCTCACCTCCCAGGGGGTGATCAAATGCAGAGAATAATTTAGCCACACCTAGTGTGTGTGTGACAATGATTGGTACTTTAACTTTAATATACTTGGAAAAGACAGTGCTATTGTGAGAGCCTGGTGCAGGAGTCAAAGTATTTATCCTCTGGGAGGGGACATGCCCAGACGCTTTAAATCTAGTGGACTGTTGAGATTGTAGCAGAAAAAAATGTCATCTCTCATCCAAGCAGACCTCACAAACTTGGATAAGACAGTTCTAGTGTGAGAGCCTGGTGCAGGAGTCAAAGTATTTATCCTCTAAGAGGGGACATGCCCAGACGCGTTAAATCAAGTGGACTGTTCAGATTGTCGCATCGAAGCAGACTTCATCAGTTCATGCCCACAGACTAAGATAAGACAGTTCTAGCGTGAGAGCCTGGTGCAGGAGTCAAAAGTATTTATCCTCTAAGAGGGGACATGCCCAGACGCGTTAAATCAAGTGGACTGTTCAGATTGTCGCATCGAAGCAGACTTCATCAGTTCATGCCCACAGACTAAGATAAGACAGTTCTAGCGTGAGAGCCTGGTGCAGGAGTCAAAGTATTTATCCTCTAAGAGGGGACATGCCCAGACGCTTTAAATCTAGTGGACTGTTGAGATTGTAGCAGAAAAAAATGTCATCTCTCATCCAAGCAGACCTCACAAACTTGGATAAGACAGTTCTAGTGTGAGAGCCTGGTGCAGCAGTCAAAGTATTTATCCTCTAAGAGGGGACATGCCCAGACGCGTTAAATCAAGTGGACTGTTCAGATTGTCGCATCGAAGCAGACTTCATCAGTTCATGCCCACAGACTAAGATAAGACAGTTCTAGCGTGAGAGCCTGGTGCAGGAGTCAAAAGTATTTATCCTCTAAGAGGGGACATGCCCAGACGCGTTAAATCAAGTGGACTGTTCAGATTGTCGCATCGAAGCAGACTTCATCAGTTCATGCCCACAGACTAAGATAAGACAGTTCTAGCGTGAGAGCCTGGTGCAGGAGTCAAAGTATTTATCCTCTAAGAGGGGACATGCCCAGACGCGTTAAATCAAGTGGACTGTTCAGATTGTCGCATCGAAGCAGACTTCATCAGTTCATGCCCACAGACTAAGATAAGACAGTTCTAGCGTGAGAGTCTGGTGCCGGAGTCAAACTGTTTATCCTTTAAGAAGGGACATGCCCAGACGCGTTAAATCAAGTGGACTGTTCAGATTGTCGCATCGAAGCAGACTTCATCAGTTCATGCTCACAGACTCTAAGATAAGACAGTTCTAGCGTGAGAGTCTGGTGCCGGAGTCAAACTATTTATCCTTTAAGAGGGGACATGCCCAGATGCTTTAAATATAGTGGACTGTTGAGATTGTAGCAGAAACATTTCCACCTCTCTTTCAAGCAGACTTCACAAACGTGGATAAGACAGTTCTAGTGTAAGAGCCTGGTGCAGAAGTCAAAGTATTTATCCTCTAAGAGGGGACATGCCCAGACGCGTTAAATCAAGTGGACTGTTCAGATTGTCGCATCGAAGCAGACTTAATAATAATAATAATACCTGGGATTTATATAGCGCTTTTCTAAGTACCCAAAGTCGCTTTACATGTTAAAAACCCATCATTCATTCACACCTGGTGGTGGTAAGCTACTTTCGTAGCCACAGCTGCCCTGGGGTAGACTGACGGAAGACTTCATCAGTTCATGCTCACAGACTTAGATAAGACAGTTCTAGTGTGAGAATCTGGTGCCGGAGTCAAACTATTTATCCTCTAAGAGGGTACGTGCCCAGACGCTCTAAATCTAGTGGACTGTTGAAATTGTAGCAGAAAAAATGTCACTTCTCTTTCAAGCAGATTTCACAAACTTGGATAAGACAGTTCTAGTGTGAGAGCCTGGTGTAAATCAAGTGGACTGCTCAGATTGTCGCATCGAAGCAGACTTCATCAGTTCATGCCCACAGACTTACACTACCGTTCAAAAGTTTGGGGTCATCCAAACAATTTTGTGGAGTAGCCTTCATTTCTAAGAACAAGAATAGACTGTTGAGTTTCAAATGAAAGTTCTCTTTTTCTGGCCATTTTGAGCGTTTAATTGACCCCACAAATGTGATGCTCTAGAAACTCAATCTGCTCAAAGGAAGGTCAGTTTTGTAGCTTCTGTAACGAGCTAAACTGTTTTCAGATGTGTGAACATGATTGCACAAGGGTTTTCTAATCATCAATTAGCCTTCTGAGCCAATGAGCAAACACATTGTACCATTAGAACACTGGAGTGATAGTTGCTGGAAATGGGCCTCTATACACCTATGTAGATATTGCACCAAAAACCAGACATTTGCAGCTACAATAGTCATTTACCACATTAGCAATGTATAGAGTGAATTTCTTTAGTGTAGATAAGACAGTTCTAGTGTGAAAGTCTGGTGCCGGAGTCAAACTATTTATCCTCTAAGAGGGGACTTGCCCAGACGCTTTAAATCTAGTGGACTGTTGAGATTGTAGCAGAAAAATGTTCACCTCTCTTTCAAGCAGACTTCACAAACTTGGATAAGACAGTTCTAGTGTGAGAGCCTGGTGTAAATCAAGTGTGCTCGTGAACATGATTGCACAAGGGTTTTCTAATCATCAATTAGCCTTCTGAGCCAATGAGCAAACACATTGTACCATTAGAACACTGGAGTGATAGTTGCTGGAAATGGGCCTCTATACACCTATGTAGATATTGCACCAAAAACCAGACATTTGCAGCTAGAATAGTCATTTACCACATTAGCAATGTATAGAGTGAATTTCTTTAAAGTTAAGACTAGTTTAAAGTTATCTTCATTGAAAAGTACAGTGCTTTTCCTTCAAAAATAAGGACATTTCAATGTGACCCCAAACTTTTGAACGGTAGTGTAGATAAGACAGTTCTAGTGTGAAAGTCTGGTGCCGGAGTCAAACTATTTATCCTCTAAGAGGGGACTTGCCCAGACGCTTTAAATCTAGTGGACTGTTGAGATTGTAGCAGAAAAATGTTCACCTCTCTTTCAAGCAGACTTCACAAACTTGGATAAGACAGTTCTAGTGTGAGAGCCTGGTGCAGAAGTCCAAAGTATTTATCCTCTAAGAGGGGACATGCCCAGACGCGTTAAATCAAGTGAACTGTTCAGATTGTCGCATCGAAGCAGACTTCATCAGTTCATGCTCACAGACTTAGATAAGACAGTTCTAGCGTGAGAGTCTGGTGCCGGAGTCAAACTATTTATCCTTTAAGAGGGGACATGCCCAGACGCTTTAAATCTCGTGACCTGTTGAGATTGTAGCAGAAAAAATGTCACCTCTCATCCAAGCCGACTTCAACAGTTCATGCTCACAGACTTAGATAATACAGCTCCAATGTGAGGACCTGGTGCCGCAGTCAAAATATTTACCGTCTAAAAGGAGACATGCCCAGACGCATTAAATCAAGTGGAGAGTTAAGATTGTTGTAAAAAAAACATTTAGCTTCTAATCTAAGCAGACTTCATCATTTCATGCTCACAGACTTGGATAAGACAGCGCTAGTGTAAGAGCCTGGTGCAGGAGTCAAAGTAGACATCCTCTAAGAGGGGACATGCCCAGACGCGTTAAATCAAGTGGATTGTTCAGCTTGTCGTTTAGAAGCAGACTTCATCAGTTCATGCTCACAGACTTGGATAAGACAGTTCTAGTGTGAGAGCCTGGTGCCGGAGTCAAAGTATTCATCCTCTAAGAAGGGACATGCCCAGATGCATTAAATCAAGTGGACAGTTCAAATTGTCGTAGAAAACATTTCACCTCTCATCCAAGCCGACTTCATCAGTTCATGCTCAAAGACTTCGATAAGACAGCTCTTGTTGAGATCCTGGTGCAGGAGTCAAAGTAGACATCCTCTAAGAGGGGACATGCAAATGGACTGTTCAGATTGTCGTAGAAAACATTTCGCCTCTCGCCCAAGCCGACATGTTCCAGAAAAAAAAAATACTGCCGTTTTTCAGAGGCAGTATAGTACCGTTTTTAATGAATTAGTTCAGCGATATTTTATTATTACCGGTATACCAAACAACCCTATTACAGACGCATGAAACAAGTTGTGACGGTCCACCACTTCACTGCAGAGCACGCATGCTAACTAAAAATAGTTTCTGTGGTTTGGATTGCGATTCTATATTGCACAAAAGGTGGTACAGGTTAGTTATGCTCGTTCAACAACATCACACACATGTAGGAAAGCATAATCACATGTGGAGGGAAATGAGTGTTTCCATGGCCACAGCCAGTAGTGCATGCAAAAACCTCATTTAAATAAGGCCGTCTTCACCAGTTGTCTATTGTACACACATTTCTAAGGCCATTGGTGTTTGACTCAAAGTGTCCAATCCATCCTCCAATGGATCAATATATTGATCAAGAGGCGTGTCCGGGTGTGTGTTTCTATGTTTCCCCCCTGAAGGTGTCGGACCGTCTCACGGCACATCGGCCTGCACGGGTGTGTCATCTGTGGGAATGCAAGCCCCACATTGTTGTCCCTCCATATGTTGACGCCGGCGCATTGACGTGCAGTGTTGCGTGTGAGTGAGCTGGGCGGCAGGGTCAGCTTCGGAGTAAGAACGAAAAGGCACCAGGAGACAGCTGGGGTGTTTTCAGATGTTCTTGAAGAGGCGGCTGACGTGTCACGCGAGTTTATATCATTGGAGTCTTTGAAAGGTTGCTTTACCCCTACCGTAAGGTCAGTCAGTGGACATGAGAGCCTTAGTAGTGATGCTCTAAAAAACTATACTCAACGGTCCTATTTGTTATTCATTTAATCGTCCTACCTGGAATCCGGAATGATCCAAACACGAGAAAATGCACTTTGCAAGAAATGTTTTCATGTGAAAGATATATTATAATGATATATTTATTAAATGGGAAAACTACAACAGCATTTTTAGAAGAAAACGCCAGCCCTTGAATTTGTCTTAATCATCCAGCAGCTGTAAAATTAAATGTCCAATATTTTTTTGTTGACACAAACAAGTAAGACGGATGACTCTCTGTCCGTCGTCTGTCTTTGCAGCGCGATCGCCTCCTCTCTCTCAGCCGTGTGCGTAACTGTCCCAGTTTGCAAGTACTTTTCAGACCAGGAATCGGGAACCTTTTTGGCTGAGAGAGCCATTAAAGCTAAATATTGTAAAATGTATTTCCGTGAGAGCCATACAATATTTTTTAACACTGAATACAACGCCTGCATTTTTAAGTAAGACCAATATTTTTAGAGTATAATAAGTCTCTTATTCTTTTTAATAACATTGTAATTCTGAAGCTAACCAATAATTTAAAAAATACTTCTTACCATTAATGCGACTCTCCTTTACCTCGAAGGACAACTGGGGAACAGGTGCGGTAGAAAACGGATGGATGAAATAAAATGCATGAGAATGTTTTATATTTTGAACGTTATTTTTAACGCTGTGATTTCCAGCGGGATTATTCATTACTGATAGTGTTAAACAATGTCAGCTAAGATTTATTTGAGAGCCAGATGTAGTCATCAAAAGAGCCACATCTGGCTCGCGAGCCATAGGTTCCCTACCCCTGTTTCAGACGTACGAAATAACAACAAAGAATAGCGCCCGCAGAGCAGTTTCAGCCTTGATAGATCACACTGTGAGTGCTGAATTACCATAAAAATTAATCTGTTGAAATCCAAAAAATATGTTAACTTTAGAGATATGAGTATGTAAGCTTTTTCTACTTACAGTCCCACAGATTCACGCTGGAAGCCAGTTGCGCAGAGTTGACAGGGTTTAATATGGTTTTTGCAGTTCTCCAATATGTACTTTTGTTGACTTTTCAGTCGCTCCAATCCTCCTCTTCCTGCACCCGGCTGCTCACTGTTAAAGACAACAGATGATTATATATATATATATATATAACATCTGCCAGCTGTGTCTCGCCGTCAGCACATGCCACGCCCCCGTCTGGTGGCTCTCTGTTTTCAGCACCATGGACAGAGGTGTTGACCTTTACTCCTGCAGCGTGCTGATCACAATCCCCTTCCACAGAGTACATCGTTAGGCAAGCCTCTGGATCGATCTGTATGTAGTATTGATCGGTCGATATCCGGTTGGAAAGTCATGAATTGGTTTATTGGAGCTCTGCTGCAAAATATGGCCGCACGAATCTTGCGAGACTTCTGAGTACTGTCTTCAACAGCAACAGAGCAACATGGCAGACGGCTTAAAAATAATTTACAAACAATGCACCCATGAATCTTAAATCTAAAGTGTGGCATAGTACAGGCATTTGTAACGTTTGGAAAGCAGCGATAAAGTAGCGGCAGCGTGACTAATCCGAGCACCCACCTGCTGTGACGGCATGAAGACACTCAAGAGGGCGATGAGGGAGCTAAGGATGCTAATGCTAGAAGTGCTACCAACTGGCAAGACAAGGACACTGATTTAAAATACTTCCATCCCCAACTTTGAGGTATTCACAGCATCCACAACACTGTTCATTGTGCTAAAGACGAAGGCCCAGCTGCATATATTAGTGACCAACAAAATGGCACTTTAAAGGCCTACTGAAACCCACTACTACCGACCACACAGTCTGATAGTTTATATATCAATGATGAAATCTTAACATTGCAACACATGCCAATACGGCCGGGTTAACTTATAAAGTGCAATTTTAAATTTCCCGCTAAACTTCCGGTTGAAAACGTCTATGTATGATGACGTATGCGCGTGACGTCAATCGTTGAAACGGAAGTAATCGGACACATTGTATCCAATACAAAAAGCTCGGTTTTCATCGCAAAATTCTACAGTATTCTGGACATCTGTGTTGGTGAATCTTTTGCAATTTGTTTAATGAACAATGGAGACTGCAAAGAACAAAGCTGTAGGTGGGATCGGTGTATTAGCGGCTGGATGCAGCAACACAACCAGGAGGACTTTGACTTGGATAGCAGACGCGCTATCCGACGCTAGCTGCCGACCGCACGGATGATCGGGTGAAGTCCTTCGTCGCTCCGTCGATCGCTGGAACGCAGGTGAGCACGGGTGTTGATGAGCAGATGAGGGCTGGCTGGCGTAGGTGGATAGCTAATGTTTTTAGCATAGCTCTGTGAGGTCCCGTTGCTAAGTTAGCTTCAATGGCGTCGTTAGCAACAGCATTGTTAAGCTTCGCCAGGCTGGAAAGCATTAACCGTGTATTTACAGGTCCATGGTTTAATAGTATTGTTGATTTTCTGTCTATCCTTCCAGTCAGGGGTTTATTTCTTTTGTTTCTATCTGCAGTTAAGCCCGATGCTATCACGTTAGCTCCGTAGCTAAAGTGCTTCGCCGATGTATTGTCGTGGAGATAAAAGTCACTGTGAATGTCCATTTCGCGTTCTCGACTCTCATTTTCAAGAGGATATAGTATCCGAGGTGGTTTAAAATACAAATCCGTGATCCACAATAGAAAAAGGAGATAGTGTGGAATCCAATGAGCCCTTGTACCTAAGTTACGGTCAGAGCGAAAAAAGATGCGTCCTGCACTGCACTCTAGTCCTTCACGCTCACGTTCCTCATCCACGAATCTTTCATCCTGGCTCAAATTAATGAGTAATCGTTGCTTTCTCGGTCCGAATCTCTCTCACTGCTGGTGTAAACAATTGGGAAATGTGAGGAGCCCTTCAACCTTTGACGTCACGCTACTTCCGGTACAGGCAAGACTTTTTTTTATCAGCGACCAAAAGTTGTGAACTTTATCGTCGATGTTCTCTACTAAATCCTTTCAGCAAAAATATGGCAATATCGCAAAATGATCAAGCATGACACATAGAATGGATCTGCTATCCCCGTTTAAATAAAAACATTTCATTTCAGTACGCCTTTAAAAACGTATTTGAGCTTCTACGCTGAAGCTGCGGTTTAGTTTACGTGGTGGCACTTAATTGTATCTAGCGCTTGTGTTACTGTGGTGTTATAACACCTCTGCTTGATGCACAGCTTGCTTTACAGCCCTTTGAGACACTTGTGATTTAGGACTATATAAATAAACATTGATTGATTGATTGATTGATTTTCTCTGTACTTTATTGTTGCTACCTGAGCAAACAACAGTAAACCTCTGGTAGCTTTTCCAAAAGTGTTTTGTTTACATCTTCTTTTCCTAAAGTGTATGGATTGCAATGCAATGACGTTGTTAGTACTACAATTTTCCCATAATTAATACAGGAACCACCTGTTTTGTCGGTGTCTATCTAAAAAATAAACACAGTGGTATCGCTCTGACCTGACACATGATACATTTACTTTTTTTTTTCAACATGCAAAGATTCCATCGGCATCGAATCGTATCACATCAAATCGCAATGTTTTCAAAAGTATTGTTAGTAAATCGTATCGTAACCCTTGTATCTAGATTCCTTTCAGATTGCCATTTAAAGGGGAACTGCACTTTTTTCGGAATTTTGCCTATCCTTCACACTCATTATGAGAGACAAGAACACACACGTCTTTGATTTTGGATTTTAAAGACGATTAAAAAATACGCTTGGAAAATGCGGCTAATAGGAGACACCCTCGTAGCCTTCAAAGTCCTCTAAAACAACTTCAAAACCCTTCAACGTTTTATATACACACTGCAAGTCTATATATAATGTAGTAACAGACACCTTCATAACAATATGTTTTATATACACACTGCAAGTCTATATATAATGTAGTAACAGACACCTTCATAACAATATGTTTTATATACACACACTGCAAGTCTATATATAATGTAGTAACAGACACCTTCATAACAATATGTTTTATATACACACTGCAAGTCTATATATAATGTAGTAACAGACACATTCATAACAATATGTTTTATATACACACTGCAAGTCTATATATAATGTAGTAACAGACACCTTCATAACAATATGTTTTATATACACACTGCAAGTCTATATATAATGTAGTAACAGACACCTTCATATCAATATGTTTTATATACACACTGCAAGTCTATATATAATGTAGTAACAGACATCTTCATAACAATATGTTTTATATACACACTGCAAGTCTATATATTTAATGTAGTAACAGACACGTTCATAACAATATGTTTTATGTACACACTGCAAGTCTATATATAATGTAGTAACAGACACCTTCATAACAATATGTTTTATATACACACTGCAAGTCTATATATAATGTAGTAACAGACACGTTCATAACAATATGTTTTATGTACACACTGCAAGTCTATATATAATGTAGTAACAGACACGTTCATAACAATATGTTTTATGTACACACTGCAAGTCTATATATAATGTAGTAACAGACACCTTCATAACAATATGTTTTATATACACACTGCAAGTCTATATATAATGTAGTAACAGACACCTTCATATCAATATGTTTTATATACACACTGCAAGTCTATATATAATGTAGTAACAGACACCTTCATAACAATATGTTTTATATACACACTGCAAGTCTATATATAATGTAGTAACAGACACGTTCATAACAATATGTTTTATGTACACACTGCAAGTCTATATATAATGTAGTAACAGACACCTTCATAACAATATGTTTTATATACACACTGCAGGTCTATATATAATGTAGTAACAGACACGTTCATAACAATATGTTTTATGTACACACTGCAAGTCTATATATAATGTAGTAACAGACACATTCATAACAATATGTTTTATATACACACTGCAAGTCTATATATAATGTAGTAACAGACACATTCATAACAATATGTTTTATATACACACTGCAAGTCTATATATAATGTAGTAACAGACACCTTCATAACAATATGTTTTATATACACACTGCAAGTCTATATATAATGTAGTAACAGACACCTTCATAACAATATGTTTTATATACACACTGCAAGTCTATATATAATGTAGTAACAGACACCTTCATATCAATATGTTTTATATACACACTGCAAGTCTATATATAATGTAGTAACAGACATCTTCATAACAATATGTTTTATATACACACTGCAAGTCTATATATTTAATGTAGTAACAGACACGTTCATAACAATATGTTTTATATACACACTGCAAGTCTATATATAATGTAGTAACAGACACCTTCATAACAATATGTTTTATATACACACTGCAAGTCTATATATAATGTAGTAACAGACACCTTCATAACAATATGTTTTATATACACACTGCAAGTCTATATATAATGTAGTAACAGACACCTTCATAACAATATGTTTTATATACACACTGCAAGTCTATATATAATGTAGTAACAGACACGTTCATAACAATGTTTATTAGCAACCTTATATTTTTGAATCTGAATATAGTGAGGATGAACTACTGCTTATAGAAGCGAGCACGGAGGAAGGGTGAGACGCTGTAGCGGACGGAAGCCGAAAGAGTGAGGTAAAAGTGATTTTGGCGCTATAAACGTGAAATTTGAAGCCGAGCGATTTCGACATAAATGGAGTGCTTACCCAAATAAACCGGAAAAAATGTATCCGGCGAGCTGGACCAAACAGATAACTGCCAATCGAGTGAGTTACTTTCAGAGGTGGGACCAAGTCATTGTTTTGCAAGTCACAAGTAAGTCTCAAGTCTTTGCCCTCAAGTCTCGAGTCAAGTCCCGAGTCAAGACAGGCAAGTCCCGAGTCAAGTCCAAAGTCAAGACTGGAAAGTCTCAAGTCAAGTCCCAAGTCCTGCATTTTGAGTTTCGAGTCCTTTCAAGTCCTTTTAACCACAGACTAATATATTTACACAGATTGTGTATGCTTGTAAAACGCTGTATTTATTTATTAAAACAAGTGCATTTGAAATTGCAGGAAGAAAAAAATAGTGCTGACATTGCACTTCATAATAGCACTATTAACCAGTCATTTTAAACATTTAACTCATTCCTTTACAGAATAAACACATTTGAAAAAACAAGTGCAACTGTACTTATTTGCACAAAAGTGTTAACATTGTATTTCCATGGCATATTGCATTGTAACTAGTTCCACAGCAGTTTCTATCCTGTTCTTACCTTATCTCATTGATCTCATCTCATACTGTATGTGTGTTGATGTGTGCGTACACATGAAAAACATAACAAATACATGTACATAACAATGAACAGAGTTGAACTTTTTATATGTCAGGGCTCTATGCAATATGTACACATATTCTTAATATAGTATACATTTTAACTGACATTTAATTGATTATGTTTGTCTTTTTGTAGGTGGCTAAAATACACGGTGCTGCTGACCGCCGTCTAACGTTACGTTACTGAGTGTGATACATTGACTAACGTAACGTTTTTTGTAGGTACCTCATGCAACCCTGATTAAAAAAATTCACTTGACAAAAAGTATGAATAAGGTAGCGAACTGCAGTGGACGCAACAGATTGCCGTGTTTGCAATGACGTTATAACCATAGACATCTTATAAGTAGACGCAGCATTGGCTGCTGTGACGCGAGCAATTTGCCCGCCATCTTGAAGTGGTGATGAGGAGCCGGCGAGCAGCCTAAACTGACAGTTGACAGGTAGAAAACAAAGATCGTGTTCAGCGTTTTCTTGCTCAAATGAGCGGACTGTTGAAAATAGGAATCGGGGGATTACTTTTCACAAGTAAGATTTGACATTAACGTATTATTGGTTTGTTTTGTGAAAAGAATATTAGCACAGAGTTGAGAAGCAGCAAAGATCTTCAGTATTTATATGTGAAAATCACAAAGTAATCTTCTGGGGGAGGATGACCCCCCTACAGGGGTTTGATTTACAAACTTTCAGCCCCACCTAAAACAAAATTCACCAGCCGCCACTGATTATGATGCATTCTCATTTTAGGCAAAATATAAAACAATACTTTCTTAACAGTATAATTGTAACCAGGAATAAGTCTTCAAGTAGCAATATTCAAATACTAACATTGTTGGGTAAGACAGAATTTGGTTTTATTACGAATCCAGAGAAACAGATTGGTGGTTTTAGCTGATATAAAGACTTTCAGGTGTTTATATATGTTTATGTTTAAGTATTTGGCAGACACTTTTATCCAAAGCGACATACATAAAAAATACATATAAAACAATCACTGTAAACATTATCATTTAAGGGAAGAATTGAATACAAAATATCAATACAAAGTGTCAAAACAGAATAAACTCTCTGCTGCTGCAGCAACAGAGATGCAGTCTATAAGATATATAGATATCTAATGTATTCATACATTGTTTATGTAGGATATACGCATGTATATATAACCTAATCATATTGTTTCTTCAATTTAAAAATTGCTGACCATTTTTTCCCCCCTCTCTGGGATTATATTCCCTGTTTTGATCTCGGACGTCTGGTCACTTATAGCATATAAGATTATTCTATTACTGTTAAGCAAACTATGAATAATAAAACACGCCAAAACATGTGTCCTTTATCATAGCTACAGGTATGACAAAAAACCGCGTGAAAATGAGTGGTATTCAGTGAGGTAAAATGAATTAAATTGTGCTGACAGTTCATTGCTCCTGCCAAATGAATTGCACCGAGTGGAGCGGATCACCACTCCAAGATGGCGGCCCTGCGTCTCGTCTGCGCCAGTAGGCAGTAGCGCTCTATGCTGCGTACCCTTATAAGATGTCTATGGTTATAACGTTAGCAGTGAGTTTACAGCCTCACTCATTTAACCACACAGCAAATTAAAGTCATGTTACTTAGCCAATAAACGTTAGCTTACATTCAAAACTTACCGTTCTGTGTGCAACTTCAAATGTCGAACGAAGTTGGAAGTTGTTGCGTCTCAGTCTGTAATATTCGAACTGCATGTTTAGCATACTGCAATTCGTTTTTTGTTGACCAAGTCGTAGTTTTTAAACCCGAACGAAACCAACTTAGGTATAAATCTTTCTCACTGCCGCGTTGTTTGACAACTCTTGTTCATTGGTTGTCCTGCAATTTGATTGGACGAATGCTGTGTGATGAAAACAACGTAGATCTAATTTGATTGGCTGTTGTGCTGAGAGCACACACGCTGACAAGCAGCACACACGCTGATAGACACACATACAAAATGAAAGCTACGGAGCGCTGAATAACTTTTTAATCTTTGGGTTTTGGGGAAAGTAGCAAGTCATGTCAAGTCAAAAGGCTCAAGTCCAAGTGAAGTCACAAGTCATTGATGTTAAAGTCTAAGTCCAGTTGCAAGTCTCTTTACATTTTGTCAAGTCGAGTCTCAAGTCATCAAATTCATGACTGGAGTCTGACTCGAGTCCAAGTCATGTGACTCGAGTCCACACCTCTGGTTACTTTAATATCGAAACACACATCACGGACACACAAAACATGAAATGTGGGCTAATACTTCACAGATACTGTAATATGATTGTTCATGTTTATCAGTCAGTACAGATTGGTGTCATATCTCATTGTTGTGCATTACAAACTCAAATGTGTTACGTGCTGACGTAGAAGCTATCTTATCTCTTTCCGTAGCTAGCTTTTACGGTTAATACCGAAAAATGTAAATATTAGATACACAACTGTGTGTGTTTATTAGTCAAAAGCTGTGTTTGATGTGTTTTGCTCTACTTTCTGACGGATACATCTGAGCCGTTTTGCTTTTAAGACCTTGCCGCCGTCGTTGTCAAACATTGTAAAGTAAGCTTTTCTCGCACGCAACGTTAAATCCCATCTCCTTGATGCGTGTGGAGCGCAAAGTGGAGGAGGAGGAGGAGGGTGAGGGAGGCCGCTGATTAACACACACCTCCTCCTCCTTCCAGCAGACGCAGTAAAGTGGAGATGCGACGGAGAGAAAGACGGAGACAGAGAAGAAGATCTTTGAAAAGCGGACACGAGTTCCCTGTCAGGCCGCCTCCCGCCTGGACGGAGCCACCGCCGAGCCCCTTTTGTCCCACGCAGGCATGAATACAAAGTGGATGTTGTTACCACAAAAAGAGTGCCGTGAATGACTTTTAATATTAATATTTCTGTATCATCTTTTGGTTTATTGTTGCATCTAGTCACTTTTAATACATATATATGTGTGCGTGTATATATATTTATATATATATGTATATATATGTGTGTGTGTGTGTGTGTGTGTGTGTGTGTGTGTGTGTGTGTGTGTATATATATATATATATATATATATATATATATATATATATATATATATATATATATATATATATATATATATATATATGTATGTATATGTGTATGTATATATATGTATATATATATATATATATGTTTATATGTTTGCATATATATGTTTATATGTATGTATGTATATGTATATATACGTATGTATATGTATATATTTGTATGTATATATGTATATATGTTTGTACAGTATATATGTACAGTGTTTCCCATAAACTGCCAAGATACCTGTGGCGGTGGGGGCGTTGCTATGGGCGTGGTCACCATGACATCATCGAGTAATTTGCATAATTTACTACAATGATATGATTTTCTCTAAAAAGGCTCAAAAAATGTATACTTACTAATTAATAATAACAGTTTTGTTTTAAACGTCCATCCATCCATCCATCCATCCATCCATTTTACAATATAATTACAACACTTTATGTACATATTTATATACAGATTTGATCAATAAGTTATTCACTGAAATATATTTATTAATTGTGGTTCTTACAAAAAATATATCTTATAAAAATACAAAAGCTAAAATGTCTCTTAAAGCTCTGCCCCTTTAATTAGTGCATACAAAATAATTTAACTTTAGCCTACTACTACAACCATATTATTTACCAGCAACATAAAGTGAAACAGAGGCAGAGGTGTCCTGCCACAGTCAGTAACAAATAAACAAAAAACAGTAGTGGTGGTAGATAGACACAAAGCTTCATCAAACATCTGATCCACTGAACAAAGAGCTCCAAAAATCTTGATCCTACACTTCTCTTTTGTAAAGTAAATCTGAACAGCCGATATGGGCATCTACATCAACTATATGATTTGCCTGAGAAGCTGGACAGGACAAAAAAATAAATAATAAATATAATTTTTTTAAAAATTTAAAAAAATCTATTTGGGGCGGCCTTAATTCTTTCGTAGCGGGCCGCCACAAATAAATGAATGTGTGGGAAACACTGATGTATGTATGTCTATTATCACATCCAGGGGAGACCGCATTCTCGTTGACTCTCCTTCGACCAATGGTAGAAGTTTTTCGGTAAGTAAAATCACAGCTGACACGGACATTCGAAAGTTCTCTTGCCGTCTGAGAAGTGTTGTATCCCAAATAGCTGCAATTGCTTTCTCTTAAGGTATCCAGTGGTGAGCTCCGAGTTACGAAACCGCTTTATTATGAAGCTGGCTGTGGCGTGTTCTTTCTGGCGTCACTTCGTCTCCGAACTCAGTTTGTAAACGATCAATGAGTCCATACAAAGCTAAGAGCCGGAGATTCAAGAAATACACGGCGCACTTACCCGTGTAAAAAATTGTCCGAGGAGGGGGACCTTAAACGCTTGTTTAGTGTGGCTGAAACGTGGCTTAAGCTAAATAATTATTCGTTTAAGGGGTTAAACGACTTAGTGTAGACATACCCAATGAGAGTGAATGACTGACAAGAGGCTTCACTCTGTTCCTGTCATTTTGCTCCAGATAGCTAGAAGGTTCTGGGCGGACCGTGATTCAACTTTCAGGAAATATCCGAAACGGGATAAGGAACAACTGATTAGAGTTTAGAGCTGATCCAGTTAATTTTTGCCACGTTGTCCTACGTTTACGTTAAAGCTTCAACTTCTGTGTGTCTATTTTTGCGGTCTGTTTCTTTTATTGCACTATAACTTTTTGAAAATGTACAAAACGATATAAGGAACAAGGGATTTGATATTGGGGCTGATCCGGATTATTTTTACTACGTTACCTTACGTTTACGTTAAAAGCTTGTAATTATGTTTATGTATGCTAGCGGCCTCGCCTCCACCCACAGAGACAAAGACAGCGGACGATTGAAAAGACGCTTCACTCTGTTTCTTTCAATCTGCTATTATAGTTATAGTTATAAGCGGATTTTATTTCAACTTTCAGGAAATGTCTGAAATGGGATAAGAAACAGGTGATCAGATTTTGGGACTGATCCAGATTATTTTTACCATTGGGAAGTTGGGCCTGGCAAAGGTCTGCGCTTTCCGATTACCGAGATGTCGTTCATTAAAATTCAGATTTATTTGGTAAATAAAGTTATTAAAATTCAGATTTATTTGGTAAATAAAGCTATTAAAATTCAGATTTAATTGGTAAATAAAGTTATTTAAATTCAGATTTGATTGATAAAGTCATTGAAGTTTAGATTTAATTGATCAAGTTATTAAAATTCAGATTTAATTGATGAATAAAGTTAATAAAATTCAGATTTATTTGGTAAATAAAGTTATTCAAATTCAGATTTAATTGGTAAATAAAGTTATCCATGGATGAAGTGCTGGCTGTCCAGAGTCGGGACCTGGGGTGGACCGCTCGCCTGTGCATCGGTTGGGGACATCTCTGTGCTGCTGACCTGTCTCCGCTCAGGACGGTCTCCTGCTGGCCCCACTATGGACTGGACTCTCCCTATTATGTTAGATCT
>NC_084733.1:75971072-75988572 GCF_033978785.1 Entelurus aequoreus | reverse complement strand
TTTGTAGTTGAAGCAGAGCTAATCGTTGTACACTAGAAGAGACTTCCCCGAATCATAAAAGTTAAAAGTAAGGCACTTTTTACTTCAGATGAGGCTAAAAGTGTGGTGATGTTTCTAAAGGACGTTTGGGTAAATGTCGACCATGTTTGGGCAATCGACTGACGTCACACGTGTCAAGAACGTCACGAAAGGAGCAAATTCCAAACGGGCCGTTTAGAGCAGGGGTGTCCAAACTTTTTCCACTTCGGGCCGCACACTGAAGAATGAAAGCGTGTGAGGACCCATTTTTGATGTTTTTCTTTTTCAAAACCATTACAATATTTTGTTTGGTCCCAGGCACCCAAAAAAAAGTAATATATATATATGGGGGTTTTTTTCATCGCTTAAGTCTTTAAAGGCCTACAGAAACCCACTACTACCGACCATGCAGTCTGATAGTTTATATATCAATGATGAAATCTTAACATTGCAACACATGCCAATACGGCCGGGTTAACTTATAAAGTGCAATTTTAAATTTCCCGGGAAATATCCGGCTGAAAACATCTCGGTATGATGACGTTTGCGCGTGACGTCACGGGTTGAAGCAGACATTTTGGAATAGCACGGTGGCCAGCTTAAGTCGTCTGTTTTCATCGCAAAATTCCACAGTATTCTGGACATCTGTGTTGGTGAATGTTTTGCAATTTGTTTAATGAACAATGGAGACAGCAAAGAAGAAAGCTGTAGGTGGGATCGGTGTATTAGCGGCTGGCTACAGCAACACAACCAGGAGGACTTTGAGTTGGATAGCAGACGCGCTACCCGACGCTAGCCGCCGACCGCACCGATGAGCGGGTGAAGTCCTTCGTCGCGCCGTGGATCGCTGGAACGCAGGTGAGCACGGGTGTTGATGAGCAGATGAGGGCTGGCTGGCGTAGGTGGATAGCTTATGTTTTTAGCATAGCTCTGTCAAGGTCCCGTAGCTAAGTTAGCTTCAATGGCGTCATTAGCAACAGCATTGCTAGGCTTCGCCAAGCTGGACAGCATTAACCGTGTGGTTACAGGTCCAGGGTTTGGATTTTTTTGTATTGAATACAATACAAAAAAGCTCTGTTTTCATTTCAAAATTCCACAGTATTCTGGACATCTGTGTTGGTGAATCTTTTGCAATTTGTTTAATGAACAATGGAGACTGCAAAGAAGAAAGTTGTAGGTGGGATCGGTGTATTAGCGGCGGACTACAGCAACACAACCAGGAAGACAGAGATGGCTAGCAGACGCGTTAGCCGTCGAACTCACCTTAACTTCCTCTGTCTCGCCGACCGCATCTGTGATCGGGTGAAGTCCTTCGTCGCACCGTCGATCGCTGGAACGCAGGTGAGCACGGGTGTTGGTGAGCAGATGAGGGCTGGCTGGCGTAGGTGGATAGCTAATGTTTTTAGCATAGCTCTGTGATGTACGGTTGCTAATTTAGCTTCAATGGCGTCGTTAGCAACAGCATTGTTAACCTTCGCCAGGCTGGAAAGCATTAACCGTGTATTTACATGTCCCTGATTTAATAGTATTGTTGATCTTCTGTCTATCCTTCCAGTCGGGGATTTATTTATTTTGTTTCTATATGCAGTTAAGCACGATGCTATCACGTTAGCTCCGTAGCTAAAGTGTTTCGTCGATGTATTGTCGTGGAGATAAAAGTCACTGTGAATGTCCATTTCGCGTTCTCGACTCTCATTTTCAAGAGGATATAGTATCCGAGGTGGTTTAAAATACAAATCCGTGATCCACAATAGAAAAAGGAGAGAGTGTGGAATCCAATGAGCCAGCTTGTACCTAAGTTACGGTCAGAGCGAAAAAAGATATGTCTTGCACTGCATTCTAGTCCTTCACTCTCACGTTCCTCATCCACAAATCTTTCATCCTCGCTCAAATTAATGGGGTAATCGTCGCTTTCTCGGTCCGAATCGCTCTAGCTGCGTTGAAAACAATAGGAAAATGTGAGGAGCCTTTCAACTGACTACGTCACGCTACTTTCGGTAGGGGCAAGGCTTTTTTTTATCAGATACCAAAAGTTGCGATCTTTATCGTCGTCGTTCTCTACTAAATCCTTTCAGCAAAAATATGGCAATATCGCGAAATGATCAAGTATGACACATAGAATGGATCTGCTATCCCCGTTTAAATAAAAAAAATTCATTTCAGTAGGCCTTTAACATCCTGTAATTTGATTTTGATATTATTTTTTTATCTTGATAGATTGAAAACTAACACCAATGAGTTGACTGATGAACATTATCACATCATTTATTCAGAAAGTACAAATAACGACAAATAAAGGTAGAATACTATTAACAGCAACATGTAAGTGTAAAAAATACAAAAAAAAAACATTACGATTTGTACATTATTAGAATGTGCTTGTTCTATTTTTAATCAAAACAATCTGTAGTTGTCTTTATTTTTAAGTTATTGGGAGTAAATTTTTCATACTAAAATGAGTTTGACACCCCTGCTCTAGACCAACTTCATATATTTTCTTCCAATATAAGGTTATATTATTTTGTATGCTTTTTGTTGTTGTTTGTTTTATGCCCTTTTGTCATAGAAAACGTAGTTGTTCACAGCAAACACAAAATATGCTGTATTTTCCCCCCCAAAAAACATTTCAAAGTCGAATATTTGATGTGAAGTAATCGAGGCCTTCAATAGGTCAATAAACCATAACATTAATTTTGATTCATTATTATTTTTCGAACAATGATGAAAAACAGCCTGGATGGCAGGATGACCGCAGGTTCAAGTTCCGGAATGAACTCATCAGCGCTTTTAATGCTGACTGAGCAGTTTTTCCTCCAATACCGCTGCTGTGTTGTGCAATATAGTTGTTCATAAATGACTGTGACAGTTTCCTCTTCACTTTCTCATGCACTCCAGAATGTGTGTGATATTTAAAAACAAACTGTCTATGACGACTTCCATAAATAACAGCCCGTCTCCAATTATCGCCTGCTTTGCAATTGAGAAAGAGGAGGGATTCTCAAACTATGCCAAAAAAAAAACTTGATTAAAGTACAGTGTTTTATTTTCCTATATTGAAACACGGTGTTACTGTTCAAACTGTGTCTAATGTTAGAGTGGCCAAAAATATTAAATATACTTGTTAAATAAAAGCTGAGTACTTAGGCCTACTGTATTTTAATGCTGGTTATTATGGTGGTACTTGGACAGCCAAGTTCTTTCTGGACCATAGTTACAGTAGATATAAAATAATTGGACAGAACATAGAATATTGCGTTTCTGGATTCTGGCGGCTGGCAAAGGTCAGTCAGGGCTCGTGAGACCGATTCCCTTCGTGGGCAGCTGCTTGGGTCATTATATTCCATTGTAGGCTGGTTAGGGAGGCCCGCACGTAAACTGTCATCTCCTCCCTTTGTGTCCATCAAAATGGGTCCAAATGAAGTTGTCGAAGTCACTTCCTGTACGGCGCTCCATTCAGCCCGTGTGGAAAATAAGACATCGCTGCTGTCGCGAATTATACAAAGATAATTACGCGTTTGCAAGGATGTCTAAATATTTTTCCTCAGAGGGCCGCATACTGAAAAATTTTGATTTGAAAGATTTGGCAGCCATGTTGATGTTTTGGGTTTTTATTTACATGCATAGAATACATAGAATAAGCATCAGGTCTGTTGAAAAATGTTATATTTTGTGGGTCTTGGTAAAAAAAAATTCAAAACTGGCTCCCTAGCGCCATCTTTGAAATTTGAAAAAAAAATGTTTACGAATCAACACGAAAATTGCAGGAGACGTCTATCATGACAGGACGCACATAAAAGTCTCAGGAACCCATACCTGAAAACGAACAGAAAGTCTGCCATCTTGGTTTTCGTCTTCTATTTTTCTGCAAAAAACGGGGTTGTACTTTAACAAACTCCTCCTAGGGACTTTGGTCAAATGAGTCGCGGTTAAAGTTACAGATAATACACATTGAGGTGATGATAAATTGCTTTCTAATTTTGCTCACGCTATAAGATGTGGGCGTGGCCTGGCGCCAACTTTTGCTCCAAAGTTTTTTTTTCCATTTTTTGGCAAAAAAAAAGGGTCTTACTTTAACGAAGTCCTCCTAGGGACTTTGGTCAAATGAGTTGCGATTAAAATTACGAATACTACACATATAGGTGATTATAAATTGCAAACAAATGTTGCCTGTGCTATAAGATGTGGGTGTGGCCTGAGGCCAAACATTGCTTGGATGTTTTTTTCGTCATTTTTTGGGCAAAAAAAGGGGTCTTACTTTAACGAACTCCTTTTAGGGACTTTCCCCAAATGAGTCGCAGTTAATGTTACAGATAGTACACATAGAGGTAATGATAAATTGCGAACAAATTTTGCCTATGCCATAAGATGTGGGCGTGGCTTGGCGCCAAACTTGGCTCGTATGGTTTTTTTTTCCATTTTTGGGGCAAAAAAAAGGGTCTTACTTTAACGAATTCCTCCTAAGGACTTTGGCCAAATGAGTTGTAGTTAAAATTACGAAAACTACACATAGAGGTGATTATAAATTGCGAACAAATTTTGACTACGCCATAAGATGTGGGCATGGCCTGGCGCCAAACTTGGCTCCGATGTTTTTTTTGCCATTTTTTTGGCAAAAAAAAGGGGTCTTACTTTAACGAACTCCTCCTTAGGGACTTTGGCCAAGTGAGTAACGATTAAAATTACAAATACTACACATACAGATAGTACACATAGAGGTAATGATAAATTGCGAACAAATTTTGCCTATGCCATAAGATGTGGGCGTGGCTTGGCGCCAAACTTGGCTCCTATGGGTTTTTTTTCCATTTTTTGGGCAAAAAAAAGTGTCTTACTTTAACGAATTCCTCCTAGGGACTTTGGCCAAATGAGTCGCGGTTAAAATTACGAATACTACACATAGAGGTGATAAATAGCGAACACATTTTGCCAACGCTATAAGATGTGGGCGTGGCCTGCCGCCAAACATTGCTCCAATGATTCGCCACAGATCACAAAATGTTAATAACTCGGCTCCACACATTTAGATCTTGATCTTACTTGGTAGAAACTGGAAAACGTTGTTATTTTTTGCAAATATTAGCTCATTTGGAATTTGATGCCTGCAACATGTTTCAAAAAGCTGGCACAAGTGGCAAAAAAGACTGAGAAAGTTGAGTGGCTAAGCTCGTGACCTTTGATCTCTCAGGCGGTACCGCATCAAAAAACGACATCAGTCTGTAAAGGATATCACCACATGGGCTCAGGAACACTTCAGAAAACCACTGTCAGTAACTACAGTTTGTCGCTACATCTGTAAGTGCAAGTTAAAACTCTACCATGCAAAGCCAAAGCCATTTATCAACAACACCCAGAAACGCTGCCGGCTTCGCTGGGCCTGAGCTCATCTAAGATGGACTGATGCAAAGTGGAAAAGTGTTCTGTGGTCTGACGAGTCCACATTTCCAATTGTTTTTGGAAACTGTGGACGACGTGTCCTCCGGCACAAAGAGGACAAGAGCCATCCGAATTGTTTTAGGCGCGAAGTTGAAAAGCTAGCATTTGTGATGGTATGGGGGTGTATTAGTGCCCAAGGCATGGGTAACTTACACATCTGTGAAGACACCATTAATGCTGAAAAGTACGTACAGGTTTTGGAGCAACATATGTTGCCATCCAAGCAACGTTATCATGGACGCCCCTGCTTATTTCAGCAAGACAATGCCAAGGCACGTGTTACAACAGCGTGGCTTTATAGTAAAAGAGTGCGGGTACTAGACTGGCCTGCCTGTAGTCCAGACCTGTCTCCCATTGAAAATGTGTGGAGCATTATGAAGCCTAAAATATCACAACAAAGACCCTGGACTGTTGAACAACTTAAGCTGTACATCAAGCAGGAAAGGGAAATAATTCCACCTGAAAAGTTTCTTCAGATCCCAAACGTTTACTGAGTGTTGTTAAAAGGAAAGGCCAAAACGCCCCTTTGCCAACTTTTTTGCAATGTGTTGCTGCTATTAAATAAAAAAATATATATATGTTTCTCAGTTTGAACATTAAATAGCTTGTCTTTGCAGTCTATTCAATTGAATATAAGTTGAAAAGGATTTTCAAAACATTGTATTCTGTTTTTATTTTCGATTTACACAACGTGCCAACTTCACTGGTTTTGGGTTTTGTACTTTAGACACCCCGCTGTAGCTAAAATGGCCTTTTAAAGGCTCCGATCCAGCGCGTCTTTGGCAGCAAAGGCTGCAGTTTATACGTGGAAATGTAATATAGTTGCACAGCTGAAGGCATGAATAAAGGACGGTGACCCCCTTTAACTCTGAGTGGGGGACCGCAGCGCCTGGATCCAGCAGAGGGGACTTCATTAAAGTAACACACCAACAGCTGTTGTCTTTAACATGTCAACTATTGAGATTTTGAAAACGCCACTCAATGACCCTGGCGGCTCCCCGCGGGCATATGGGCGTTAATTAGCTGGATATAGCCATGGATTAATTATAATATTTTTTTCGGCCATTGGTATCAATGGAGCTGCCAGACAAAGTGTCTTTTGTTCTCCGACGCAGGACCTTCTGAATGGGCCTTGGCTATGTCTACATGGATTTGCCATATGGCAACAAAAAGCAAAGAAAGGAGGCCGAGAGCGCTTTGTGCTGGAAACCAGAACAAGCCCTGGCGGCTGATGTCGGCGTAAAGCCCGCAAAGTCACTCTTGCCACCGAGAGGCTCCGTTTTTGACGGCGCGGCACAGTCGAGGCCCGTTGACGTCACACACGGACACGCTTAAAAAAAGCATGCCATTGTACTGCTTTAAAAAATTTATAAAAAAGTATTACTCCCCATATGTGTGTATATATATATATATATATATATATATATATATACGGTATATATATATATATATATATATATATACATATATATATATCTGTTTATATTATTTTACTTAATTTCTGATTATTTTTATTAATAATGTATTATTATTTATTTTATCTTTATTTAATTGATGTATTTGCGAATACTATTTTGTTTTTCTGCTGTTTATTTCTTTTTTTGGGGGGGTGGTGGTAAATGTCAAAAAATATATTTTGACATTCGGGGCAGACAACAGATATATGATGTATGTGAATATGCTGTAATGGATAGGAATGTCTGATGCTGGATGTCAATAAAAATAAAATACGATTTTTAAAAAAAGCATGCATGCATCATATAAATTAGTAAAAATAAATAAAATAGTGAATAAGTGACATTTTGTGTAATATTGTAAGTGCCATACAAGTATGATAAGACAATAATATTAATAATAAAACAATAATTTTGGTATACACTGAACGTCTCACTGCCTAACATGTTCAATTGCCATGCAAATAAGGTAACCACGGCAACAACACGCATACTATAAACATAGGAAACCATCGAAATCCTCGAATGATCTGTTCCGTGTCACTTTCACAAACTGTACACAAGTGTAAAAGGAAGTTCACCACAACAACAAAAACCATTTCAATTAAGCTGTTCCAGAGTCAAACTGTGACCACCGTGTGAAATTTACTAACTGTACTCGCAGTCTTTTGCGTAACATTTTACACATTTTAACTGTTAAACAAGTGTCAAAGGAAGGTAACCACGACAACAATAAAATACAATTCAAGAAGAAAACAATTGAATTCCTCAAATGGTATGTTCCAAGGTCAAGCTGGGACCATCATGTGACTTTTACAAACTCTGCACGCAATCTTTTAAATTATGTTTTAGAATTGTTAGGTGTCACACAAGTGTAAAAGAAAGTTAACCACAACTAAAACAAAATACAATTCACATAGGAAACCATTGAAATTCCCAAATGATCTGTTCCAGAGTCAAACTGTGACCCTCATGTGACTTTTACCAACTGTACACACAATCTTTTGAGTAACCTTTCACACATTTGAAAGTCACCATTGAAATTCCCAAACGATTCATAGGAAACAATTTATATTTTCAATGAACCTGTTTCAGAGTCAAACTGTGACCATCATGTCACTTTTTAAAAATGTACACACCATCTTTTAAATGACGTTTTACAAATTGTAACTGTTATACAAGTGTTAAAGGAAGTTAAGCTCGACACCAACAAAATACAATTCACATAGGAAACAACTGACATTTTTTATTAATCTGTTCCAGAGTCAAACTGTGACCATCATGTGAGTTTGACCAACTGTACTTGCAGTCTTTTGAGTAACGTTCTACACATTTTAACTGTTGAACAAGTGTAAAAGGGCCAATAAAATACAATACAATAAAAAAACAATTGAAATTCCCAAATGATCTGTTCCAGAGTCAAACTGTGACCACTATAAAAATTGTATTAACTATTAATATACTATATAATATGTGCCAGGGAGGCGAGTGTCTTCTCTGTATGCTCAACACAGCATTTAAGTTCTTTTTAAATTCTGTTTTAGAATTAGTTCAATTGTAGTGATAATTTAGTATTTACCGTGTGTTTCCCATTCCCAGTTTTATGGTTATTGTCACACTTTTCCTCCTGCCGATCACCGCTGCTGCCCTTCTGAGGTGGAATTATCCAAAAAATATATATTTTGCATTCGTTTTAGGACAAAACCTGCAGCAAATTAAATTCATGACTGATTAAAAAAGTACAAAAACGTTTTCTATTAAAAAAAAAAAAAAAGGGGGTGAAAGAAAGTGTAATGAGGGCCCTTCAAACCCAATTCTGCTTAGGGCCCCCAATTTGGCCAGGGGTGAGGGATCGTTGTCTTTGTTATCTGCAGGTGTTTGCTGAACAGCACACGAATGACGCACTCGTGCACCTGATCTTGTACTTAAATTATTCATATATTTCTGTTTGATAGCAGACGTGCGCTGATAAATATGTCCACTGCAGAGGACATTTATTCTCAGTTTATTTTGTCAGAGTTACACATTTTGGAAAAAAAACTATAACCTAGTTCCGGAAAAAAAATATGTCCACTCCAGTGGACATATTTTGTGGACACATTCAGTGGACACATTTGCTTTAAGTCTTAATCTTTTGTCAGTTACACATATTGAAAAAAAAAAAAAAAGCCTGTTAAGCGAAACAAAAATGTCCACTACAGTGGACATTAGTGGACATTTTTGTTTCGCTTAACAGGCTCTTTTTTATTTGTTTGTCTTTTTGTTTTGTTTTTTTGTCAGTTACACATTTGGATTTTTTTTAATTAGCCTTTTAAGTAAAACAAATATGTCGACTGCAGATAACATTTTTAGTCTATTCTGTCTGAGTTACACATTTAGAGAAAAAAATTAGCCTGTTAAGCAAATGTCCACTGTAGTGGACATTTTGCGAATCATTTACACAATATTTTGTCGGGTACGATTTTTTTTTTTTAAATAGCCTTTTAAGTAAAGCAAAGATTTCGACTGCAGATAACATTTATTTTTAGTTTATTTATTTTGTCAAGAGTTATAGATTTTGGAGGGAAAAAAAGAGCCTTTTAAGCAAAACAAAATGTCCACTGTAGTGGACATTTTTGTTTTGGTTTTATTTTGTCGGTTACATTTTTTTGTTTTTTTAATTAGCCTTTTAGGTAAAACAAAGATGTCCACTGCAGAGAACATTTATTTTTAGTCTTATTTATTTTGTCAGAGTTACACATTTTGGGGGAAAAAATTAGCGTGTTAAGCAAAACTAAACGTCCACTGCAGTGGACATTTTTGTTTTATTTTGTCAGTTACTTTTTTTTTCTTTTTTTTTTAATTAGCCTTTTAAGTAAAACAAAGATTTCGACTGCAGATAACATCTGTTTTTAGTCTAATTTATTTTGCCAAAGTTACACATTTTGGGGAAGAAAATGTCTACTGGAGTGGACATTTTTGTTTTGGTATTATTTTGTCAGTTACAATGTTTTCATTTGTATTTTATTAGCCTTTTAAGTAAAACAAATATGTCGACTTATTTTTAGTCTTAATTATTTTGTCCTAGTTACACATTTTGGAAAAAAAAATTATTCTGTTAAGCGAAACAAAATGTCCACTTTAGTGGACATATTTTTTTTTACTTAAAATGCAAATAAATAAAAAATGGAACCGACAAAATAAAACCAAAACAAATGTTTATTTTTTTTATTAGCATTTTAAGTAAAACAAAGATGTTCACTGCAGAGAGCATTTACTTTAGTGTATTTATTTTGTCTGAGTTACACATTTTGAAAGGAAAAAAAGAGAGCCTGTACAGTGGACATTTTTGTTTTGGTTTTATTTTGTCAGTTACACATTTTTGATTTTTTATTAGCCTTTTAAGTAAAACAAATATGTCGACTGCAGAAAACTTTTATTTTTAGTCTATTTATTTTGTCAAGAGTTACATATTTTGGGGGGGGAAATTAGCCTGTTAAGCGAAACAAAATGTTCACCCTAGTGGACATTTTTGTTTTGGTTTTATTTTGTCATTTACATTTTTTTTAATTAGCATTCTAAGTAAAACAAAGATGTCCACTGCAGAGAATACTTATTTTAGTGTATGTATTTTCGCTGAGTTACACATTTTGAAAGGGGGGGAAAAGAGAGCCTGTTAACCGAAACAAAAATGTCCACTGTAGTGGACATTTTTGTTCTGGTTTTATTTTTGTCAGTTACACATTTTTTAAATTTTTTTATTAGCCTTTTAAGTAAAACAAATATGTCGACTGCAGAGAACATTTATTTGTAGTCTATTTATTTTGTCAGAGTTACACATTTGGGGGGGTGAGTCTGTTAAGTGAAACAAAACGTCCACTGCAGTGGACATTTTTGTTTTGGTTTTATTTTGTCAGTTACACATTTTTTATAATTTTGTTTAATCAGCCATTACCCCGAAAGGGACAAGTGTTAGAAAATGGATGGATAGCCTTTTAAGTAAAACAAAGATGTCAACTGTAGAGAACATTTCGTTTTAGTCTATTTATTTTGTCTGAGTTACACATTTGGGGGGGAAAAGGAGTCTTAAGTGAAACAAAAATGTCCACTGTAGTGGACATTTTTGTTTTGGTTTTATTTTGTCAGTTACACATTTTTTATTATTTTTTTTTTAATTAGCCATGACCCCGAAAGGGACAAGTGGTAGGAAATGGATGGATAGCCTTTTAAGTAAAACAAAGATGTCAACTGTAGAGAACATTTCGTTTTAGTCTATTTATTTTGTCTGAGTTACACATTTGGGGGGGAAAAGGAGTCTTAAGTGAAACAAAAATGTCCACTGTAGTGGACATTTTTGTTTTGCTTTTATTTTGTCAGTTACACATTTTTTATTATTATTTTTTTGATTAGCCATGACCCCGAAAGGGACAAGTGGTAGGAAATGGATGGATAGCCTTTTAAGTAAAAAGATGTCGACTGCAGAGAACATTATTTTTAGACTATTTATTTTGTCTGAGTTACACATTTTGAAAAAAAAATGTGGACATTTGTTTTTAGTCATATTTATTTTCTATTACACATTTTTTGATTTTTGGTTTTAATAAACAAAAAAATATATATATATTTAGTCTATTTCTTATGAGTTACACAACAAAAACTGTTAAGCCAAACATAAATGTCTAATACAGTGGATATTTAGGTTTTAAGTCTATTTATTCGGTCAGAATGATCAATTTTGGGTGGAAAATAAGCATGTTAAGCAAAAAATTTAAAAAAAAAATGTCCACCAGTCTTGTTTGAATTAGTCTTCTTTCAACTTGGCGTAACCTTGCAAAGTACGACCTGCGTCAAAAGGAGGCCACAATTACAACAACAACAACAACAAAAACACTTGAGGTTTCCTCTTTCCAGCTCTGGCAGGTGGCCCCCACGCCCGGTGTGTGTCCACAGTATGTGTGCGTGCGAGTGGGTCTTTTCGGGGGGCTCGTTGAGTGCGGGCTGCATGCGGTGGAGTCTCGGCTGCGGACAAAGCGGGGATCCAAAGGCAGCTGCCGCTTCTATAGAGGGCCAAAGGGCCTTTAAATCCCAGCCTATGTATCCCCCGCAGCTGCCACGCTGCTCAAATCTCCACGCACCCCTCCCCCACCCCCGCAAGGTACATAAAGACGCCACCTGAGGAAAAAGCACGAACACAAAAGCGGAATTGGGGGTACAAAAACATGTTTTTTATTTTATTCTCATCTTCTGCTTGTTATCAGACACAAACAAAATGGCTCAGAGACAAAAAACAACAACAATAATAGTGTACGCTACACAGGAAGCTACATGATTGCAAATACACCAGCCAGGAAGTGAGACAATAAAATAACAAAAAAAGCAACATAAATAAATTATAAGTTAAAATAATCTTAGAAAATATACATTAACAGGAGGAAATATAAAGCTGTACACTTTTGGCCAGTGTAGACATTTTTTTTTTTTTCTTTCAAGGATTGCACAGATGTTAAAACATTTAACACTGCTGAGTCAGCAAACAATGAATGCTACATTTGTGCTGGATAGAAAAAGGCTTCCTCCCCTCCACCATAAAAACAAAAACAAAACAGTCCTGAGAGTCCGGTGGTGGTTGGTCCGGTGGGTTTTTCGGGGGGCTCCGCGCCGCTCCGTGGGAGCCGCCGGCCGGTGTTAAGTCAGCCCGCTGTCGTCCGCTCCTGGCCCGGGGAGGAGGCGGCATCTACACCGTAGGCCTGCACCTTTTCTCTCCTCGTCCTTCCGCCGAGCAAAGTAGTGCAACGAGGAAGAAGGGGGGGAAAAAGTCCAACCTGGAGGAGAGAAGTGCGGGGAACAGATGAGTTTCCTGCAGGAGGAAAACAATCCGCGTCCTGCTGGCCAGGATGCAAGCTCAGCATTGGGGCGTCGCCCTTTTTTTTTTTCTCTTCCCGCCAAATCCGAGACTCCCCCTCCCCCACTTACTATCGCTACAACTCCCCCCTCCCCCTCCCTTTCACACACGCACACGCACCACCCCCATCCCCTGAGATCACCCTGCCTTTGCTTTTTGACGTGTTAAATCCTTTCAAAATAAAGCCAGGAAAAACATCAATGAACCATAAAACACTGCGATAAAAAAACATGACTATAAATTGTTAATAGTAATGTTTGTTTGTTTTCCTAATTAATGCAAATCCAATGAAAATATACATGCGATACTATATTAGGTGTAAAATATGTACTATAGAAGGGCAGTGGGCTTTGTTTGACTCTATTTACTCTATCAAAGCTATCCCCCCTTTTTGAAAACCATTAGTAGTATTTACTTAGGTGAACTTTGTTTTATTTTGAAAATCACTAAGACTAAAGTAGAGCTTAAAGTCAGTGGACTTTGTTTTCTTTTGAAAACAATTATTAACTATAACGTTAAAGAAAATACTACAGGTACTATGGTCGGTGGGCTTTGTTTTATTTTGAAAAACGTCACTAATATTTAGTCTATTAATGCTACTCCCTTTTTTTCCCCTCAAAACCATTACTACTCTACTCTTTTAAGGATACTCCCTTGGGTGGACTTTGTTTTATTTTGAAAATCCTTATTAACTATAAGGCTAAAGAAAATACTATAGGTACTATGGTCGGTGGGTTTTGTTTTATTTTGAAAAACTTCACTAATATTTGTTCTATTAAGGCTACTCCCTTTTTTCCCCTCAAAACCATTACTACTCTAATCTGTTAAGGATACTCCCTTGGGTGGACTTTGTTTTATTCTGAAAAGCATTATTACGAGAGTAGATCTTACACATTGAGTCATTTGACTTGGTTTTATTTTGAAAATCAATATTGTTATTAGACCATTAAAGTTGATTTTCTTTTGAAAATCCGGATTTACTATTTCAATCCTGTAAATTGTGAACCTTTTAAATTCATTTTTGAAGACAAATGAAGTCTCTATCCAATTTGATCTCATCAAAAATCCGGATTTTCAAAGTACAACGAAACTTACTCACATTTGATAGTAAATAGTAACAGTACATAGTAAAAAAAAAAACATTTAAATAAAATAAAAGTCTGATGACCTTTTGTGGTGAATGCACAAATAGTTAATAAATAGTAAATAATCATTTTCAAAATAAAACAGAGACCAATTACCTAATGGAGTAGTCCCGAATATAGTAACTCGTGATGCTTTTCAGAATAAAACAAAATACGATGACTTAATGAAAAATGAACGTTTTTAAGAATAATGGAGGGTAAAAAGTGTATAGTAAACCGTTATTACTTTCAAAATAAAGCTCAAAACAATTGCTCTGCGCACCACAATGAATCATACCAACATGAGATAAAAGTGTAAATATGAAAATGGATCAGTACCTTCAACGGATCCTCTTGGTGGGAGTTTGCTCCAAAGGTTGATGGTTCAAGTCCGCAGACTTTCTCTCCGCGGGTTTCTTTCTCTTCACGAAGAAGTCTGCGAAGAGACAAAGTGGTTTTCAGCACGGAAGTGAACCATGACGCTCCGAGTCCGCTTCAGACGCGCACTAAACGTACCTGTGATGCGTGTGTTGTTGTCCTCGGCCGTGGGCCTCTTGCGCCCCCCGCACTGCGCCCTGGATGGCAGGGCCAGTCGCCAGGAGTTGAGCTTGTCAGCGCGGTTCTCCTGGTTGACCTCCCCCGGTGCCGCGTCGCTTCCTTCGGGCGCGGCCAGGCGCTCCGACACGCCGCCCTCCGGCCGCTGCTTGACGGGCGTCGGCACCTCCGCTCCCTGGTAGAAGGCCGGGGCCTTGTCCGAGGGCACCTCCTCCCACTGGTAGTCCCCAACCAGCGGGGTGTCGGCCTCGAAATTAAAGTTCCACCGCTGCCGGTCGCGCTCTAAAATCTCCCGCAGTTTGACGCTCCGCTCCCGGCTCAGCTCGTCGTGGTCCACCGGTCCGAAGAGGTTCCGGCAGACGCTGGTGCGCTTGTGGAGGGGGAAGGTCCTCCGGGCCACCAGCCTCTCCATGGCGATGCTGGACAGTTGGACGTGAGACATGTCCCAAAATTTTATTTTTTTTTGTTGTAATTTTGTGTGTCCTTCCTGGTGTGTCCACGCCACTGACTTGGGTTTAAATGTACCGTCGTAGTAAAACATCGCCTATATAAACTACAACCAAGCGCAGACACCTCGGACGGCAATCTGATTGGCTGCTGGAAGTCCAACCCCTTTACCCCCTTCCCCACACCCCCCTTTCCACGCACACACACACATACATTCTTGTATTTGCTACCGTCTGGAGACTTCCGAAAAATGCCTACCTTTTAAGGGCCACCCTTTCTAGATACAAAAAGATTTGTATTTACAACATTAATGATACATACATACTATGTAAATATATAAAATCTTGTTCTGAAAAATTAGTTGGAATTTCACATGAAAAAGGTCACAATTTCACACAAAAAAGGTCACAATTTCGCAGAAAAACGTCAAATTTTTGGCAGTGTTATAATAAAACTCGTAATTTTACTCAAAGCAAGTCAAAATTTTACAGGAAAAAGTGAAAATTTTTGCAATATTATGATAAAATTTGTAGTGTTACTCAATAACCGTCGCAATTTTACAAGAAAAGCTGAAAGCAAATACATTCTTGTATTTTCTACCGTCTTGAGACCTCCGAAAAACGCCTACCTTTTTAGGACCACCCTTTCTAGATGTATTGTATTTTCTTTTTCTTTCTTTAGTTTATTTCGAACATGAACACACTTACATCATAATACATCACACAATTTCATATCATTTCATTTTACATCATGCCCGAAAAGGAGTAGGAAGAAGCAAAGCTTATTTAATCCTACCCCTTTCCCACTTCAAAGCGTTTACAATTATATAGAATCATTTACTGACCTTTTTATATAATAAAATAACATCTATGAATTAGTATATACAACAGTTTTATAATATGTAATTAATTAATTCAGTCATTATTAACATACTGAGATGAAGAATATCTTAGTTTCAATAAGGTTGGAAGTATTTCTCATAATTATTCTTCTTTGTACTTTGTAAGCACTATTATTTTGAACAACCTCTTAAACTGGATCATATCAGTACAATTTTTAACTTCTTTACTTAATCCATTCCATAATTTGATTCCACATACTGATATGCTAAAAGTTTTAAGTGTTGTACGTGCATAAAAATGTTTTAAATTATTTTCTCCTCTAAGGTTATATTTCTCCATATTAATATTTACAACATTAATGATACATACATAATATGTAAATACATAAAAGCTTGTTGTGAAAAATGAGTAGGAATTTCACAAGAAAAAGGTCACAATTTCACAAGAAAAAAGTCGAATTTTGGCAGTGTTATAATAAAAGTCGTAATTTTACTCAAAGCAAGTCAAAATTTTACAGGAAAAAGTGATAATTTGTGCAATATTATGATAAAATTTGTAGTGTTACTCAATAACCGTCGCAATTTTACAAGAAAAGCTGAAAGCAAATACATTCTTTTATTTGCTACACAGTCTTGAGACCTCCGAAAAACGCCTACCTTTTTAGGACCACCCTTTCTAGATATATAAAGATTTTTATTTACAACATTAATGATATATACATACTATGCAAATATAAAAAAGCTTGTTGTGAAAAATGAGTTGGAATTTCACAAGAAAAAGGTCACTATTTCACAAGAAAAATATCAAATTTTGGCAGTGTTGTAATAAAAGTCGTAATTTTACTCAAGCAAGTAAAAATTTTACAGAAAAAACTGAAAATTTGTGCAATATTATGATAACATTTGTAGTTTTACTCAATAACCGTCGCAATTTTACAAGAAAAGCTGAAAGCAAATACATTCTTGTATTTGCTACCGTCTTGAGACCTTCGAAAAATGCCTACCTTTTTAGGACCACCCTTTCTAGATATATAAAGATTTGTATTTACAACATTAATAATACATATGCTATGTAAATATATAAAAGCTTGTTCTAAAAAATGAGTTGGAATTTCACAAGAAAAAGGTCACAATTTCACAAGAAAAAAATTGAATTTTGGCAGTGTTATAATAAAAGTCGTACTTTTACTCAAAGCAAGTCAAAATTTTACAGGAAAAAGTGAACATTTGTGCAATATTATGATAAAAGTTGGAATTTTACTCAATAACCGTCGCAATTTTACAAGAAAAGCTGAAAATGTTGGCAACTTTATGAAAAGAGTCGTAATTTTACACAACAAAAGTCACAATTTTATGAGAAAACTTGAACATTTTGGCAACATTATAATCCATCCGTCCACTACCGCTTGTCCCATTTGGGGTCGCTGGAGCCTCTCTCAACTGCATTCAGGCGGAAGGCGGGGTACACCCTGGACAAGTCGCCACCTCATCGCAGGGCCAACACAGATAGACAGACAACATTCACACTCACATTCACACACTAGGGACCATTTTACTTGGCAAAATGATGACAAAAGTAATAATTTTAGTCAAAAAATGTCACTGTTTCACAAGAACAATAAAAACCATTGGCAATATTGTGTTACAAGTCCGAATTTGATATGACAAATTTAAATTTTGCATTTAAAAAGTCATTATTTTACATAAAAAAGTAATAATTTTACCAGAAAATATTGCAATATTACAG